>NC_136487.1:75608906-75853906 GCF_053919585.1 Euprymna scolopes | reverse complement strand
TATATATATATCTTTGTAATTTCAGTGGAAGAGAATCCCATGAAAGTGTTCAATTATTAAAAACAATCACAAATAATAGTGTAATATTCATTTATAAATTTATTACAAACTATTACAATAACGTTGATACCGTCAGTTTTAAATCCAACAATGGGGAACAGCACATGACTGTCTTTTGTGGATTCCTCAGTCTCTATTGTAGTTTGTTGCTTTGAATAAAACAGCAGAACACAACAGAGACGGAGAAGAGTCTAATTTGAAACCGACAGTACCAATGTTTCTTTGACCTTCTGTAATATATATATATATATATATATATATATATATATATATATATTATTTTCTTGTTTGACCAGAAAGACGATGCTTACTTATCTACCATGAAGCACTCCTGTGAATGCTACAAGAGAGTTATCTCCTTTATATTGTTGTAGCCGATCTGTGTAGACATCTTAAATATTATTTTATTCATAAAATAATTATCCATAGACGCATGCTTTTCGCAATCTATAAATTCTCAGTATGACTGTACTCTTGCAAAAACTCCAGCAATGTTGAGCAGCTATACACACACATCCATGGATAATTATATATATATATATATGTGTGTGTGTGTGTTTACTGTTTGTGGGAAAGAATTCCAGCAAAGTGCTCGATTATAAAGAAAAAAAAACGTTTCAATATACGAGATTAATACTTATTTATTAAAAGTGTACAGAAGGTCAGAAAAACATTGGTAACGTCGGTTTCAAGCCTAACATAAGGGGGACCACCAGTTAATGGTAAATAATGTTAGGCTCTTGTCAGCCATTTTTTTCTGTTTATCTATTGTGGAATATATATATATATATATATATATATATATATATATATATATATATATATATATATATATATATCATTCAATGATTTTATAAAAAAGAATTTTTATATATTTTTAATTGGATACAAATTCAGAACCTGAACCAAAGTTGCAGTTTAGGAAAAGCTTCCCAAAAAGCAGCCACAAAAAGTTGATGCGATTAGCCACTAAACAATCAGTTGTCAGCAGATGACAAAATTGTTTTCATTGATAGAGAGAAAGAAAAAAACATGATATTTTTATTAAAAAAAAAAGAAATTGTTTTAGATCATAATTATTGTAATTGAAACATTTGTTGAAAAAAAAATTTCTTTTATTATACTTTCATTGAAAGAAAAAATATTTTTTTCACATTATTAAAGTTACGGTTAGTCTTATCTTCTCGTGTTAAAGTTTTCTTTTCAGCATTTTAAATTTATTGTCTGGCAGTGTTTGCATCAGATTTTTCCAGCAATTTTTCTGAATGATTAATTTAAACTGCTAGAAGATGCTGTCGTGATCTTGAGTCGGGTTCTGAAATGAAAATAATACTATAATATTTTTTATCTATTTATATTTTCTTCTTCATTTGATCAATAATGATGAGATATTTTGAATCCCTTTTTACTGCTAATCTCATTAAAAGTTTTTGAACCATATAAAACTGTTGAACTAATGGTTTCTTCTCATTGCTAACTCATAAAATCTTTTCGATTAATAAAGCACTTCACAAGCTATGAATTCTCACTAAGTCGACTTTTATATACCATATTTCTTGCCACAAAAGATGCTGAGATTGACATCTTTTCTAAATGCTTACCATAAACTGCTGAAATATACCAACACGATCTTGGGTCAGGTTCTGGCGCAATACCTCTAATTGTATTGTCATGGAGTGTTTCAAAACACTTCTATTTTTCCACTCAAATAAAGAAAACACACAATGGCAGCATTTTGAACCAAAAATGTTGGCCATGCGATCAGCACATGCTATCAGCACATGCGATCAGCACATGCGACTCACATGCTGTTCACGTGTGTCTATGTGTAGGCGTTTCCATGTGGGCGGATGTTGTCGATTTTTTTCATTTTATCCACAAACGAAAAACCATAAAATTTGATTTTTTTCAAATAATTAAAAATAATAGACTTCTAATTCCAAATCAAATCGAACATAGGGAGCTGGAAGCCTCCTGAATGCGACTTTAACCTTCCAGTTAAGTTAACATCTCAGCACTAGCAACAGCCCTTTTCATGGCTACTTTTACAACACTACTTATGTGAAACGCAAATTACTCCTATGCAGTTACTACTGTCTGCCTGCTACTTGAGACCACCCTCCTTCAACCAGCAGACTCCAGCCTCCTGCAACCTTCCAGCAACCCTTAGCGCCTCCTGCAGCCTTCCTACGCCTACTGTAGCCCTCCAGCACCTCCTGCAGCGCTCAGCATCTCTTGCAGCCTTCCAGAACCTCCTGCAACCCTTAGTAGTATTGCAGTGCCTGTACCCATCATACTATCCGTTCCAGTGCCTGTAGCCGTCAAGCTACCCTTTCCAGTGCTGGTCGACATCAGTCTACCCATACTAGTGCCTACTAATGTCCAGCAGCTCTATTTCAGTGCCCACTATCACCTGGTTACCTCCTCCAGGTCTTACTAACGTCAAATTGTCCCATTCCAGAGACTGATCCTGATTTATTTGGACCGACCACAATCTCCAGGCCTTTCAAAGTTGTCACTTGCATTTATTTCTTTTTGATAAATAAAAGACGATCTGTCGTCTTTAAACATACTTCAGTGTTTGTCATTCTTTTTTTGTTATTGCTATTATCTTTTTGCCTCTGTGTCTACTTTATAGTTGTACACTCGATTGGCATATCTCCATACCGCCTCCCAACCCGCTGCAACAAGTGGTGACCCTGACGTGATCCTAAAACACAAGAAAAAAAAGCAGTCGGCAAAGAAGATGACAAAAAATCTCACATCATCCTTGGACGTAGGCTGCAGCTGTTTGAAGAAGATGATATTTTTCTCAAACTTGACCAACCATGACTATCAAACATCTCAACCACCTCAGCCCAGAACCAACACTGAGCTTTTGAGTTCATGCGAGATGTAAAAAGTCAAGCTCCACAAATATTAACAACACTCTTCAAGGCCGACCAACTCTTTCCGACAACTAATTCAACAACCCAAACCCTTAGGGACATTCATCAAGCACATAAAATCCACGGACATCACCAACAACCATTATGGAAGAAGTCGCACCAGTTTGAAACAAGTTAAGCTGCAACACGCACATTAAAAAATTAAACAACTGATTCAACCAACAAACAAGGGACGCAATCAACTTGAACGACCAACATTTGATGATTCAACCAACACACAAGGGACGCAATCAACTTGAACGACCAACATTTGATGATTCAACCAACACACAAGGGACGCAATCAACTTGAACGACCAACGTTTGATGATTCAACCAACACACAAGGGACGCAATCAACTTGAACGACCAACGTTTGATGATTCAACCAACACACAAGGGACGCAATCAACTTGAACGACCAACGTTTGATGATTCAACCAACACACAAGGGACGCAATCAACTTGAACGACCAACATTTGATGATTCAACCAACACACAAGGGACGCAATCAACTTGAACGACCAACGTTTGATGATTCAACCAACACACAAGGGACGCAATCAACTTGAACGACCAACATTTGATGATTCAACCAACACACAAGGGACGCAATCAACTTGAACGACCAACATTTGATGATTCAACCAACACACAAGGGGCTCAATCAACTTGAACGACCAACATTTGATGATTCAACCAACACACAAGGGACGCAATCAACTTGAACGACCAACGTTTGATGATTACACCAACACACAAGGGACGCAATCAACTTGAACGACCAACATTTGATGATTCAACCAACACACAAGGGACGCAATCAACTTGAACGACCAACATTTGATGATTCAACCAACACACAAGGGACGCAATCAACTTGAACGACCAACGTTTGATGATTCAACCAACACACAAGGGGCTCAATCAACTTGAACGACCAACGTTTGATGATTCAACCAACACACAAGGGACGCAATCAACTTGAACGACCAACGTTTGATGATTCAACCAACACACAAGGGACGCAATCAACTTGAACGACCAACGTTTGATGATTCAACCAACACACAAGGGACGCAATCAACTTGAACGACCAACGTTTGATGATTCAACCAACACACAAGGGGCTCAATCAACTTGAACAACCAACATTTGATGATTCAACCAACACACAAGGGACGCAATCAACTTGAACGACCAACATTTGATGATTCAACCAACACACAAGGGGCTCAATCAACTTGAACGACCAACATTTGATGATTCAACCAACACACAAGGGACGCAATCAACTTGAACGACCAACGTTTGATGATTCAACCAACACACAAGGGACGCAATCAACTTGAACGACCAACATTTGATGATTCAACCAACACACAAGGGACGCAATCAACTTGAACGACCAACATTTGATGATTCAACCAACACACAAGGGGCTCAATCAACTTGAACGACCAACATTTGATGATTCAACAAACACACAAGGGACGCAATCAACTTGAACGACCAACATTTGATGATTCAACCAACACACAAGGGACGCAATCAACTTGAACGACCAACATTTGATGATTCAACCAACACACAAGGGGCTCAATCAACTTGAACGACCAACATTTGATGATTCAACCAACACACAAGGGACGCAATCAACTTGAACGACCAACGTTTGATGATTCAACCAACACACAAGGGACGCAATCAACTTGAACGACCAACATTTGATGATTAAACCAACACACAAGGGGCTCAATCAACTTGAACGACCAACATTTGATGATTCAACCAACACACAAGGGACGCAATCAACTTGAACGACCAACGTTTGATGATTCAACCAACACACAAGGGGCTCAATCAACTTGAACGACCAACATTTGATGATTCAACCAACACACAAGGGACGCAATACACTTGAACGACCAACATTTGATGATTCAACCAACACACAAGGGGCGGAATCAACTTGAACGACCAACATTTGATGATTCAACCAACACACAAGGGACGCAATCAACTTGAACGACCAACGTTTGATGATTCAACCAACACACAAGGGACGCAATCAACTTGAACGACCAACATTTGATGATTCAACCAACACACAAGGGACGCAATCATCTTGAACGACCAACATTTGATGATTCAACCAACACACAAGGGGCTCAATCAACTTGAACGACCAACATTTGATGATTCAACCAACACACAAGGGACGCAATCAACTTGAACGACAAACGTTTGATGATTCAACCAACACACAAGGGACGCAATCAACTTGAACGACCAACATTTGATGATTCAACCAACACACAAGGGACGCAACCAACTTGAACGACCAACATTTGATGATTCAACCAACACACAAGGGGCTCAATCAACTTGAACGACCAACGTTTGATGATTCAACCAACACACAAGGGACGCAATCAACTTGAACGACCAACGTTTGATGATTCAACCAACACACAAGGGGCTCAATCAACTTGAACGACCAACATTTGATGATTCAACCAACACACAAGGGACGCAATCAACTTGAACGACCAACGTTTGATGATTCAACCAACACACAAGGGACGCAATCAACTTGAACGACCAACATTTGATGATTCAACCAACACACAAGGGACGCAATCAACTTGAACGACCAACATTTGATGATTCAACCAACACACAAGGGGCTCAATCAACTTGAACGACCAACATTTGATGATTCAACAAACACACAAGGGACGCAATCAACTTGAACGACCAACATTTGATGATTCAACCAACACACAAGGGACGCAATCAACTTGAACGACCAACATTTGATGATTCAACCAACACACAAGGGGCTCAATCAACTTGAACGACCAACATTTGATGATTCAACCAACACACAACGGACGCAATCAACTTGAACGACCAACGTTTGATGATTCAACCAACACACAAGGGACGCAATCAACTTGAACGACCAACATTTGATGATTCAACCAACACACAAGGGGCTCAATCAACTTGAACGACCAACATTTGATGATTCAACCAACACACAAGGGACGCAATCAACTTGAACGACCAACGTTTGATGATTCAACCAACACACAAGGGGCTCAATCAACTTGAACGACCAACATTTGATGATTCAACCAACACACAAGGGACGCAATCAACTTGAACGACCAACATTTGATGATTCAACCAACACACAAGGGGCGGAATCAACTTGAACGACCAACATTTGATGATTCAACCAACACACAAGGGACGCAATCAACTTGAACGACCAACGTTTGATGATTCAACCAACACACAAGGGACGCAATCAACTTGAACGACCAACATTTGATGATTCAACCAACACACAAGGGACGCAATCAACTTGAACGACCAACATTTGATGATTCAACTAACACACAAGGGGCTCAATCAACTTGAACGACCAACATTTGATGATTCAACCAACACACAAGGGACGCAATCAACTTGAACGACCAACGTTTGATGATTCAACCAACACACAAGGGACGCAATCAACTTGAACGACCAACCTTTGATGATTCAACCAACACACAAGGGACGCAATCAACTTGAACGACCAACATTTGATGATTCAACCAACACACAAGGGGCTCAATCAACTTGAACGACCAACATTTGATGATTCAACCAACACACAAGGGACGCAATCAACTTGAACGACCAACGTTTGATGATTCAACCAACACACAAGGGACGCAATCAACTTGAACGACCAACGTTTGATGATTCAACCAACACACAAGGGGCTCAATCAACTTGAACGACCAACATTTGATGATTCAACCAACACACAAGGGGCTCAATCAACTTGAACGACCAACATTTGATGATTCAACCAACACACAAGGGACGCAATCAACTTGAACGACCAACGTTTGATGATTCAACCAACACACAAGGGACGCAATCAACTTGAACGACCAACGTTTGATGATTCAACCAACACACAAGGGACGCAATCAACTTGAACGACCTACGTTTGATGATTCAACCAACACACAAGGGGCTCAATCAACTTGAACGACCAACATTTGATGATTCAACCAACACACAAGGGACGCAATCAACTTGAATGACCAACATTTGATGATTCAACCAACACACAAGGGACGCAATCAACTTGAACGACCAACGTTTGATGATTCAACCAACACACAAGGGGCTCAATCAACTTGAACGACCAACCTTTGATGATTCAACCAACACACAAGGGGCTCAATCAACTTGAACGACCAACATTTGATGATTCAACCAACACACAAGGGACGCAGTCAACTTGAACGACCAACGTCTGATGATTCAACCAACACACAAGGGACGCAATCAACTTGAACGACCAACATTTGATGATTCAACCAACACATAAGGGACGCAATCAACTTGAACGACCAACATTTGATGATTCAACCAACACACAAGGGGCTCAATCAACTTGAACGACCAACATTTGATGATTCAACCAACACACAAGGGACGCAATCAACTTGAACGACCAACGTTTGATGATTCAACCAACACACAAGGGACGCAATCAACTTGAACGACCAACGTTTGATGATTCAACCAACACACAAGGGACGCAATCAACTTGAACGACCAACGTTTGATGATTCAACCAACACACAAGGGGCTCAATCAACTTGAACGACCAACATTTGATGATTCAACCAACACACAAGGGACGCAATCAACTTGAACGACCAACGTTTGATGATTCAACCAACACACAAGGGACGCAATCAACTTGAACGACCAACGTTTGATGATTCAACCAACACACAAGGGGCTCAATCAACTTGAACGACCAACATTTGATGATTCAACCAACACACAAGGGACGCAATCAACTTGAACGACCAACGTTTAATGATTCAACCAACACACAAGGGACGCAATCAACTTGAACGACCAACGTTTGATGATTCAACCAACACACAAGGGACGCAATCAACTTGAACGACCAACGTTTGATGATTCAACCAACACACAAGGGACGCAATCAACTTGAACGACCAACATTTAATGATTCAACCAACACACAAGGGACGCAATCAACTTGAACGACCAACATTTGATGATTCAACCAACACACAAGGGGCTCAATCAACTTGAACGACCAACATTTGATGATTCAACCAACACACAAGGGACGCAATCAACTTGAACGACCAACGTTTGATGATTCAACCAACACACAAGGGACGCAATCAACTTGAACGACCAACGTTTGATGATTCAACCAACACACAAGGGACGCAATCAACTTGAACGACCAACGTTTGATGATTCAACCAACACACAAGGGGCTCAATCAACTTGAACGACCAACATTTGATGATTCAACCAACACACAAGGGGCTCAATCAACTTGAACGACCAACATTTGATGATTCAACCAACACACAAGGGACGCAATCAACTTGAACGACCAACGTTTGATGATTCAACCAACACACAAGGGACGCAATCAACTTGAACGACCAACGTTTGATGATTCAACCAACACACAAGGGACGCAATCAACTTGAACGACCTACGTTTGATGATTCAACCAACACACAAGGGGCTCAATCAACTTGAACGACCAACATTTGATGATTCAACCAACACACAAGGGACGCAATCAACTTGAATGACCAACATTTGATGATTCAACCAACACACAAGGGACGCAATCAACTTGAACGACCAACGTTTGATGATTCAACCAACACACAAGGGGCTCAATCAACTTGAACGACCAACATTTGATGATTCAACCAACACACAAGGGGCTAAATCAACTTGAACGACCAACATTTGATGATTCAACCAACACACAAGGGACGCAGTCAACTTGAACGACCAACGTCTGATGATTCAACCAACACACAAGGGACGCAATCAACTTGAACGACCAACATTTGATGATTCAACCAACACATAAGGGACGCAATCAACTTGAACGACCAACATTTGATGATTCAACCAACACACAAGGGGCTCAATCAACTTGAACGACCAACATTTGATGATTCAACCAACACACAAGGGACGCAATCAACTTGAACGACCAACGTTTGATGATTCAACCAACACACAAGGGACGCAATCAACTTGAACGACCAACGTTTGATGATTCAACCAACACACAAGGGACGCAATCAACTTGAACGACCAACGTTTGATGATTCAACCAACACACAAGGGGCTCAATCAACTTGAACGACCAACATTTGATGATTCAACCAACACACAAGGGACGCAATCAACTTGAACGACCAACGTTTGATGATTCAACCAACACACAAGGGACGCAATCAACTTGAACGACCAACGTTTGATGATTCAACCAACACACAAGGGGCTCAATCAACTTGAACGACCAACATTTGATGATTCAACCAACACACAAGGGGCTCAATCAACTTGAACGACCAACATTTGATGATTCAACCAACACACAAGGGACGCAATCAACTTGAACGACCAACGTTTAATGATTCAACCAACACACAAGGGACGCAATCAACTTGAACGACCAACGTTTGATGATTCAACCAACACACAAGGGACGCAATCAACTTGAACGACGAACATTTGATGATTCAACCAACACACAAGGGACGCAATCAACTTGAACGACCAACGTTTGATGATTCAACCAACACACAAGGGACGCAATCAACTTGAACGACCAACGTTTGATGATTCAACCAACACACAAGGGACGCAATCAACTTGAACGACCAACATTTGATGATTCAACCAACACACAATGGAACGCAATCAACTTGAACGACCAACGTTTGATGATTCAACCAACACACAAGGGGCTCAATCAACTTGAACGACCAACATTTGATGATTCAACCAACACACAAGGGACGCAACCAACTTGAACGACCAACGTTTGATGATTCAACCAACACACAAGGGACGCAATCAACTTGAACGACCAACGTTTGATGATTCAACCAACACACAAGGGACGCAATCAACTTGAACGACCAACATTTAATGATTCAACCAACACACAAGGGACGCAATCAACTTGAACGACCAACATTTGATGATTCAACCAACACACAAGGGGCTCAATCAACTTGAACGACCAACATTTGATGATTCAACCAACACACAAGGGACGCAATCAACTTGAACGACCAACGTTTGATAATTCAACCAACACACAAGGGACGCAATCAACTTGAACGACCAACGTTTGATGATTCAACCAACACACAAGGGACGCAATCAACTTGAACGACCAACGTTTGATGATTCAACCAACACACAAGGGGCTCAATCAACTTGAACGACCAACATTTGATGATTCAACCAACACACAAGGGGCTCAATCAACTTGAACGACCAACATTTGATGATTCAACCAACACACAAGGGACGCAATCAACTTGAACGACCAACGTTTGATGATTCAACCAACACACAAGGGACGCAATCAACTTGAACGACCAACGTTTGATGATTCAACCAACACACAAGGGACGCATTAAACTTGAACGACCAACATTTGATGATTCAACCAACACACAAGGGACGCAATCAACTTGAACGACCAACGTTTGATGATTCAACCAACACACAAGGGACGCAATCAACTTGAACAACCAACGTTTGATGATTCAACCAACACACAAGGGACGCAATCAACTTGAACGACCAACATTTGATGATTCAACCAACACACAAGGGACGCAATCAACTTGAACGACCAACGTTTGATGATTAAACCAACACACAAGGGGCTCAATCAACTTGAACGACCAACATTTGATGATTCAACCAACACACAAGGGACGCAATCAACTTGAACGACCAACGTTTGATGATTCAACCAACACACAAGGGACGCAATCAACTTGAACGACCAACGTTTGATGATTCAACCAACACACAAGGGACGCAATCAACTTGAACGACCAACATTTGATGATTCAACCAACACACAAGGGACGCAATCAACTTGAACGACCAACATTTGATGATTCAACCAACACACAAGGGGCTCAATCAACTTGAACGACCAATATTTGATGATTCAACCAACACACAAGGGACGCAATCAACTTGAACGACCAACGTTTGATGATTCAACCAACACACAAGGGACGCAATCAACTTGAACGACCAACATTTGATGATTCAACCAACACACAAGGGGCTCAATCAACTTGAACGACCAACATTTGATGATTCAACCAACACACAAGGGACGCAATCAACTTGAACGACCAACGTTTGATGATTCAACCAACACACAAGGGACGCAATCAACTTGAACGACCAACGTTTGATGATTCAACCAACACACAAGGGGCTCAATCAACTTGAACGACCAACATTTGATGATTCAACCAACACACAAGGGGCTCAATCAACTTGAACGACCAACATTTGATGATTCAACCAACACACAAGGGACGCAATCAACTTGAACGACCAACGTTTAATGATTCAACCAACACACAAGGGACGCAATCAACTTGAACGACCAACGTTTGATGATTCAACCAACACACAAGGGACGCAATCAACTTGAACGACCAACATTTGATGATTCAACCAACACACAAGGGACGCAATCAACTTGAACGACCAACGTTTGATGATTCAACCAACACACAAGGGACGCAATCAACTTGAACGACCAACGTTTGATGATTCAACCAACACACAAGGGACGCAATCAACTTGAACGACCAACATTTGATGATTCAACCAACACACAAGGGACGCAATCAACTTGAACGACCAACGTTTGATGATTCAACCAACACACAAGGGGCTCAATCAACTTGAACGACCAACATTTGATGATTCAACCAACACACAAGGGACGCAACCAACTTGAACGACCAACGTTTGATGATTCAACCAACACACAAGGGACGCAATCAACTTGAACGACCAACGTTTGATGATTCAACCAACACACAAGGGACGCAATCAACTTGAACGACCAACGTTTGATGATTCAACCAACACACAAGGGACGCAATCAACTTGAACGACCAACATTTAATGATTCAACCAACACACAAGGGACGCAATCAACTTGAACGACCAACATTTGATGATTCAACCAACACACAAGGGGCTCAATCAACTTGAACGACCAACATTTGATGATTCAACCAACACACAAGGGACGCAATCAACTTGAACGACCAACGTTTGATGATTCAACCAACACACAAGGGACGCAATCAACTTGAACGACCAACGTTTGATGATTCAACCAACACACAAGGGACGCAATCAACTTGAACGACCAACGTTTGATGATTCAACCAACACACAAGGGGCTCAATCAACTTGAACGACCAACATTTGATGATTCAACCAACACACAAGGGGCTCAATCAACTTCAACGACCAACATTTGATGATTCAACCAACACACAAGGGACGCAATCAACTTGAACGACCAACATTTGATGATTCAACCAACACACAAGGGACGCAATCAACTTGAACGACCAACGTTTGATGATTCAACCAACACACAAGGGACGCAATAAACTTGAACGACCAACATTTTATGATTCAACCAACACACAAGGGACGCAATCAACTTGAACGACCAACGTTTGATGATTCAACCAACACACAAGGGACGCAATCAACTTGAACAACCAACGTTTGATGATTCAACCAACACACAAGGGACGCAATCAACTTGAACGACCAACATTTGATGATTCAACCAACACACAAGGGACGCAATCAACTTGAACGACCAACGTTTGATGATTAAACCAACACACAAGGGGCTCAATCAACTTGAACGACCAACATTTGATGATTCAACCAACACACAAGGGACGCAATCAACTTGAACGACCAACGTTTGATGATTCAACCAACACACAAGGGACGCAATCAACTTGAACGACCAACGTTTGATGATTCAACCAACACACAAGGGACGCAATCAACTTGAACGACCAACATTTGATGATTCAACCAACACACAAGGGACGCAATCAACTTGAACGACCAACATTTGATGATTCAAGCAACACACAAGGGGCTCAATCAACTTGAACGACCAACATTTGATGATTCAACCAACACACAAGGGACGCAATCAACTTGAACGACCAACGTTTGATGATTCAACCAACACACAAGGGACGCAATCAACTTGAACGACCAACATTTGATGATTCAACCAACACACAAGGGGCTCAATCAACTTGAACAACCAACATTTGATGATTCAACCAACACACAAGGGGCTCAATCAACTTGAACGACCAACGTTTGATGATTCAACCAACACACAAGGGGCTCAATCAACTTGAACGACCAACGTTTGATGATTCAACCAACACACAAGGGGCTCAATCAACTTGAACGACCAACATTTGATCATTCAACCAACACACAAGGGACGCAATCAACTTGAACGACCAACGTTTGATGATTCAACCAACACACAAGGGACGCAATCAACTTGAACGACCAACGTTTGATGATTCAACCAACAACCAAGGGACGCAATCAACTTGAACGACCAACATTTATGATTCAACCAACACACAAGGGACGCAATCAACTTGAACGACCAACGTTTGATGATTCAACCAACACACAAGGGACGCAATCAACTTGAACGACCAACATTTGATGATTCAACCAACACACAAGGGACACAATCAACTTGAACGACCAACATTTGATGATTCAACCAACACACAAGGGACGCAATCAACTTGAACGACCAACATTTGATGATTCAACCAACACACAAGGGGCTCAATCAACTTGAACGACCAACATTTTATGATTCAACCAACACACAAGGGACGCAATCAACTTGAACGACCAACATTTGATGATTCAACCAACACACAAGGGGCTCAATCAACTTGAACGACCAACATTTGATGATTCAACCAACACACAAGGGGCTCAATCAACTTGAACGACCAACGTTTGATGATTCAACCAACACACAAGGGGCTCAATCAACTGTAACGACCAACATTTGATGATTCAACCAACACACAAGGGACGCAATCAACTTGAACGACCAACGTTTGATGATTCAACCAACACACACGGGGCTCAATCAACTTGAACGACCAACATTTGATGATTCAACCAACACACAAGGGGCTCAATCAACTTGAACGACCAACATTTGATGATTCAACCAACACACAAGGGACGCAATCAACTTGAACGACCAACATTTGATGATTCAACCAACACACAAGGGACGCAATCAACTTGAACGACCAACATTTGATGATTCAACCAACACACAAGGGGCTCAATCAACTTGAACGACCAACATTTGATGATTCAACCAACACACAAGGGGCTCAATCAACTTGAACGACCAACGTTTGATGATTCAACCAACACACAAGGGGCTCAATCAACTTGAACGACCAACATTTGATGATTCACCCAACACACAAGGGACGCAATCAACTTGAACGACCAACGTTTGATGATTCAACCAACACACAAGGGGCTCAATCAACTTGAACGACCAACGTTTGATGATTCAACCAACACACAAGGGGCTCAATCAACTTGAACGACCAACGTTTGATGATTCAACCAACACACAAGGGGCTCAATCAACTTGAACGACCAACATTTGATGATTCAACCAACACACAAGGGGCTCAATCAACTTGAACGACCAACATTTGATGATTCAACCAACACACAAGGGACGCAATCAACTTGAACGACCAACGTTTGATGATTCAACCAACACACAAGGGACGCAATCAACTTGAACGACCAACGTTTGATGATTCAACCAACACACAAGGGACGCAATCAACTTGAACGACCAACATTTGATGATTCAACCAACACACAAGGGACGCAATCAACTTGAACGACCAACGTTTGATGATTCAACCAACACACAAGGGACGCAATCAACTTGAACGACCAACGTTTGATGATTCAACCAACACACAAGGGACGCAATCAACTTGAACGACCAACATTTGATGATTCAACCAACACACAAGGGACGCAATCAACTTGAACGACCAACGTTTGATGATTCAACCAACACACAAGGGGCTCAATCAACTTGAACGACCAACATTTGATGATTCAACCAACACACAAGGGACGCAATCAACTTGAACGACCAACGTTTGATGATTCAACCAACACACAAGGGACGCAATCAACTTGAACGACCAACGTTTGATGATTCAACCAACACACAAGGGGCGCAATCAACTTGAACGACCAACATTTGATGATTCAACCAACACACAAGGGGCTCAATCAACTTGAACGACCAACGTTTGATGATTCAACCAACACACAAGGGGCTCAATCAACTTGAACGACCAACATTTGATGATTCAACCAACACACAAGGGGCTCAATCAACTTGAACGACCAACATTTGATGATTCAACCAACACACAAGGGACGCAATCAACTTGAACGACCAACGTTTGATGATTCAACCAACACACAAGGGACGCAATCAACTTGAACGACCAACATTTGATGATTCAACTAACACACAAGGGACGCAATCAACTTGAACGACCAACGTTTGATGATTCAACCAACACACAAGGGGCTCAATCAACTTGAACGACCAACATTTGATGATTCAACCAACACACAAGGGACGCAATCAACTTGAACGACCAACGTTTGATGATTCAACCAACACACAAGGGACGCAATCAACTTGAACGACCAACGTTTGATGATTCAACCAACACACAAGGGACGCAATCAACTTGAACGACCAACATTTGATGATTCAACCAACACACAAGGGACGCAATCAACTTGAACGACCAACGTTTGATGATTCAACCAACACACAAGGGACGCAATCAACTTGAACGACCAACGTTTGATGATTCAACCAACACACAAGGGACGCAATCAACTTGAACGACCAACATTTGATGATTCAACCAACACACAAGGGACGCAATCAACTTGAACGACCAACGTTTGATGATTCAACCAACACACAAGGGACGCAATCAACTTGAACGACCAACGTTTGATGATTCAACCAACACACAAGGGGCGCAATCAACTTGAACGACCAACATTTGATGATTCAACCAACACACAAGGGACGCAATCAACTTGAACGACCAACATTTGATGATTCAACCAACACACAAGGGGCTCAATCAACTTGAACGACCAACATTTGATGATTCAACCAACACACAAGGGACGCAATCAACTTGAACGACCAACGTTTGATGATTCAACCAACACACAAGGGACGCAATCAACTTGAACGACCAACGTTTGATGATTCAACCAACACACAAGGGACGCAATCAACTTGAACGACCAACGTTTGATGATTCAACCAACACACAAGGGACGCAATCAACTTGAACGACCAACGTTTGATGATTCAACCAACACACAAGGGACGCAATCAACTTGAACGACCAACATTTGATGATTCAACCAACACACAAGGGACGCAATCAACTTGAACGACCAACGTTTGATGATTCAACCAACACACAAGGGACGCAATCAACTTGAACGACCAACGTTTGATGATTCAACCAACACACAAGGGGCTCAATCAACTTGAACGACCAACATTTGATGATTCAACCAACACACAAGGGACGCAATCAACTTGAACGACAAACGTTTGATGATTCAACCAACACACAAGGGACGCAATCAACTTGAACGACCAACATTTGATGATTCAACTAACACACAAGGGACGCAATCAACTTGAACGACCAACGTTTGATGATTCAACCAACACACAAGGGGCTCAATCAACTTGAACGACCAACATTTGATGATTCAACCAACACACAAGGGACGCAATCAACTTGAACGACCAACGTTTGATGATTCAACCAACACACAAGGGACGCAATCAACTTGAACGACCAACGTTTGATGATTCAACCAACACACAAGGGACGCAATCAACTTGAACGACCAACATTTGATAATTCAACCAACACACAAGGGACGCAATCAACTTGAACGACCAACATTTGATGATTCAACCAACACACAAGGGGCTCAATCAACTTGAACGACCAACATTTGATGATTCAACCAACACACAAGGGACGCAATCAACTTGAACGACCAACGTTTGATGATTCAACCAACACACAAGGGACGCAATCAACTTGAACGACCAACATTTGATGATTCAACCAACACACAAGGGGCTCAATCAACTTGAACGACCAACATTTGATGATTCAACCAACACACAAGTGGCTCAATCAACTTGAACGACCAACGTTTGATGATTCAACCAACACACAAGGGACGCAATCAACTTGAACGACCAACATTTGATGATTCAACCAACACACAAGGGACGCAATCAACTTGAACGACCAACATTTGATGATTCAACCAACACACAAGGGACGCAATCAACTTGAACGACCAACATTTGATGATTCAACCAACACACAAGGGGCTCAATCGACTTGAACGACCAACATTTGATGATTCAACCAACACACAAGGGGCTCAATCAACTTGAACGACCAACGTTTGATGATTCAACCAACACACAAGGGACGCAATCAACTTGAACGACCAACGTTTGATGATTCAACCAACACACAAGGTATGCAATCAACTTGAACGACCAACGTTTGATGATTCAACCAACACACAAGGGACGCAATCAACTTGAACGACCAACATTTGATGATTCAACCAACACACAAGGGACGCAATCAACTTGAACGACCAACATTTGATGATTCAACCAACACACAAGGGACGCAATCAACTTGAACGACCAACATTTGATGATTCAACCAACACACAAGGGGCTCAATCAACTTGAACGACCAACATTTGATGATTCAACCAACACACAAGGGACGCAATCAACTTGAACGACCAACGTTTGATGATTCAACCAACACACAAGGGACGCAATCAACTTGAACGACCAACATTTGATGATTCAACCAACACACAAGGGGCTCAATCAACTTGAACGACCAACATTTGATGATTCAACCAACACACAAGGGGCTCAATCAACTTGAACGACCAACGTTTGATGATTCAACCAACACACAAGGGATGCAATCAACTTGAACGACCAACATTTGATGATTCAACCAACACACAAGGGACGCAATCAACTTGAACGACCAACATTTGATGATTCAACCAACACACAAGGGACGCAATCAACTTGAACGACCAACATTTGATGATTCAACCAACACAAAAGGGGCTCAATCAACTTGAACGACCAACATTTGATGATTCAACCAACACACAAGGGGCTCAATCAACTGTAACGACCAACGTTTGATGATTCAACCAACACACAAGGGACGCAATCAACTTGAACGACCAACGTTTGATGATTCAACCAACACACAAGGGACGCAATCAACTTGAACGACCAATGTTTGATGATTCAACCAACACACAAGGGACGCAATCAACTTGAACGACCAACGTTTTATGATTCAACCAACACACAAGGGGCTCAATCAACTTGAACGACCAACATTTGATGATTCAACCAACACACAAGGGGCTCAATCAACTTGAACGACCAACGTTTGATGATTCAACCAACACACAAGGGACGCAATCAACTTGAACGACCAACGTTTGATGATTCAACCAACACACAAGGGACGCAATCAACTTGAACGACCAATGTTTGATGATTCAACCAACACACAAGGGACGCAATCAACTTGAACGACCAACGTTTGATGATTCAACCAACACACAAGGGGCTCAATCAACTTGAACGACCAACATTTGATGATTCAACCAACACACAAGGGACGCAATCAACTTGAACGACCAACGTTTGATGATTCAACCAACACACAAGGGACGCAATCAACTTGAACGACCAACGTTTGATGATTCAACCAACACACAAGGGACGCAATCAACTTGAACGACCAACGTTTGATGATTCAACCAACACACAAGGGGCTCAATCAACTTGAACGACCAACATTTGATGATTCAACCAACACACAAGGGACGCAATCAACTTGAACGACCAACGTTTGATCATTCAACCAACACACAAGGGACGCAATCAACTTGAACGACCAACACCAGTAAAGACCCACTTGTACTTGGCACTGCAGACTCACTTGCAGACCTTGCAAAACTTACTTTGACCACAGTGTACCACCAATATTGACAATTGTCTCTATGACGCAGACAATAAAATCAACAAGTGCAGACTCACTTGCACTCATCTCTTGGACTCTGCAGACGCACTTGCAGACTAAGAACACCAACAATCATGCAGACCCAATTGCACTCCTGATCATTTTCAACCAACCATGCTGAGACACGTACACCACCAAATTTTCTCATCAATCTTGCAGACCCACTTGCACTCATCATTTTGACGATCCTTACAGATATATTCAGAAACATCTGCAAAGACCTTTAACATTGTTTCTTCGATAATTGATAATAATCAATTATCGAGGAAATGGGCCTTGTCGTGGTGTGTTTCAAAGCACTCCCACTTTACCATTCGAATAAAGAAAACACATAATGGCAATATTTCATGCCAAAAATGTTAGCCACGAGATCAGCACATGCGACTCGTGTGCTGGTAACGTGTGCTTGCATATGTTCACATGCTTCTCATGTGTGTCTATGCGTTTAGGCGTTTCCACGTGGGCTGATGTTGATTTTTTTTTCATTTTATTCACAAATGAAAGACCATAAAAAATATATATATTTTTTTTTTACAAATAATTGAAAACAATAGACTTTTAATTGCACATCGAATCGAACATAAACACAGTTTACATTTACAACCCTTTTTATTGTGATTGGCGTGGAATTTATTCCATTCATTTGTTTTTGTTTTTTTTTTTTTTTTTTTTACTGAATTTCAACAGGAGTCGTTGATAGTGTTTAATCAAAGAGAGCAAATTATATTTTTTTTAATTTTTTTATTTTATGCCGCTCAAAAAATGCCATGACTGGCAAGAAGCAAATCTTATAAGAACTTCAATTTTTGCTTCTTGCCAGTCATGGCATTTTTTTTTTTTTCTCCTCAAAATTTGAAAAGGTCTGGAACCTTTTTAATTTTTCTTGCCTGATGAAATCAAGTATGATTGAAACGGTCTGCACATCGTAGCAAGATATGACTGTATTTCCATAAAGAATATATATATATATATATATATATATATATATATATATATATATATATATATATATATATATATATACACACACTTAGATTTCTTGTTGATTTTTTTTTTTTACGATAAATATGATAAAATAGCGGCTTCGCCTGAAAGCTCGTTTTTTTACTTAGAAAATCGCCCATATTTTATTTGGGCGTATATAATATTTTTTATTTATTTATTATTTTTTATTATTATTTATTATTATTGAAAATAAGAAATAAATAAATATATATATATATATATATATATATATATATATATAAAACAAATAAATTACAAACGTCTATGTTCCAAATTTCATGATGTTGACCATCTTACAATTTATTTCTTTAATTTCCTTGACACTTACAGTTCTTGACATTAACTGTTTCCTAGCATAAAATCATTCATTTAATTATTGTATCAATCAAAGAATCTATTTTGCCCTTAACTCATCAGAAGAAGTAGCAACTCTCAATCTGCCAACCGAAATGAAATTTGGAATATAGACTTTTGTTATTTATTTGTTATATGCTCTGTAATCACATTGAGCCTCTTGAATTAAGGATCTGTATATATAAAAAGTGCAATATAATTTATAAAATTATATTTCCTCTACCTATCTATATCTATCTATTTATGTATGAGGGTCGTTCAAAAAGTAATGTCTCCTATTTTATTATTTTGCTCAAATGGATCAGAAGGGATTGTGAATTGCATTGTTATGATGACTGAACTTATGCATTCATGACCTGAAAGTTTCATTTCGCTCTTGCAGATATTGACGGGATGAGACTCTAAGAAAGCAACCCCTGTCATGGACATGCAGCAGAAGCAGAAATGCATCATTGAATTCTTGGCAAGGGTTAATTGAGAATGGTGGTGACTGTGTGGAAAAAATAACTTCTGCAGCACTAAAGGTTGCTCATTTTAATGGTACCGCTCCTGTCTTCATAGCTCTTCAACTTTTTGAGTTAAAAAAAAAAAACATAGATGGCTTTACTTTTAGAACAACTCTCTCTCTCTCTCTCTCTCTCTCTCTCTCTCTCTCTCTCTCTCTCTCTCTCTCTCTCTATGTATTTTTCTAGCCTTCTTTTACTCTGTATTGATTCAGCAACGTTTTTTAATGTTTCTGTGAAAGAAAAAGTAAGAGCATTTTTTCAACATCATCATATGATTGACATATGTAAGTCTGTTCACACCACAAACACGAATGTAAATTCGATGCCTCTGTTCAGTCTCGAAAGACAAAGGATACCCTCCGTAAGGGGCAGCTGTGCGTGTAATTGTAAAACAAGGGTTGCGCAATCTCCAACCACACTTCTCCTGAATTGGCACTGCTTGAGTCCAGTGGCAAGGAGAAGTCCAGGACGACTGGAAACAATGCCGAGATAAGCGGAGAGAGCACATACAGTACCTGCAATTTCCAAATGGTCACCCATTTAGTACTGACCAGGTTCAATGTTGCTTAACTTCGGTGATCCAGCAGGAATCGGTGTATCAATGTGAATATGCTGTATGTAAATTAGATAGCAAAATAATGAGTTTCTTTACTTTTTCCATATAAGAAATAATACATGTAAATATTGATAATGATAATACTAGAAGAAGATACTACTACTATTAATAATAATGATAATGATATTAATAATCAAGGAGGAAAGAAAGACCGAGAAGTGCGCACTGACCAGACCTCTACTGTATAAGTGTGAAGCGAACTGGGACCTTGGGGTGGCTTATTGCCACTCAAATTCCAGTTAAGACCAATGCCCACTGCCAATGAGAAATCAATGGTAAGCAGCTGTTGCGATAATGCAAATTTATTTGCAAATGGTATCGAAAGAGATGGAGAGTACTGGAAAATCTGGGAGACTTGTTGTCGCTCAGCTTCCAGGGAACACTGCAGGCTGTATTCAATGAGATCTTTGTTGACATGTGTGAAAGCTCCTTGTGAGCCCATAATAATAATAATAATAAGAAGAAGAAGAAGAAGAAGAAGAAGAAGAAGAAGAAGAAGAAGAAGAAGAAGGATAATATAAAAGTATTATCAAGTTTATTCATTTTAGTTATACCTGATATGCTGCAGATATATCAGAGTTTATAAATTTTTAAATGAAATCAATAATGATGGTGGTGACCTAACAGGTCATGGGTATGTCTAAGGTCTAATGTATGTATGTATATATATATATATATATATATATATATATATATATAATAAGCCCCCCCCCTCTTTGGGTTGAGCACTTTGTAAATATATTTTCACCCAACGCGTATTTAAGCAATTTTGCAAAAAAAAAAAGAATGTAAGAAATTATTTCTCACATCCCAATTTCCTCCCGGCAGAATCAAAAGAATCCACAAATACAAAAGCCACATTTTTCAAACTCAAAATTTATTCACAAGTAACAGCAATGAAAGTTTATTTGGTTCTGGTATTGTCCTTTTGCAAAACGGTGGCCCGATTTGCCTCCACACGCCTGGAGCCTTTAGTATGAATTCCTATTATCGGAATGTTAGTTCTTTGTTCCCCGAAAGGATTCATGAATGTTCATGGTAAACTTGGCAGGAATGTTGGCGCGTATAATTAGGCATAATGTGAGCCACTTAGGACTCAAGATGAATTGAGATAAGATCCGATATTTGGTAAATATACATGAAGAACTGTTCTTGAATGGCATCCTTAATTTGGATAGATTCAGCAGGATAAGTTGTCTCTGCTTGTAGAGATGTGGTCATTCGTTCACCAACTGTTTGGTGTTCATGAAGGAATTGTCTCAGCTCCCTCCAGTGGGAGCTGCTGGGTTTTGAGTCTATCCCAATGCCGAGTTCTGTGTAGACTGAAAAAAGAAAGCATGATACAAAAGCGTGCCAAGTGAATCACCTAACACATTCAAATTTAAACCAATGACAGCCGACCAGTAAAATGCATGGGCAGCTGAACAAAAGAAAGATGGCGATTGTATATGGAATTTCTCACAGCAATTAAGCAAAGCCCACTGTTTGTTTGTAAACAAACTGACAGTTTGAGCACTTTGCGACAAGCAAATGCTAATTTAAGAGGCATTTGAGGAGAAATATTTACTGGCACTGATTCTTGGTCCGATGGATACAGCCGCCGACCGTCAACGTGATGGTTGTAGGTTCGATCAACGGCTGGGAAGAGGTGTATGTCTAGCTGCACTGATGAGTTGTGATACAACGAAACAGTACTGTATGTGGATGACTATATATATATACGTGCAAAACTTTGCTGAAATTCAAAGACTTTCTTTCCTTTTTTATAACTTTCGTTTATTTCTCCTGGATTTTTTTCATTACAGCTTTTTCGTTAGCGGATTATCAGAGAGTATGTCTTTAACAAAGCAAAACTCATCAAGACAGAAAAAGCTCAACACTGTTAAGAGGAGCAATTAAATATATTAACTAAAAGATTAGGAATAAAAGTTATATATTTTTCTTCTTTTCCCTTTTACTTCTTATTGATCCGATGATATAATAAAGTTATATTTAACTTTTATCCTTCATCCTTTAGTTTACACACACACACACACACACACACACACACACACATATGCGAGAGAGAGAGAGAGAGCGAGAGAGAGCGAGAGAGAGAGCGAGAGAAAGGTGTGTGTGCGTGTGCGCGTGTGTGTGTGCGTGCGTGCGTGCATAATACTGTTATGTAGGTAACACAAGTTATCTCCCTTAGACTGATTAACACTTAAAAAATAAATATTTTAGTATTTTCCTACTTCTGGATCTTAAACGCGATCGGCATCACCATTAACGATTCTAAGGGAAGGGAGGGCATAGCTGCTTTCCCAGATTGGTCTCCCTCTTCATACTTTTATATTCGTTAATGTAAGAGTCTAGTAAAAAATATCGGTTTTGAATTTTCAAGTTTAAAAATGCTTTAAAAACAATAGTGACAAAAAGACCGCCTCAGAAAAAGCAGCCGTAAAATATTACTAGCGCGTGTGCATTATAAATTGATATGTAAAAAAAAATGGTACATTTTAGGAAAAAAATAATGGTGCTTACTGCTTCACTGCTTCTACACTTTATCGCCGAAACTGGTGACGCCATTTTATTTCGAGCACCTGTCGATTAGAATCAGAGGGAGAAATCAGTATTTTAAACTATGGACGAAGTTAGAAATAAAAACAAAAAAATTAAAATAGATAAACTTCCGGAAAGAACTATGAAAAAAAGTAAATAAAGTGAAAGAAAGGCAGAGAACATATATCTATAATTGTTTGATTGGAAATATTTCGATTTAATTAATGAAAACGGGAAAGTTTTTCATTTAATTTTAGGTTAATTTATTCTTTCCGGAAGCAATCGTTCTCCGTTTTAATTTTTTTGTTATTTATTTCATGCTTCGACCTTAGTTTAAAATACTGATTTCTCCTTGGAATTTTAACAAATTCCTACAAAAATTCTGATACTGCTACAGGTGCGGGTGCGCGAAATAAAATGGTGTCTCCAGTTTCGGCGATAAAGTGTAGAAAGAAGTACCAAAATAATATTACGCACTTATATGTTATATCGAAATTAGTAAAATTCCAAAAATTACGAAAAATGATCTCGTAGAAAAACAATTACAAGTAAAAAAAAAAAAAATTATAGTAAATTTTTACTTTCTTTCCACCCATTTTTAAATTGACTTTTAAAGGTTTTCGGGTATGCCGAAAATTAATAACATATTCAAATTTTAGGTAGACAAATAGTTTTCTGGATATTAAGACATGTTTTTCCAATGTATTACTTTGGTGTTCGCCATTCTTAACATGGGAAGGAGGGAATGTTTTGTAACACGCATGCGCATTAGTACTTTTCAGTTGGAAAAAATATGGCCTCCAGTAAAAAACGTAATGGATTAGATTGAATAATAAAGGTCAATATCCCGAAAACTATTTGTCTGCCAAAACTTTGAATGTAATATTCGTTTTCAGCATATCCGAAAACCGGTAATTGTCATCAATTTAACGGTGATGCTGTGGTGGAAAGAAAGTTTGTAAAAAATACTAAATTCATCGAATAATGCATCGGTTTCTTCTGTTGTGGCCAATTCCGTATGACAAACTGGCTTATCTCCCTTTACTTTCGTTATTTCACGTTAGAAAATGGCGGATAGACAATAACTTTTTTTTGTAAGAAATAGTCCTTTTTCTCACTCTTATTTTGTAATTAAAAAAAAAATTTAACTACTTTCGACATGACACATAAGTACGTACTAGTGGCTTTACTTAAAATGCATTATTTTGATTTTTTTTTTTTTGGTACCCTCTTATAATGCAATGCACAAGCACCATATTTTATGTGTGTTATTTGTGTGTCACGCTTACAGTTTTTTTCTTTTTCGAGTGACTGTCGTTTAATTGTTATGACCTTCCATTTCTTGTAATAAATAATTTTACCAAGAATTCTTCATAAGTTTTGGTTTCAGTTTGATTACACACACACACGCACACACACACACACACACACATACACCCCCCCCCACACACACACATATATTTTCTTCATAAGTTTTGGTTTTGGTTTCGATTCAAGCTGATGAACCTAAGTCATATGGATATATTTTTTTTTATTTTGAAATCACAACTTTATAATATATAAGGATCGGTAGAAAATGTACTCTATAATAATACTAACATTTCAGCCCGGCGTTACCCAGGTGTTTGGAGGTGTATGTTGGTCATTTTTTTTTTTAACTTTGACCCCTTAACATTTATTGTTTTAGGCTCAAATCACGTTATTAAGTTAGATCCATGTCCAAGGAACCTATATCTAAAATTTCAAGTGTTTATACCCAAATTTGGTGGAGGAGTTTGGTAGAGTTCTCAAAGGTCAAATCGTTGAACTTTGACCCCTTAACAACCAAATTTCTGGCCGAAAACTGATTACAAAGATTTTCCCAAATCTCACTACTCTGTATATCAAATTTTGAGTCTGTAGACTGAAAATTGACAGAGTTATTGCATTGGAAAATGTACACAGACACACACACAGACACGTTCACTTTTATATATATAATAGATATACGAAATCTGCATAAATTAAAATATTATATTTAAGCATATTTTACAACCGGGATACACCAGGTGTCCCTGCTAGCTTAAATAAATACTCTTGCAGTTTTAACAAAAGAGCTACAATAATATCAGAGCGTCTACATTTATGTTAAACATCCGCAGAATACCAACATCAATATATTACATATGAATGAGTCTGCTGTGGAATTTCCACAGGTCCCACTAGTTTCCGTTAAGAACATTAGGAAAAATGTACATCTGTCTTTACGACCAAATACTTGATTATTTCTGACATTACTTCAGTTGACCTGAAGTTATTTTTTTAATTTTAAAATATTTTTTTGTTAGAAAAGAGTTATCACTTATTAAGACTTGGAGGCCACTCGAGGATAAGGGTTAATGAGTGTACAGTAGTCATTGGGACAATAGCATAGTAATCGTTGGTAGTGGAAATGTGGTATAATTTGATTATGTAAAGTGACAAGAACTTGTTTACGCTGGACTTGAAGACGACCATATTGTAGTCAGCTGGAAATCAGACCAGTGGAACAGAGTTGCACAGGTAGGCAGTTCTAGGAAAGAAACTTTGTTCATAGAATCCACGTTTAGGTTTAGGCACAGCTAGAGAGTCGGGGAAATTTTTGATAGTGGTTTTAACTAGACGAGTGTTTTTTGTGAAAGTTTGGCAAGGGGGGGTATAGATTGCAGCTCAGACGAGCACTTGCCATGAAAATAACAATAGAGTAGCAGAAACAGGCTAGTAACGTCTCTTCTGTGGGAAAGAGGTTTTGTATAGTTTTGAAGAAGTTGAATAACACAAACGTTTGTCAAGATGGTTGCGGCGATCAGATACGTGTTGGAGATAATGATTTTGTAGTAGTATCGTTACGTCTGTATATATCTGACTGGGCTTGTTTTATATGAAGAAAAAAAAACATCTCTACAATTTATATAAACTTTATTTGACACTTTCATGAACATAGAATGGAATCCAGAAATGGTCAGGCAAACAAGATTATCATGTTTACCTCCCTTCCACTGGTTGGAGGATGTTACACAAGGTCAGGAAAGTGGGATTAAAAACTGTTTAAACATATCTTTTTCACTTTGCATTATATGATAGAGAGAAATGGCTGGAAACTTTTAATGCTACTAAGAGAAAGCTCCTTTCCTTCAATAGTTATAAGAAACCTTTTTCAAACATTGATTGCCATGGCTAATAGTCCTTTACCTTGAAGTCCATCATTCAAAGTACTCAGTCTAACATTCACAGACATCATGAATTGGAACAAATGCACATTTTTTTAACCAAATTGATTGATTGCCTGTTCTATTCAGGGACCCATCACAATACTGGGAGGCAGCTTCACATCCAAATTGATTGATTGCCTGTTCTATTCAGGGACCCATCACAATACTGGGAGGCAGCTTCACATCCCTCCCCCCAGTGATTTAATCCACAATACATTGCACTGTAGAGAATCTGTTGATTTTATAAAATTATCTGTAAATAATGGCTTCACTTAAAGTTTAAAGTACAAGCCAAATACCATCGTTTAATTATGCTTTAAACACGAACATTCATTTCGAAAGCGCCTCTGTCTTATCAAAGAACCTACTGTTGATTTTATGAAATCATTTTCACATAATCATTTGAATTAAAGTTTAAAATACAAAAGTCAACTAACATGGTTCAATTATTCTCTAAAAAGAAACATGCATTTACCTTATAAAAGAATCTACAGTTTATTTTATAGGCTAGGCCTTTCTGCTTGTGCAGTGATAAAACTTCTCAAATGCACTTGTGATGTTAGGTTGTATGAAAGTGTTAACTTCAGTCGAAATCAGACTTCCTTCTCTAATTGGATTTTTTCGATTATCGATTTTGGATATCTATCGTACGTATTCTGAACACTTCTAGACACATCAAGTACCTTTGTGTGAAATTTTTAAAGATCGGTCCAGCCGTTTCTGAATCCATAGGGAATGAACACACACACATGCACAAAGTTCTTTTTATGTAATAGTAAGGATATATCTGCAAGTATTTATTGGGTTAAATACTAAACATGCACATTTAAATTTTCTCTTTTATTTCACGAGAGGTTCGGGTTAAGATGATAGCTGACAGCCCATCATTCAAACTCCTCGGCTTAGCATTCACAGGCGACATGAATTGGAACAAACACATTGAAGATCTGTTGTGAACGCAGCTGCAAAGACGGTGGGCTCCATCTACCATGCTAGAAAATTATCAACCCCTGAGAGTATTCTATATCTCTATAAAGCCACCATCCACTTATGCATGGAGTATTGTTACCACTTTTGATCTGATGCATCTACCACTAGTCTCTTACTCTTAGACAGGACCCAAAAAAGAGATTCCAATGTAATAGGATTTGCACTAACAAGCAAGCTCCAACCTTCATCCTATCGCTACAAATGTTGCATCCTTGTGCCTGTTTTACAAGTATTTTAATGGAATGTGTTTTGATGAACACATATCACTTGTGTCTCCTCGACATACACAGGTTAGGCCTCTTGATTCCTTGTGGAACATAGGGCCACAACGACACTCCACCAACGGACCTGGTTTTGGGTGGTCCTCTTCAGTTTGGCCCATGTTATTCTAGCAGCCCTGGTCTCAGTCTCAATGCTTCTTTTCCATGTCAGCGCACTGGCTTCCCGAGGCTTTTATCCGCTCGTGTCATGAACTCTATTAGAGAGGACCCTTCCCCGGACCAAGAAATCCACACATGATGTTATTACGGTTTTTGTAACTTTCTTTCTGTTGGCCCTATTCTAACCCCCAACCTGGAGGGCCAGTGACCGCTCTTAGTCTGATCTCTACTTCAACTTGTCTGGCTTGGGTGACCCTACCAGGAGACAAATCTCCCGCCAGCATAGCTATCCGGGTCTTAGAGACACGCAAGCCCCCTAACCATGCCAAGTTTACACTTGCTAGGGGGCCTCGACATACATACTTTCGACTAACTTTACAACCATCAAAATTCCACCCCTTCACTCTTGAAGTCCCTAGATGATGGAAAGCCTCCTACTCTAATATTTTTTTTCTCTCAAACAGCTAGACTTTAGAATTCCCTCCCTGTTTCCTGCTTCCATGAATGTATTAACATGCAGATGTTTAAATATAATGTGAACAGACATCTTGCTGCTATAGACATGGTCCCAAATAGTAGCTCTTACGTTCAAGTGGCAATGCACCTTATTTGGGTGACAAAATTAAAAAAACAAAAGGGGGAAAAAGGAAAATAGATAAGGAAGGAGAAGGAGGCAGACACAGAGTTTAACTACTTTTTTGAGGAGAAGGCGGTTGCGATGGTAAGTTAAAACAAGATGAAAGGTGAACTGTTCAAAAACAAATTGTCACTCTATCACTTATCGAGCGTTTCATTGACCCTAAAAGATAAGACAGTCAGCATTAATGAGTAAAAAGCTTAGCATTCGTGCTTCGTCAGACACTTGCACATATAAACTTCACAGCGATAAGATTCTACAATAACAGTTTTAGATTTTCTAGATTGCGTTCCCAAAAAGGTGATTCTATAAGTGGTTGACCTCTTAGCCTTACGTAACCTCTTGAGTGGAGAGCGGCAAGTGAATGGTAGCCAAAGTTGAATTTATAAATATTAATCTTTATTTTCCTATTTTGTGCATGTGTGCGTGTGTGTGTGTGTGTGTGTGTTGGCAGCCAGTCGTTTTTATTTATTTTACTATTTTATGTGTGTGTGTGTGTGTGTGTGTGTGTGTGTGTGTGTGTGTGTGTGTGTGTGTGTGTATTTATTTATCAGTAGTGCAAAAAAACCGGACTAGAGTGCTCAATGTGTAGCCAGAGCAATATATAGGAAATTTATTATTGTGAGTCCAGAATGAGTTTACATATTGTTTCAGCTAGGGGGAATTCCTCAAAAATCTCTATGAATTCTGACGAAGCTAGTCGGATATTTCCTTTACTTTTTGAGGATTCCCCCCTAGCTGAAACAATATGTAAACTCATTCTGGATTCACAGTAATAAATTTCATATATATATATATATATATATATATATATATATATATATATATATATATATACTTGTTTACTGTTATATAAACATGCTCACATCCCGCTGCTACAAATAGCCACTTGTTTCAATCAAACAACAGATATCATCAGGCAGCGACTTGACTATTCAAAAGTTCAATGAATAAAGTTATTCATTGAACTTTTGAATAGTCAAGTCGCTGCCTGATGATATCTGTTGTTTGATTGAAACAAGTGGCTATTTGTAGCAGCGGGATGTGAGCATGTTTATATAACAATAAACAAGTATTATCAGCTCTTTTTATTGAGCACTATCTAACAACCTCGTTGAATTCATTAGTCCATTACTTTTGAATATAAAAAAAAAAAAAAAAAAAAAACCCGAGTATATATATATATATATATATATATATATATATATATTGGAAGTCAGTCGTTATCAAGGCACGTTTGATTAAATACAACAGTTTACTTTCTTCTTTATTTTCCTGTTGATTTTCTCGATCTGCCTAGCAGTTTTCCTCGTTTCAGCTGGTAAGCTTTATACTCATTAATGCTGACTCTCTTATCTTTTAGGGTCAAAAGAAAATCAACAGAAAAATAAAAAGAAAAAAAACTTTGTCATATTTAATCAAACGTGCCTTGATATATATTGAGGACTAGTTTTTTCTGTGGAAAGCAACCATTTATTAAGTCGCTTGATGAGAACTTCTGGTTTTAACCGACCATTTGTCTGAAACATTAGCATGTGCAGTGTCACAACCATGTAAATTTGTTTATATTAATAAAAATATGTCTTACTCTTCTTTTATTGAGCACTTTTAATAACTCCGCTAAATTCATTAGTCATCACTTTTGAATACCTTTAACCTGGTATATATATATATATATATATATATATATATATATATATATATATATATATAGAGAGAGAGAGAGAGAGAGAGAGAGAGAGAGAGAGAGAGAAGGAGAGAGAGAGAGAGAGAGAGAGAGGGAGGGAGAGTGTTAGAATTTTTTTTGTACCAATAATGGTGCATCCCCCCCCTGTTCACATTTATTATTCTTTATCTGGTTCTTATATATGATTTTTTGTATTTTGTATCCATTATGAGTTTTAGTTTTGTATATTTTCGGTTTGTACGAAACTCCCTTTAATTTGGAGAAAAGAGAAATGCTAGCTCTGTAATGACGTCACGAGCTCAGCGCATATTTCGTGCTCTTTTGAAATTCTGCTGTCGTGGAGAGTGAACGTGTTCATTGCCAGGTGCTGAAAATGAAATTTTGACGAGCCCTCCTTCAAAGAAGTAAACCCAGCAAGAAATTAATACCCGGCTGTGACGAGACAGACTTCTGGAAACTATTTACGTTTTGCACATATTTATTTTACAAGGAGTGGAATTTAAAGAAAATACCTTTTATGTGACAAGGTATTATGGAATTTCCTATCTGGACAAGCGACGAGGTCTTGCTCCTGTAATACATGTGTGTCTACGGTTTTCATGCAAGGAAAATTCTAAAAGAACTTTAAACAAAAAAAAGAAAAAGGCACGTGCCTAACAAGCTTTCAATTGTGAGTACGCTCCTAAAATTAATTTCATATGCGAGTGTGATTGGGAGATACTATTATTTTGTATATTCTTGTTGTATTCGTTAATGAATACATACAACTTCTTTATAAGAACCAGCAGTGTTGTTATTTTTTCATTACATGTTACTTTTTTCATATGCTACCTTGGCGTTTAAGTTTAATGCCCACAAAGGGAAAAATTTGCAACTTATTGTAAATAAAGTTTCTTCTTCGTTCCAAAGCAAGACATCTCTTTTGTTTCATGCTTTTTTTTTTTCAGCTTAGTTACTTTAGCGTCGAATTTATCTGGAAGCAAAATAAATTCCGACAAGAGAGAGAATAAATGACAAAAAGTTATATTCCAAAATTCATGATGTTGACCATCTTATAATTTATTTATTATTATTTTTGTCATTTATTCTCTATATTGCTCTGTAATTACATTGAGCTTCTTAAATAAAGATTGATATATAATAAAATATATTTCTACAGAAATATATATATATATATATATATATATATATATATATATATATATATATATATATATTTCAAAACTTTATTATAGCTGTTAAAAAAGGAAGACTGAGTTTTTTTGTATCCATGGAGGGAATACATTTAATGGAAGTTTAAACAAACAAATAAATAAATAAATAAATAAGGGAGCAGAAGCAGCCGACAGGGTTTCGCCCTCACTTTTCAAAGCCGAATCGACATTTCTTTTTGTTTTATTTTTTGTACAGGGAAACGAATACAAACGGGGGGGGGAGTACTAAAATAAAATCAAACTATCGGAAAGGAAAAAAAAAATGGGGGAACAACTAAAACGGTTTGGAATTTTGTGTTCCACCATCCAGTATTAAACGTGAAGAAGTATTTTTGGAATTTGAAGTACTTAATGCTCAAGCAGTGAGGTTTCAATCTGTCTCTGAAACCAAGGTAAGGGACCACAAAGCTAGATTGAGCGACCTTGCCCATGGCTATGCGAGTACACCAGTATCCATTTCAGAGTTTAAATGGTGCAGAGAACACTTTACAGTTATTAAAACTCAGCGAAATAACAAATCTCTAGTAAAAACAAGACTGGATAAAGGCTCAGGAGTGGTGGTACTAAACCATCATGGCTATGTTGATAAAATGTCGGTTATACTAAATGGCATGGAAAAATTTATTAAATTAAGCCCTGTTTATACTCATGATTCCACTCCTTCCTTAGAATCTAAATTCCAGAAGAGATTAGTTAAGTGGATGACAAGTGGTGTACTCCTTTCTGACATAGCTAATGAGATCAGACCCTCAGGCTCTATATGCCTTAGGCTATATGGCTTACCTAAAACCCATAAAACGGATATTCCTTTAAGTTCTATTCTTTCTATGGTAAGGTCTGCACAACATAAGATTGCAAAATGGATTTTTAACATCTTACAGTGAGTAAGCAGTGAAGTATTATAGTAACTACTGCTTAAAAGATTCATTTGAGTTTGCTAATTTTATGCAAAATTAAGTTGTCAATGAATTCATGTGCTCCTATGATATCAGCAACTTATTCACTTGTGTCCCTATTTTTCAGAGAATAGATATCTGCACTGATTTTTTATGTCGTAGTCAGATACCACCTCCTTCCATTTCTGAAAGCATATTTACTGAGTTAATTAAATTTGCCACAACATCTGTTGAATTCAGTTTCAACGATATAATGTATAGGCAAATAGATGGCATGTCCATGGGCTCAGTCCTTGGACTAATAACGGCGAATGTATTTGTGGGTTTCTATGAAAAATAATTGTTATCCGGACCTATAAAACCGCTAGTCTGTTTTCGATATTTGGACGACACAATATTCAATAATTAAACAGAGGCAAACAAATTCTTCACTTTACTCAACAAAATGCGTCCCGTGTTAAAGTATATGAGGGAGAAAGTAATTCTACTTTAGCTTTTCTTAGTGTATTGATAATGAAAACTCCATTAAATTATCTAACATCAATTTACCTTAAACCAACATATACAGGGCCGTACACGTTGGTTTATGGTAAATTGATGTTAGATTATGATAAAAAAAAATCCTCAATTCGTCTTTGAAAAGTGAGGGCGAAACACGGTCGACTGACTGTACCCACTTATTTACTTAATTTTTTTTTCAACCTCCATTAAATGTTTTCCCTCCGTCCTTCTTTTTACCATGGATACAAAAAAAACTCAATCTTCCTTTTTTAACAGCTATAATATATATATATATATATATATATATATATATATATATATATATATATATATATATATATATATATTATGATGTTTCTAAAGTTTTGGAAATGGGGATTGATAATTTGTATGTTTTGAACTATTCTAATTACTATTCTCATCTAAAGTGTTATTCACACAACGCTCTAGCCGATGTAACCTCCAACCTTTTTCAAGTGTATTTAATCAGATTTGGGAATTATTCTTGCCAAACTCAGGAATCTTTCAGTTGAACTCGGGAATCTGCATGGAATTTCTAACTTATTATATCCACAAGGTAGCATGTTTTCATTCCGTCTGCCATGACCGGGTAGAAGTCTTAAGTAATTCGCAATTGTACTCTTAGTATCGGCCGCACAGAGGATTGAAACTTCTAACCTCTAGAAGAATATTGTTTTAGAACTGAATTTTACTTAGTACTTTATCCGTTATGCCACAAATCCTTCAGAAACACAAGTAAATTCTGTCATTTCTATTGGCAAATATATTTTATTTAGTACTTTATCCATTATGCCCCGCGTCACTGCAAGGATTTCTACCCGGTCATGGCTGATGGGATAAGAACATGCTGCTTCCAATGTAATAGGCCTTGCACTAACAGCCAAGCTCCAACCTTCGTCTATTGGTTTTGCCTTGTCATAATATACGCTTAATATGACATTTCCATTTGTCCAGATTTCGTATATATTATTATAGAGTCATGATTTTGTATATATTATTATAGAGTCATGATTTCGTATATATTATTATAGAGTCATGATTTCGTATATATTATTATAGAGTCATGATTTCGTATATATTATTATAGAGTCATGATTTCAAAAGTAAAATTAAAAATGTATAAGGGTGCCATCAGTTAGAATCGAAACCAAAAGCAAAACTGTAGCATTCAAAGCTGGTGACGTTACCACTGTACCAACATGACATGCATAAGAACTGATTAAAAATAAACTAAATTTACAAAATGTTTAACGATTTTTTTTTTCAATTCTGACCCCTTTTTGACCATTTAAAAACTATTTTAATTGCTAATGATCCATGAAAGAATGGTCCATAAAAAACAATCATTTAGCAGCTTTTAGTTTCAAAAGAGACAGTTTGAAAATATGGAGACAAACAGACAGACAGACAGACAGACAGACATAGTGAGGGGGGCAGCTTTGCCCGGTCGTAAAATACGCTTAAATATGATATTTTAATTTGTCCACATTTCGTATATATTATTATAGAGTTGTGATTTCAACAGTAAAAAATGTATTTGGGTGCTATCTGCTCGAATCGAAACCAAAAGCAAAACTGTAGCATTCAAAGCTGGTGACGTTACCACTGTATCAATGTGACACGCATAAGAACTGATTAAAAATAAACTAAGATGAATGTACAAAATGTATAACGATTTTTTCAACTTCGACCTCTTTTTGCCCCTTAAAAAACTATTTTAACCAGCTAAAGACCCATAAAAGAACAGTCCATAAAAATCCAATCAATTGAGACCCATAGCGTGTGGGGTATATGGTTAGAAAAGAAAAGAAAAGAAAAAAAAAGAAAAAAAAACGTACCGGGCGTATCTGCATCGCTCTTTGGGAAAGAAGAAGGAAAGGATAGCCAGCGCATTTGTATACGTGAAGGGCATCTTGGGAAGGCAGAGCATGATGGGAGAAGCTATTTTTTTTTTTCCTGTCTGTTCCTTTTTTTTTCTAGATAGGAAGATATAAAAGCTGGGGAAAATTCCCTGGGGTAGCAGAGAGAAAAGAGTCGTGAACATCTTCTCTTGAAAAGAATTTCGTATTGCTGACGTTCAGATTGTGCGGTGTGACATTGGTGGCGAGAGGCCAGGTGTGGTCGATTGGAAAAGAAGAGGGCAGAAACGTGCTGTTGTTGAGAGTGACTCACTCCTTCCTGAAACCCAGAACCGAATCCTGATTATAGCACTAGATAGCGTCGCTCAGCAGCTTTTAATTTCCAAAGAGATAGAGTTTGAAAATATGGAGACAGACACACAGATAGACATAGTGAGTTTTATAATTAGACTAGCGAGGGGGGGGGGCGATCGGCATTGTCCGGGCGTAAAATATGCTTTAATATGATATTTTAATTTGTTCAGAAAAAGAAAAAATTATTTGGGTGCCATCAGCTAGAATCGAAAGCAAAACTGTAACATTCAAAGCTGGTGACGTTACCACTGTGCCAACATGACACACATTTGAACTGATTAAAAATAACCTGAGATGTATATACAAAATGTATAACGATTTTTTCAATTTTGACCTATTTTTGACCCCTTTAAAAACTATTTTAACCGACTAAAGACCCATAAAATTCTTTTTCCTTTTTGTCCCATGTCAGGTTTAATAGCTTCATTTTCTAGGTAGTTACAACAGCTTAGGCATATATATATATATATATATATATATATATATATATAAATTGATAGGATATCCAATCATATTCAAACAAACTGTCTCTAGTTCTCATAATATTTCCCTGTCATCATCATCATGACGGGCTCCTTGCCCGGACCAATGTGACTTTTCCTCTCCAAAGTTTCCTGTCTTCCATCAGTTGCTTCAGATCTTCAGGTTCACAGTTGGCATCGTGTGCTATTTGCTGGATGTACGTGGATCTAAGTCGTCCTTTGCTTGTGCGTCCGTGTTGTGGAGTCCATAGTAATACATCACTCACCAATTGATGCTTGCTCCTCAGACAATGATCAGCAAATTGTAGGCGTCTTTCTCTGATGGTATTAGATATGGCAGGTAGGTTGACATAAAGTTGCTGCTTTGTGGGATGATTTTGCCAAGATATATTTACTACTGTTTGTAGAATGCGGGTGTATGTGCCATCTAGTTTTCTTTCCAATCTTTTGGTGAGTGTCCAGGTTGTAGCACCGTAAACAAGGACAGACTCTACCACTGCCCTGAAGAACTGCCTTTTCAGTTTGTTAGTTAGTCCCGAAGTCCATACTGAATGTAGCCCATCCAATGCGGCTCATGCTTTTGAGATGCAAATTTCGATATCTCTCTGTGGAAACTATGTTACTGCCCAGATACGTAAACTCAGCGACTTCTTTCAGTGTTGATCCAACCAGAGCCCTGATCCCTCCTTTCACATTGAAAGTCATAAACTTTGTCTTATCCGCATTAATTTGGAGACCAATGTAATTTGCAGACTTTTCTAATTTATGTAACAGTGTTTGCGCATCAGCAGATTTGTTCGCGAACAAAGCAATATCGTCTGCGTAATCTGTATCAGTTATGTGTGCTGATGGATGACGTCTGTTTCTGGATTCATTTAGGATGAAGCCTAGTGTGTTGTGTATATCAACAGAGGTGCAAAGTACAAAGTCAAGACAGACAATGAAAAGAAAAGGGGGAAGAGTATCTCCTTGTAGAACCCCGGAGTGGATGTCGAAAAATTCACTGTTCCCATCTGGCGACCTGACCATTGCTTGAGTGTGCTAATATAACATCATGATAACATTAATGATTTCATTTGGAATGCCATATGCTTTTAATATGCTGGCTATTTTTCCTTTATGTACGAAGTCGAATGCTTTGGAGAAATCTACAAAAATCATGACTGTCTCAATGTTTTTTTGCTTTGACTCCTTCAATCAGTCTCCTAACAGTAAGTATTTGACTAGTAGTAGAGCGATTCTTTCTAAATCCATTTTGATTCTTTCTGAGCACTTCTTCGATCTTTGGTTGGATACGGTTGAGAAGCATGGCATTGTAGATTTTTGCTGCAATTGGAGTGAGTGTTATTTCTTTGTAGTTGCTTGGTGTACTTAGATCACCCTTCTTGGGGAAGGGAAGTATGCATCCTTCCCTCCATATATTAATAATTTTTTGATTATATACAGAATTGCATGAATTAAGAAGGATGTCATTGAAGCCACCTGTCTTCCATACTTCAGAAGGTATGTTATCTAAACCTGCAGCTTTACGATTCTTGGTCTTCTTTAATACAGTTAGACGTTCCTCCATTGTAAAATCACCCTTCTCAATATCGAGTTCCTGTACAACAATCGGCTAAATTGGTTGGTCTGTCACTTGTGATTTGTTTCCGAGTAGCTTTTCAAAATGTGCTTTCCATTTCAAACATGTATTTTCCGGAGTGTTTGCCTTAAACTTAGCTTTGGCAGGGTGTTTGCACCCAGATATCTCATTTACTACTTGCTAAGCCAGATAGGATTGTTTGTTATCTGCTGCATTCTGGATTCGATCTATTTGTTCTTGAACATACTTCTGTTGTTCTGATAGGTACATCATACTAAGCTCTTGAAGCGCCTGCTTCCTTAATTTTGTATTCTGTCGAGTGGGATATTTATGTTGCTTTTTGATTATGTTTTTTAACTTTTCTCGTTTTAATATTATTTTATCATTTTCCCACGGTACTTTTCACTTTACCTTGGGCTTCAGAGGTATACACTTCTTTGCTGCTTCTTGGTGCGATCTAACGAAGTTTTCATCGGTGGTATTAGTAGTTGGTTCCTGCTCTTGTGCTTGTAAAGCATCAAATCTGTTTCGCAGTTCGAAGATGAATCTCTGTTTGATCTGATTGTCATGTGACAACGTTGACCAGTTGTAGGGCTGTCTAGATGATTTTTTAGTTTTGTTCGCTCGTAGGCTAAACTTCAACTTAGAGGTTACAATCCTATGATCAGTAGACACACCATAGAAACTGCTATAAGCTTCACAATTATGACAGCTATTGATCCACTTCTTATTCATAAAAAGATAATCCAGTTGTGCCTTGTCTCCATTTGGGGATTGATGGGTCCAGAGTTTACCGGGTCTTTTCTGAAAACGTGTATTCATGCATTGTAGGTTGTTTTCAAGGAGAAAAGTTAATAGATACTCTCCATTTCGGTTTGTTCCATGATGGAAACAACTTATGCTTGTTGTCTTCCCATCCTATGTGCGCATTCATGTTACCCCCGATAACCAATAAATTATGTTTGGGGGTTGAGTGCACTATTGCTGAGAGTTCATCGTAGAAATTCAGGATCTCTTGCTTGTCACTGACGTTGGTAGGGCTGTAGCAACAAATCACAGTAGTAGCAGGATTACCACTGAAGATAGCAAGAATTATCCTTTTTGTTATCTTCTCAGCACTTTTCAATGATTTCAATGCTCGAGGGCTAAGCAGAAGTGATACTCCCCCAATGGTACTATTTTTCGAAATTTTCCATGCTGACACTGATACAAATGTCCAGCTGTTACCAATTTCATGGTACTTTATTGTTGTGAAGGAACATAACTGGCTATACACCGGTTACAAACTGTATATATATATTGGACTGTTTGGCAGACAGCGGCAGACAGCGGCAGACAAGCAGTCGCAGTAAGACGGATAGTCTTACGTGTTGATTATCAGACTTTCTTCCCCATACTTGTTACTATGTACTTCTATTTACCTTAGGCGAGCAGCCTTACGTTTCTGTATTATAAATAAACCCCATTACACATACCACTCGGTGTAACTCATGTTTGTCTTTATTTCCTAAGTATTTAGGAATATAACAATGGCGACGAAAGGATGTTCTTTCTCTTAACAGAGATAAATTACCGTACCAAGGACTGTGTACAATGCAAGGATTTTTTGTTTTACGAAAAAAAACAAACTACACAAGGATTTTTGACCACGTGCGTCAATGAATTTAAAAAATTTTCCTACCTAAAGTAGCGAAAAGTACGGATTTTTCTTCGTAAAGAACTCACAAGAAATTATAGAAACATGTTCAAGGTAAAGTGGAATTTATATTTATTTTGACAAGTAAAAAAAAAAAAAAAAAAAAAAAATGGTCGCAAGTTGAATTCGAAACTACACTAAAGGATTACGAGTTTCGAAAGAAAAAATATAAATACAACGACTATTGTACCATTTTATGCCACGTGGGAACGGCAGCCATATATTTTTTTTTTTTGGAAAATTAATTGTTTGTTATTGCCTTTATATAAATAATTGGAACTATTTGTCGTGGGAAGTAAGAAATATTTTGTGTATGAACTTACGTTGTTGAAAAAAAAAAAAAAAAAAAAAAAAAAAAAAGAATTATTTTACAAAACCTGTTGAATTACTATGGATGAACTTTGTTGAAACGTGTTGTGTCTGCATATTGCTACTAATTTACGATATACGTAAATTTACGATTTTTCTTTGGAATTATTGTGTAGAATTCGAAAAGACATTTTTGTACTAGAAGCTAACATGGAACAATTAGCAGAGTTAACTAAGGCTCTAGCCCTTAGCATCCAGGAACAGACAAAAATGACTCAACAATTTTTAGCGCAACAACAACAACAACAAATTCAACAACAACAGCTACAGCAACAGCTGCAACAACAACAAGAAAGAACACAAAAAACTTTAGAGGCACAACAAGAACAAACAAACATACTACAACGACAAATGTCGACACAGCAAAAGAATTTAGAAAAGCTAATTCTAACGTCGACCGGGAAGAAGACTAATTTTTCTGCCGAGGGTATTTCAAATTCACTAACGGAATTTCGTTACTCCCCGGATACTGGTGTTACTTTCCCTGCATACTACAGAAGATACGAAACAATTTTTACGAAAAGATGTTTAGACTGGACCGATGAGGAAAAAGTTACCCTGCTACTACAAAAACTGGGTACTGATGAAAACACCAAGTATGCAAATCTAATTCTACCAAAAAAACCGGAGGAGGTTTCGTTCGAGGAAACAATTAGTACCTTGTCGAAAATATTTGATAAAAGGGATAGCCTATTTCACTCTAGATACAAATGTTTGAACATTCAGAAGGCAGAAGCTGAAGACTATCTAGAATATGCTTGCACTGTGAACTGTTTATGCGAATCATTTAAATTGAATGAAATTTCCGCAGACCAATTTAAATGTTTAATCTTTGTACAAGGTCTCACAGCACCAAGGGACAAAGATATACGTTCACGGATCCTAACAATTATGGAGGCGGATCCTAACATAACATTGCAAAAAGTCACTGAAGAGTGTCAACGTCTGATTAACATAAAGAAAGACAACACTCGCATTGAAGAGAAAAATATTTTTAAGGTGCAGCAAGTAAAAAGGCAAGGGACCACAAGAAAGTCCAGGTTCCAAGAACACAGGATCCTTAAAGGATACAAAGACCCAAAGCTAAAGTGTAAATGTTGTGGTAGTTTAAGACACAACAATAAGACCTGCTGGTTTAGGAACAAAATATGTTATGAATGTGGTCTCAGAGGTCACAAGGGAACATACTGTGCCCAGAAGAAAAGACAAGGGACCGATAATGTAAATACGCTTCGCATGAATAAAGAAAAAAGCTGCGAAAGACGGAAATATGTTGATGTTCGGATAAATGGACATCTGGTTACATTGCTTCTGGATAGCGGTGCAGATATTAGTATTATAAATGAAGATATATGGAAAAGGATAGGTCGACCTGAATTAACGAAAACCAGAAAGACGGCGAGAAGTGTGTGCGGCAAAAGATTAGAGTTCAAGGGAGAATTAAAATGCAAAGTGACATTCGCTAACCAGACTCATAAATCCAAAGTGTACGTCGTACCAGGAAAGAATACATGCCTGTTTGGGGTAGATTGGATTGTCCTGTTTAATTTATGGGAGAAACCCATAAATTCGTTTTGTAACGTTTTAACTGCAGAAAAAGCAAACCAAAGGGAAGACTTCCTGAAGGATTTGAAAACTGAATTTCCCAATGTTTTTGCCGAAGGACTAGGACTCTGTATTAAGACAGAGGCAAAATTTGAATTAAAGAAAAATGCCACTCCAGTATTCAAACCTAAAAGGAATGTGCCTTTTTCAGCGATGGACGCAATCGAAAAAGAGTTGGATAGACTTCAACAACTGGAAGTCATTGAAAAAGTTAACCACACAGATTGGGCAAGTCCAACCGTGTATGTAAAGAAAAAAAATAACAGAATAAGGGTCTGTGGAGATTTTTCAACGGGTTTAAATGACTGGCTATTGGACCATAATTATCCCCTTCCGTCCGCAGAAGATCTGTTCTCTAAGCTTAACGGAGGAAAAATTTTTTCTAAGATAGACCTCTCAGATGCTTACTTGCAAATTAAGATCAGCGATGAATGCTCCAAATACTTAGGCATAAATACTCATAAGGGCATTTTTAAGCTAAAGAGGCTTCCTTTTGGATTAAAGGTTGCTCCTGCTATTTTCCAGCAAATTATGGACACGATGCTGGCAGGGTTGGAATTTTCAATGGCCTACCTTGACGATATCCTAATTAAAAGTGAAAATTTGCAAGATCATAAGAAGCATGTAAAAGAAGTATTCAAAAGAATACAGGAATTTGGTTTTAAATTGAGCCCAGAAAAATGCGATTTTTTTATGAAAAAAATTAAATATCTAGGTCAAATAATCGACAAAGAGGGTCGAAGACCGGATCCACAAAGGACTGAAGCAATTGAAAAGATGCCTGCTCCAGATTCAGTGACAAAATTAAAATCGTTTTTGGGATTAGTTCAATACTATGCAATTTACATCCCTAACATACATAATTTAAGAGCTCCTCTTAACGAGTTACTGAAAAAGGGTGTTAAATGGAACTGGAATAAGGAATGTGAATCTGCTTTCCAAAATATCAAAAGATGTCTACTGTCAGACTTAGCATTGGCACATTTCAATCCAGAAAAGGAACTAATACTAGCAACGGACGCCAGTGATTACGGTGTTGGCGCTGTATTACTTTACAAGTATGAGGATGGTAGGACAAAAGCTATCGCCCATGCTTCAAGAACGTTGGTTGCAGCGGAGAAAAATTACAGCCAAATTGAAAAAGAGGCGCTGTCGATAATATTTGGAATTACAAAGTACAATCGATTTCTCCATGGACGATCTTTTATTTTGCAAACCGACCATAAACCCCTACTTACCATATTTGGATCAAAGAAAGGCATTCCCACACATACTGCGAATCGATTACAGCGATGGGCTGTAACCCTCTTAAACTATCAGTTTAAGATGGAACATGTATCCTCAAAAAAGTTAGGACACGCAGATGCATTATCACGGTTGATCCCTAAAAGAAGCGAAAGTTTCGAAGAAACGGTAATTGCTGCGCTTAAAGACGAAAGTGAATGTACAAGTTCAATGTGTAATATGATACGTGAACTTCCGGTAACTTTCGAAAAAATAAAAAAAGAGGCAGTAAATGACATTTTCATTAAGAAAATGAAAAATCAATTGGGATGGATAAAAAAAAATAAAAAGGTAGATCAAACAACGCCTTTTTCCATCTGTGAAGATGTGCTCATGTATGGTGAGAGGATCGTAATTCCACTAACGTTACAGAGGAAAATTCTGAAGGAATTTCATACAGGTCATCCGGGCATTTCGAGAATGAAATCCCTTATGAGAGGATATGTGTACTGGCCTGGTGTGGACAAGGAAGTTGAAAAATGTGTCAAGACATGCAGAGGATGTCAATTAGCAGCTCGAGATCCTCCAGTAAAAACGACGCCATGGCCAAAGACGGACCTACCCTGGTCACGTCTGCATATTGATTATGCGGGACCTATAAATGGTTATTTTTACTTGATTATTGTAGATTCTTTTTCAAAATGGCCAGAAATATTTAAGTTTAGACATCCAACAGCAAAAAACACTGTGAGTGCGCTTAATGAAATTTTTAGCCGTTTTGGAGTGCCAAAAACCTTAGTGAGCGATAATGGAACAGCATTTACTGCTCATGAATTCAAAGAATTCTGTGACTCACTAAATATTCTACATATGACAACACCTGTGTACCATCCACGATCGAATGGGTTGGCCGAAAAATTTGTAGATACGTTTAAAAGGGCACTTAAGAAAAATCTTACTACGGACACAGACGAACAATGTATTCAAACATTTTTAGCAATTTACAGGGTGACACCAAATCCTAATAATAATGTCAATTCTTCCCCGGCTGAGCTAATGTTTGCAAGAAAGATAAGATCTGTCTTCGATAGGCTGCTACCAGAGAAAAAGAAAGTTTTCAAAAAAGAAAACCTTAATACCAAGTGCTTCTCCCCAGGTGAAAATGTATATTTCAAAAATTTTCAAAATGGACGAAATCAGTGGGTTGAAGGTATTATCAAAAAAAGGATTGGGAGCATGGTCTATACCATCCAAGGATTAAGTTTTGTCTGCAAAAGACACAGAAATCAAATACGTCCCAGACTGTCTCCAAATGTGGAAGAGACACCAATGGAAACATTGTGCGATATTTTTGATATACCAAAACCAGCGTGTGTACCGCAAACAATGAATATTTCGCCTGAACCGACCATACGGGCTGGACAGAAACCTTTACCCCGGGTAACGCTGACCAGAAGGAAAAGCGCAAGAAAGAGAAAAGTTACCAGGAGATTAAGCCCTGACCCTAAAAGGAAGAGGTATTTAAGCTAAAATCAGGAAGATTTCAGCTTCAGGGGGAGGTGTTGTGAAGGAACATAACTGGCTATACACCGGTTACAAACTGTATATATATATTGGACTGTTTAGCAGACAGCGGCAGACAGCGGCAGACAAGCAGTCGCAGTAAGACGGATAGTCTTACGTGTTGATTATCAGACTTTCTTCCCCATACTTGTTACTATGTACTTCTATTTACCTTAGGCGAGCAGCCTTACGTTTCTGTATTATAAATAAACCCCATTACACATACCACTCGGTGTAACTCACGTTTGTCTTTATTTCCTAAGTATTTAGGAATATAACATTTATGTTCATGTCGTTGTGGAAGAGACTGTGCTCTTAAATACACACAATATCGATATTATGTTCTTTGGATGAAGCAACAAGTTCTGACATTTGACATGTGGGTTGAAGTGTCCGTACATTAAAGGTGGATATTTTGATGGTATGTCTACATTTTGCTAGCCTATGTTTTGGTGCTGTAGTAAACTCGTCGATAGCTGTGGCCAGTGCCGGCACACCAAGTAGCGACCCTTGGTTACCCGTGTGGCAGTCGATGCGGTATGGAATTCTGGTTTGATTTAGAGTCATATTCAATATTTTGATAGCTCGGATAATATCACCTGTGTGAGCTACGTCTACAGGCGAATTGCAGTAGTTTCACAATTAGACTCGTTGAACCTGATCGTTGATCTCTTAATGATTCTTCCGCTCAGCGTCTTTGTGCCCTGCCATTGACTGATTCTTTAGTTCTTCCGCCAAGGCGCATAACTGTCATGCTGCTCCCCATGACGTTACCAAGGCCCATTAGCAAGTTCAGGTTCTACATCAATCTTCCATCATGAGTGGTCCTACATGATTACCATAGACTATATCCTCGTTCTGCCACGATTTAGGTCATAGCTTGTACGGAAGTTACAACAGTATAGGATTAGCTCAACAGGCTATACCATCGGATGAAAGAAACACTCACATCAGACCTAAATCATTCACTGTACTAGGACTTATACTTAAGTTTTTGAGGCTTACCATCAAAGAGTTGGTCCTGGACATCACCAGATCTCTGCACAACATTAAATAAAAGCTGAGATTAATTACCTGCTTCGCATTGTTGCCAGGTTAGACATGAACCAGTTTTAAAAATATAATCAAAACTATTCTTGCAATATTCTTGAAAATGGGTCAACCACAAGTTAGCTGTTAAAGAATGTGAATATTTATCATTAGCAGACCGCCCGACATTAACCGAATCATAAAATATGCTTAAATATGATATTTTAATTTATGCCCTCTTTTTCTTAGTAGAAAAAAAAAAAGAAGCATGTTTCCAACATCCGACAAAGATTGCAGGTTGAAGCGTCTGAAATGTTGTGCTAATAACGCCCAAGATAAGAATAATAGTTTGGTTAATCAACATAACACAAGCAATCACATCTCATTTCAAAAATTTAGAATTGCATACTTCATCCATGTTTGGGTCTTGTTTGACAGAATCCTCAAAAGCTGCGATGAAGATTCATCCCAAGGAAACGACCAGAAGTATCGGGTAGTATTTTGCACGACTTTTATTCCCAGAATGTTTCCTCATTTGAAAAGTTACATGCTTGCTTTGATCTACGTCTTACACTTTATCAGATGCGAGAGAGCTTTGCCAGTGTAGAGAAGCCATAGCCACTGGATTGCTGTCTCACTTCAACTCTGACTCCCAACTGACTAAAATCTATGTGTATATAAAAACCTATCTTCCTTCTAATTACATCATCAATACACGTAGCCTAAAGGATCATCATGTCACGTAATCTATTTGTTCTTATTTTTGTCAGCTTAAATTTCTAACTGCTGCTGTTGCTAATATTTTCACTAGTTAGCTATCCTACAACTGCTGCTGATTTTATTCATTGATACTCTGTTACAATAAGAGTGTGCCATTACATCAATTCTGTCATTTATTTTCATAATCGGTACTCAACTGGGCTTTAATCTATGGTTCTCCCATGTAAAAGATTCATACATAACAACAAAAACTTGCCTAGCAACAACAACAACAGTCAATAGTTATCTTTTCACTCTCTTTCTATCTTTCTGCCTGTTTCTCTCTCTCTCTCTCTCTCTCTCTCTCTCTCTCTCGCTCTCTCTCTCTCTCGCTCTCTCTCTCTCTACCTACCTACTTAAAACTAAACGCAAATTCCATGAACAAAGTTTCTTTTGTAGAAGTGTCCATCTGTGGAGTACAATACTGCAGGGCTGCTACCCAGCTGTTTACAACATGATCGTTTTAAAGTTCAATGTACACAAATTCTTGTTGAACTGCTCTCTCAAATAATCAAATTCTCCCTAATCGCCCCTATCATTATCAATCATCATGGTGGCATTTGAACCTTGATAAGTGTTGTCTCCTTAGTAAAAAAAAAAAAAAGCAAAAAAGATAGATATATATATAATACACTCTCTCCATCAGTCGGTTGCTTGACTCCTTGCGAGTACAAAGTTAGACACAAGGTCGTTTTTATTTATTTATTTTTTTTGTATGTGGAGAACATTCATCTCTTCCAAAAAGAAAACTTTGAATGAAAAAAAAAAAAAATGTCTCAGTCAAGAATTTTTTTTCCTCCTCTGATTGATGACGGAACAGACACTACACACTGATCCTAGCCGAAGACAAAAAGTTGATTCATCAGTCGGTCTGTTGTAGTTTAGTTTGAAACAGCATTTTTTTTGTTGGCCTATCACATGCAAATTTAATATTGTTCTGGTCGAATGGATACGTCTTTAGAATATCTGTTCTTCTTTTGTGAATGTAAAAAGATTTAATTCCCTTGAATAAGTTTTCAAACGAGTATTTTTTAATTAATTTTTTATCCTCTGCCCCAAATCTGTAATGATCCATGCAAATGCCAAATGCATAAAGGTTATTTAGTACTCATTCCAATTTTTTTTTTTTTTACAAGAGAATTACTGATTATCAAGTCCCAAAGACTACTCAAGAATAAACATTAATGAGTGTAAGGTGGTCACTGAGATGACAGCTTAGTGATCAATGGTGGTGGAAGCTAGATAGAATTTGAATATTTAAAAGGGGCAAGACATCAAAAGCTGGTTTACATAGGATTTGAAGACGACCATGTTGTATTCAGCAGGAAAGCATCCCGGTGGAACCATGTTCCACAGGCGGGCAGTTCTAGGAAAGAAGTTTTGTTCTTGGAATCTGCATTCAGATTTAAGTACACATAGAGAGTAGTGGTTGTAGCTCGATGCGTGCCTTTTTGTGAAAGTTTGGGGTGGGAGGACCACAGATTGAAGCTCAGACGAGCAATTGCCATGAAAATAACGGTAGAGAAGAGACAGGCTCACAACGTCTCTGTTGAAATTTTTAATAGAGAAATAATTTTTATTTATTTTTTTATTTATACCCATTCAACATCTCCGCATTTGGGTCAAGGAACGCATTCCTTGACCGGCAGGTCACTTCCATCATCATCAACATCGGTATAGTTCGCTTTCTAGCAGCCAGCTCCTCTCCTACCCTCAGGAGGAGGAGGAGGAGGAGGAGGAGGAGGAAAGGGCTTTTGCCCGTTTTCGTCAGTTTGAACCTAGTCGGCCAAGAAGAAGGAGGCTATTTTCATTCTCCGTCAAAGGGTCTTGACGTTAAAATTAATTTTCCTAATTTCTCTTCTTTAGAGAAAAACGTTTGTTTAGAACTTCATAGATTGGTACTAAACTATTAACGTTATTTTATTCTCAGTCATTATAAGACAACAAGGTCTTACGACTGGAAGATTAATACCGGTTATTAAAAGACAATCATGTCTTACAGCTGGTAAATTATTATTCTCAAAGGACTAACGAAGGAAACTACCGTGTGTTGAGGAGTTCTTTTCTAAGAAGAACAAAATTTAATTTCGCCGACGAGACGAGCAGAATATCGCCCCTAGAAAGGAAATCCCCTCTTTGAAAGATTTTTCAACCGAAGTTTCCTTCAGAAAGGAAATCTTCCATAATTCAAGAATTTACCCCGTACACATAAAGCCTACCAAAGCGGCTTTATGGTCTTCTCTCCCCTTTGAATTAAAAGGCACATGAGCCTTCACAAAGGAAATTACTTCTTTCTCCCATTTTAGGTCAAAGAAACTTTTTGTTTGTCCTTTCGGAAAAAAAAAAACGAACATTTTGTCAAAGAAAGACTGAACATTTTGTTAAAAGGATTGAATTCAAAACAACTGTTTTCCGTTTTTTATATGTTCTTTTCTTTCAGCCTTTCTTGCAAGTAAGGATTGACGTCTTTTTTCATATTTTTTTTATATGTATTTTAAATGTTTCTTAAGGGTTTTTTTACCCCCAGCCTTGGGAAATAAAGGCAATCGATAACTTTTTGTTTTAATAAACTTGGATCATTTTAAACTTATTCGGGTCTGCATTTCTTTTGCTCATTTCCACTAGTTATTCTATTCCGAGAAATTTGCCATAAATGCTTTTTTCCCCTTTTTTTTCTTTCCTTTTTGTTACCATGAAAAACGGATTTTGGTGAAAAACCCAAAATTTCGTCACATCTTCTGTGGGAAAGAGGTTGCAGGGAGGAGAAAACATCGCCTACTAGGTTTCGAACTGTATATATTCATGGTTCTTATCGTTTAAAAAACTTAGTTGAAATCAAAATTAGTTGAAATCACAAGTTTTCCTTTTATTTTCATTAGATTTGCGATAATAGTAGAGAAATATTACCCATGATTAACAACTGTTATTCTTTTCTTTTTTTTGAACTCCTATTCACCACAAATAAGCAACATTACTAGTGAGATGTAAGGAGAAACTGTGAATTAGTGACTACTTAAACCATATATTTAAATTTTTGCACGTTAATATCATGAGGAAGCAGGAAACAGGGAGGGAATTTCGAAGACTAGCAGTCTGAGAGTAGAAACTTCCAGAGTAGAAGGCTGTTTGGTATCGGGGGGAGCTCTACTGCGAATACAAGGGACTTTGCTATTTGTTTGATTAGTTAGGAATATTTATAGCAACAGATTACATTACTGTGATGGGACAGGGGTTGGAGTTTGGTTGACAGTGTGGGACATATTAGATTGGAAACTCTTTTTTTGGAACCCTGACCAATAGACACATAAAAGAGATTGATGCACGGGCCCATATTTGGCAACAATGTTTCATGCAGGGACAAATGGTGACTTAGTAGAGATATAGGATACTGTCAGGTGTGAGCATTTTTTCTAGCAGAGTAGAGGGAGCCCAGCTTTTTTGCCTTGGTAATATCTTCTAATCATTTGTTCCAATTCATGTTACCTGTGAATGTGAGGCCAAGGAGTTTGAAGAATTAACTCTTATCTACAGTGTTATTATCCATGGTTGGAAGTGTTTTTTTGTAATTATTGAAGGAAAGGAGCTTTGTCTTAGTAGCATTAAATAAGAACATCCATTTATATCCCTATTCCTCTACAGACTGGAGATCATTTTTTAAGATTGCAAGCATTGCCTTGGATGTGTGTACACTTTTTCACATATCTTGTATAGAGCATGGTGTCATTAGTAAATGTACCCAACTTGAGCATAACTTTATCAAGGAGGTCGTTTATGAATATCAGGAACAATAAAAGCCCAAGAATCGACCCTTGGTGCACGCCTGCATTAACGTTATGTTGTTTGAATGTACAGCCATTTGGACAACCTGGATTTTTCTCTTCTGAAAAAGGATCTGATTATATTAATTATTCATCCAGTAATACTGTACGCTCCTTCTTGGATTACCACCTTAAAAAAATTCAACACTTAAAATTTAAATCAATCTATCTGTGCTGTCTCTCTCTCACACACACGCACACACGCACACTTGCACGCAAATAAATGAACGTTTATCCATTTCAATTTCCCCGCGCAGCTTGCACAAAAATAAGTTCTTCCAGTAACGACATAATTTCAAATACACCCACACGCTTTTCTCACAACAACAAAAGTAAAATGAACATAATTCTGGCAGACATAATTGAAGACAGTATCACGTGACACAAGCGACCAATGAAAAAATTTAGAAGATTGTCTTTTTAATGCTTTTCCAAAAGCCAAAATATCAACAGTAGCAATCTTGTTTTGGAGCCGGTCCAAAAAGTATTTAAACGCATCAAAATTCTTTCTCCCTCCTTCTCCTCTTCTTTCTCGTTCTGACGTGACACGAGAATATGCCTCTCGTTTTCATAACATCGTCGCTTTCAAAGCTGTCAAAACCACAATTACATACGCCACGCGGGCACTCAAAAATCACACTTATCCACACACGCACCCGTTCTGTACATTTTCTATAAGAATTAATAACAACGGACTACTTTCCTCATGGACTTTTGAATAAGACGAACTTTGTCAGTTAAAACATAAACCTTGAAATAAGGATCGGACCTTTGCTTGTTCATTTTGTTATTTTTGTTGAAAAATAAATGCGGTGCATTTTAAACGAAAAGGGCGTGTCATTTTATTTTTTTTCCTTATTTTATTATTTTGTTTGGAGCAGAGAGATTTAATTTTTTTTTTTTATTACATTTTCACCCCAAACAAGGCACATTGCCACTTTTGTGTAGGGGGCTACTATCAGGGACAACAACTACTGGGGTACTATGCAGGGATTTGGGCAGCAAGATGTTGGTTCACATTGCACTTGAACTTCTGCATGTCAGTACAGTTGAGGAAGCAGTGACCTGGAATGGAATTCCAAAGTCTAGCGGTTCTGGGGAAGAAACTACTGGAGTAGAAAAATCTTTTACATCTAGGGATCTCTACAGTGTAGGGGTGGGATTTTGCAGCCTGTCGGGTCTGACGAGGGTGTTCACGTCGTGGGGGCACAAGTGCTTGCAGTTCATCAGAGTATTCACCATTAAAATACTTGTAGAACAGACAGAGGAATGCAACGTTTCGTCGATGGGACAGAGGCTGAAGCTTAGATGCCAGTTTAGGGCCTATCAGATTTGTGACTCTCTTTTGAACCTTGTCAAGGAGCGAGAGACTAGTAGCTGATGCACCAGCCCAAATATGACAGCAATACTCCATACATGGGCGAATTGTTGTCTTATCGAGGTACAGGATACTTTCGGGTGTTAATAGTTTTCTAGCACAATAGAGAGAGCCCACCTTCCTTGCAGCAGCCCTGGCAATGCCCTCGATGTAATTGTTCCAGCTCATGTTTCCTGTGAATGTTAGGCCAAGGAGCTTGAAAGACGTACTCTCAAATAAAGAGTCGTTGGCCATTGCTATTGGTGGCAGAGAAGGTTTCTTGTAATTATTGAAGGAAACCAGTTTAGTCTTGGCAGCATTGAATGTGACCATCCATTTTTGTCCCCATTCCACTACAGATTGGAGGTCATCCTTTAGTGTTTTTGCCATTTCTTTAGATATATGTTCATTTGTTTTCCTGTCGTGCCTGTTATAGAGTGTGGTGTCATCAGCATATATACCCATCTCAGAGGCAATTTTATCAGGGAGGTCATTTATGAATATCAGGAACAGTAGAGGTCCAAGGATAGACCCCTGGGGCACTCCCGCATTTATATCATGTTGTTTAGGACAACCTGGATTTTTCTCTTATCTAAGAAGGATTTAATTATGTTAAGTATTCTACCAGTGATGATCTAATCTTCCTGAGGAGACCCTCATGCCACACCCTGTCAAAAGCCTTAGATATATCTAGAGCTACATTTAAACTTCTGTTCCCCCTACATATTCAAACGGTCCTTTGGAAAATAAATATCTAAGTGGTGCTGGTGCATGTTAGCGTGCTATTTTTAAAAAATAGTATTTTCAAGTTTTACGATATCTTTTTGTTTATTAAATTGTTAAGTGAGAATAGTTACAATACACCCGCCAGCCCGGTATCATAAGTGCATAAGTGCCAACCCGGTAAAATAAGTGCATAAGTACTAATAAAGTGATTTTTAATATCGTATTAATGGTTTATTTTATTGACGCTACACCGTAATCACGTGATTAAAACTTTAGCAGACGAAAAATTGGGAGTCAAAGAGTCATGAGTTCCTGACATGTTTCTAGTGTTTTGTTTAACTTCTTTTTTTTTTTTTTTTTTGAGCGATTCGATTAACCAGTCTCCAAAGATGTGACCCTGATATCGGCCATTTTCCCCTGTTCTTACGTAACATTTGACACTACTTGCTTTTATAACTGAATAAACGCTTTAAAATAAGTTAAATACTAGAAGCTTATCCAGGTAGGTAGAAGTAGAAGTGTAACTTATCATACCTTTGATAACATTTATTTGTTTTATAGTTGTATTTTTTTTTTTTTACTACTTCTTTGTTTTGTTTCCTGTTGTCAAAATGTGCATATATTTTTTTAATTTAAAATGTTTACGGCGCAGTCGATAACTTAACGGTTACTGGTAGGAATAGTAGTTTTATATAACTTAAAAATCACTTGTAATATTATCATAAAAATATTTTTGAGAGAGAGAGAGAGAGAGAGAGAGAGAGAGAGAGAGGGGGGGGGTTACGTAATTACGAAAGAGCATTTATCATTTTATTAGTTAATAATTGTATCTCTTCAAGTCATCCGTAACTTTTTCTTTTCGTACTTTTTTGTACTTTTTGTACGCTCTTGCTTGACTCGTCGACGTCCATATCACCGTGTTATCGGTGAAGTGCTTAAAGGGGTCCCTTATCGTATAATCGGCGACCGGAAAGCATTCAACTTTGTTTTTAAGTGTTAGTGTGCCGCTGTTATTTCTCTACCGGTGTTTGCGGATCGCGGAGAAAACAGAAGGTTCCCTTTATTTATTTTTCCAGATTCCCAAGGAGATTATGTTGTCTGCTAATTCGAACAAGTTCCAGTTCGCGATCGATCGAGGCGGTACCTTCACCGACGTGTGGTGTCGTACCCCGACTGGGAAAATCTCCGTACTTAAACTTCTTTCCGTCGATCCGGATAATTACAGCGATGCACCCAGGGAAGGTATTCGGAGAATTATCCAACAGGTAAAGATCATTCTCACAATTGAGTTACAATATTTTTCAAAACTTTGAACTATACTATTAACTATAAATAATTGATCCGTGCGGAAATAATAATGTTATTATTTAGAAAGCTATTCTTAACATGGGGAGGGTGTTTTGTACGTATTCTGTACTTTTACCTTTCAATTTAATAAAAACAGATATCATAAAATTTTAATTAAACTTGAAAATGCTATTTAAAAAGTAGCGCGGGTCAATAAGTGCAGTGCAGTGCAGTGCACTACTTTCACTGCACTAGTGCAGTAGTGCAGTGCAGTGCACTGACTGCACTAGCACCAAATAATTTTCTACTCTATGAATTTTCGTCATTTTTGGATATATTACCATTTTCGGCGTGACAAGTATTTGTTGGTTTTGTTGAAAACCACATATTAAAAAAATCGATCTGTCGACTCTTTCTTAACAAGAACCCAATATTTATTTGTAAAACGTTTTGGCGCTTGTGCAGTTAACGGACAGTATTTAGCTTTGGTGCTTGTGCACTTTTGCCATCGCGCTATTTTTAATTTTTTTTTTTTTTGTTTCAGGTTAAATTCAAGCTTCACGATATCCTTATCATTATTATTATTATCATTATTAAATTGTTAGTATAGATGAAAGCACAAATGTTGCAAAAACACCTTCCCTTCCCCATGTTAAGAATGGCTTTCAAAATAATAACGTGATTATTTCAGCACTGTGGCAAAAGTGCACTGCAGCACTGCACTGGCTGCACAGTACTAAAAAATCATTTTTGGTGCTTATGCACTTATGTTACCGTGCTATTTTTGGTACTAGTGAGTGCACATTGGCCCATGCTGGAATAATAATGTTATTATTTAAAAAGCCATTTTTAAAGGTGAGGGCGTTTTGTACCTATTCTGTACTTTAACCTTACAATTTAATAAAAGCAGAAGCACTTGTACAGTTTAATCAAGACATTAAAAAAATGAAAATATCGAAAAAAAAAAGGTTATATTGAAATATATTCATTTTGGACTTAAGATCTCCGAAAAAAAAAATTCACTTAATTTGATCGAGTAGTTTTTTTTTTTTTTACAGCGGCAAAACACGTTTTTGTGACAGCGCGTTGAAGGTAGACATATTTGATTTTTTGGAACACGCCACGGGGAGATAACTCAGTTTAAACCGCCGACACCTCCTCTCCATCTTTAATACTAGCTTTTCTTCCTATAAATCGACCCTTTTGCTCGGTATCATAACAAATTGTTTTTTCGCTGTAAAAAAAAAAAAAAAAAAAAAAAAAAAAAATACTTGATGAAATTAAGTGAAATTATTATTTTTTTTCGGAGAACTTCATTCCATAACGGATAGTGCAATATAACCTTTTTCTATATCTTCAGTTTTTAATGTTTTGATTAAACTGTACATTAAGTACCAAAACGGATATCATAATATTGTAATTAAACTTGAAAATACTGTTTTAAAAAATAGCGTGGATCAATAAGTGCATTAGCACCCTATTTTTTTTTTTTTTTATATAAATAGTATCTTCAATTTAAATTCAAGTTTTACGATATCTTTTTGCGGACCTGAATGCGAATCCCCCCCACCACCACCACCACCTATAATTTTAACCGGTATTCTGCTGTTGGTATTTATTTATTTATTTACGATCTAACCCAGCGTAGTATAAACGCTCCCAACCTCCCCATGTTAAGAACGGCTTTCGGAATAAACACCCCCAACCTCGAAAACTATACTACATACTAAAATATACTATAAAAATTATAGGGGGGGGCTCGTTCAGGTCCGCCTATCTTTTTTTATTATTAAATTGTTAGGTGAAAGTACAGAATAATTACAAAACACCTTCCATGTTAAAAATAGCTTTCTAAATAATAACGTTATTATTTCTGCACGTTAACATAAGCGCATATGCATTGCATTGCAATAAGTACCTCATTTTTTTCTTACAAATACTCGAATGTTTTGTATCAGAAAAATTGCAATATCGTTGCATTTTACTTTTTCTTGTTGTCGTTTTGTTTTTGTTTTTTTGTTATTAATGTTGTAAAACTTTGGGTCTTTATGCACTTACTGTACCGTGCTGAAATAACGTTATTATTTAGAAAGCCATTTTTAACATGAGAAGGAGAAAGTGTTTTGTAACTATTTTGTACTTTCACTTAACAATTTAATAATAAATATATCGTAAAACTTGAATTTAACTTGAAAATTACTGTTAAAAAATAGCGCGGTACAATAAGTGCATACTGCATAAGCATCAAACTGTTACATTAAAACGAACTAGTAACTACTTCATTTTAATGTAAAATTTGAAAAAAAAAAAAAAGTATCTTTTTTCGGTACTTGTACGGTTTAATTAAAACATTCAAAAATGAAAATATAAAAAAAAAATAAATAAATAAATAAAGTTATATTGTACGTATCCGTTTTGGACTGAAGATCTACGAAAAAAAAAAAAAATTCGGTACTCCTTGGACGTTGAGTTTCATGGCGACCAGCAGAAAAATTTTATGAGTAAATGTTTACTTTAACTACAACAGAACACCGACCAATAAAAAAAAATTTTTATATATAAGTTTTCGGGGTCGCTGACAGCGAACCTGATATTCAAACCCATCGCAAATTTACCGTTTGCATGGTATTAACCCCTGAACCCTCGCACTATTTTGTGCCAACTCCTCGCCATCGTTTATGCTATTCTTACATGATGCGTTCGCGCATGGACGCGCGTAATAAGGTGACTTGTCACATCGCGGAAGATTTTTTTAACAGACATTTAAAATAACAGGAAAGTTTTCAAAAACAAAATGTGGTTCATTTTTCGGTATTATTATACAAACACCGTGACAGCGAATTAGTAAAATCTTTTACGTAGTATTCTGTTACGTTTCGGTGTGCTGAACACTGGGTTAGGGTTAGGGTACATTTTTTTCTACTAATTCGCTGTCACGGTATTTGTATAAATTTACCCATTTTTCTGTGTTACGTAGTTTTTTATGCTTTTTTAATTGATCTAAAAATTAAGTTTTTACGAGCCGTCTACAAAAGCATTTTTATTTTTTGTTATTTTTTTTTTGGATGGTCAATTATAAAACTCGTACAATATTTAACAGATGCTTCTGCAGTTTAGTTTACCGTTTTTTCCGTCAATAACGCGCCGACATACACCGAGCAAAAGAACTGTTTAATTTTTCACAAAAATTCTGTTTACATGGGGGGGGGGGGATGGAGTTCTTCTGCTCGGTGTATGTCGGCGCGTTACTTACGGAAAAACGGTAAATTAAACTGCAGAAAGCATCTGTTAAATATTGTACGAGTTTTATAATTGAACTCCCCCCTCCCCCCCAAAAAAATAAATAAAAATAAACAAAAATAAAAATGCTTTTGTTTGTGCTCGTGAAAACTTTCATTTAATTTTATCGAGTAGTTTTTTTTTTTTGTTTTTGTTTTTTTTATAGCGGAAAAACACCTTCTTATGAGAGCGCATTGAGTCAGCCATTATGGAATTTGTTGAACACGGGGAGATAACTTCATGTAAAGCGCCGATACTCCCTCCCCATATTACTAGCTTTTCTTCCTAAAAATTGCTCGGTATCATAACAAATTGTTTTTTCGCTGTAAAAAAAAAAATAAAAAAAAAAAAAAAAAAACTACTTGATGAAATTAAGTGAATTTTTTTTTTTTTTTTCGGAGAACTTCGTTCCATAACAGAAACGTGCAATATAACCTTTTTTCGATATTTTCATTTTTTAATGTCTTGCTTAAACGGTACAACTACCTTTTTTCTTTCTTTCTTTTTTTTTCTTACAGTTCTTAGTAAAATAGAGTTACTTCCCCTCACAACAATGGGTTAAGATTTTTTTATGGGCTTTTCAAGGTAAATTTAATTTTTACTGTATCTTTTGATTAAATTGTTAGATGAAAGTACAGAATAGTTAAGAAGAAGTCCCCCTCCCCATGTTAAGATTGGCTTTCTAAATAACATCATTGTTTCCATATGGACTGTAAACTGCACAAGTACCGCATTGTTTTGTTTTACTTTTTATTTTATTCATTAAAAATGAAAAGTTAAACTTTTGGCAATGTTGACTTTATCAGTCCGCAAGTTGGCGGACGCGAGTGAATGAAAAAAGTGGAAGGGAACGCAAATTTTAGCGAAACGAAATCACCGAGTCGACTATTACAGCCTAGCAAGAAAAAACAAAACAAAAAAAAAAACAATCCAATTGCTGATAACAATAACTAAGAAATGTTTAGACTGTAGTTTCACATAACATTTTAATAAACACAAGAAACAATAAATAAGCAAAAAGTAAATGTTGCCAAAGGCAAGCTAAGTTACTTTTAAACCTAACTAGATACGTTTTTCTTTTTTTTTTGGGGGGGGGGTTAATTTATTTATCTACATTTTTTTCACACTACTTTTTATTCTTAACTCAAAAAATTAAAGTTGCTTTGTTCGCTATTCGGGAAGATTACATTATTTCTTACTTATTTAATTTCATTGTTTTGTTTTTTGATAATTATGTAGAGAAAGGAAAATGAAATTCAATTTTTACGGTATCTTTTGTTTATGAATATGTTGAATATGAAACTGCAGCCTAAACATTTCTTGCTAGGCTGTACAATCGACTCGGTAATTTTGTTTCACTAAAATTTGCGTTCCCTTCCACTATTTCCATCTGTTCACGTCCGCCATCTTGCGGACTAATAAAGTCAACATGGCCAAACTTTTTATTTTGTTAATTTTAAAAGCAAAAAGTTTTTATGTTTCGGATTTGTTTGGAGGGGGTGGGGGATTAATAATTTGGACTATTTGAACTACTATTCTGATCAAAATCAAGTCCCGTCCGTCTTTTTTTTCTTTTTTTTTTTTTTTACATTTACGTCATCTGACAGTGTTTGACAATGAACGCTCTGGAACAGTCATTTCTGATTAATGGTTTACCAGTTGTAAAACATTCTGTTAATTCTGAAAAATAGCCAAATTCGTTTGCATCTTCTTAAACGGGTAAACATTAATCAAAAGTGATTTTTACGGTATCTTTTGCTGATTAAATTTTTAGGCGAAAGTATAGAATAGTTAAAAAGAAGCCCCCTCCCCATATAAAGATTTGCTTTCTAAATAACGTTATTGTTTCAACATGGACCGTAAACTGTACAATAGTGCAGTACTTATGTACTTATTGTATATTGTACCAGTAAAAGAAACGTATGGAGCTTGATTTTTAACCACTATTTGTTGTTACATTTAAATCACTCGGACCCACACGTTGTCTGATACCGTCACAAAGGAACAAAGAAATAAAAATCTGACTCTGTATTTCTTTAAAGTGCAAATGAAATGCATTTATTCACGATTCTTCCAAAACAACGCATTTCATTATCTTTCAAAAGTCTTTTCATACACACATCTGTTTTACAATGCTGTACCATATAACATGTGCTTTTTAAAAGTCTCTGTCCCCACCACCTGATGCCGGCCTTACCCAGTGTTCTCTCGCCCTTGACTTCACACATCCATCTTCCCCAGTGCACATCGTGCTGTCCTTTATTCTTTTTTCTTTTCTCTTCTCCTTATGACGTCAGCACATGCACACTTGCCAATTTGCACATGTGCTTTAATGGATACTGTTGCTGCTAATAATTTTGCTAGTCAGCTATCCTATGGCTGCTGCTGATTTTCTCACACATGCCCATACACATTATGTTACCTCTTGTTCTAGAACAATTTATGGAAGTTTTTGTTTTTTCAAACTTAAATGAACTGCTTATTTTACTGTTATTCCTTTGGTTAATATTGCATGTAAAGTTATTTTACTAACTTTCCTTTAGAACGTTAATATTATTAATAAAATTTGTTTTATTGTATGTTAGTTTTTATTAATAATGCTTCTAATATTTCTAGTTCACTGTTTTTGAACGTATTCCAAGTATAAATGTGTTGTCTTTGGAAAATTATCTAAATCAGAGTTAGAAATAGGAATGCTTATTAATAAAGTGTTTATTGATAGCTCTGTTTTAGAACGATGCATAGGTAATATCCAACAATAGTGTGGTAGTGAAATCAATGTGGATGCTTTAGCCATCTTGGTAACATAGCACACCACTTCATTGCAAGAGGTGTGAAGATTCCAATTGACCATACAACTAACAAGTTAGACACAAAAACAAAACGATAATGAAAATAATGATAGGGAGCATGTTTTATTTACCAAGAATCGAAATGGCAAATTATTGGCAATAGAGATCGTGTATTTAGGATCAGTCACTGGAAACGGTAGCTGAACGTCAGTAAGCAGAGGAACAGGTGGCTGGATGTAAGTAGACATTATGAACGGTGTGCAATAAGTAATGCCCCTAACCCACTTCCCATAGTAGTAGAGCAACGAAACTTGGCACAGTTATTAGTCTTTCTCTACATAGGAACCACCCAGAGTTATGCATTTCTCCCATCATTTGATGCAGCTCTGGAGACCGTTTTTGTAGAACACCCCAGGTTGGTCCTCCAACCACGACATGACTTCAGAAATCAAGGCTGCATCATCTGGGAAACGCTTTCCTTTCAAAAACAACTTCATGGCTGGGAAGAGGTGAAAGTCAGAGGGTGCAAGGTCAGGAGAGTAGGGAGGATGGGGCAGGATTTCATAATCACACTCCCGTGCTTCTGATCTGGCGACATGCGAGTTGTGGACCGGAGTGTTGTCCTGCAGGAGGAGGGTACCTTTGTTGATCTTGCCCCACCTCTTGATTTTGATAGCTTCCCTTAATTTCCTCAAAAGTGAAGCATAATAGGCTCCTGTAATTGTGGCACCCTTTGCCAGGAAATCTGTCATCACTACTCCGTCCTGGTCCAAGAAGACTGTGAGCATGACCTTGCCAGCGGAGAGCTGCACCCTTGCCTTGTTTGGAGGTGGTGAGTCCAAATGCTTCCACTGCATTGACTGGGCTTTGGTTTCTGGATCATATTGATGGACCCAGGTTTCATCCTGTGTAATCAGTCTTTTGAAAAACTTTGACTCATCTTCTTGGCACATCTCCAAATTCATCCTCAAGCACTCGACGCGTTCTTGTTTCTGGAATGGTGTGAGCAACCTGGGAATCCATCTGGTAGACACCTTATGCATATGCAAATAGTCATGAATGATAGTTTTCACAGACCCTGTACTAATCTTGACATCTTGGGCTATTTGGCGAATAGTAATGTGCCGATCTTCCAAAATGGCAGCCTCAACTTGACGGACAGATGCCTCATCAATGGCAGAAGGGAGGGGGACCAGATCTGGGAGCTGTTTCCACAGACTTCCGGCCATGTTTGAATTCACGATGCCAGCATTTTACAAGATCATATGTCATCATCTGTCATCACTACTCCGTCCTGGTCCAAGAAGACTGTGAGCATGACCTTGCCAGTGGAGAGCTGCACCCTTGCCTTCTTTGGAGGTGGTGAGTCCAAGTGCTCCCATTGCATTATCACTATCAGTTTCTTTCATCAAAAGTCTCCTGTGGTGTGCGTCCTTTTAAATACAAAAAAACGGATCACTGTTCGACATTTAACAGGCTCCATTTCACACCTGACTCGGTTCAAACACCTGTAAAACAGAAACCACAATTAGTTCAGAGCTGTAATTTGCCACATAACCTGTAGAGATATAAATTATTGCACATGCAAAATTTTAGCTACATCAGACAACTGGAAGTGGGTCAGGGGCATTACTTATTGCGCGCCCCTCGTAGAACAGGAAGCTGGACGTCAATGAATTCTGGAAGCAGGTAGCTGGACGTCAAGTAACCGGATGATAGTGGGCTTTTTTTTTTTCTTTTCTTTTTTTTACATGAGTCACCACTTATCAAAGCCTGAAGCCACTCGAGGATAAGGAGAGGATAATGAGTGTACGGTAGTCACTCAGACAGCAGTGTATTAATAGTGGTAGAAATGGGATAGAAATGGATTATTTAGCAGGCAGCTCAACAAGAACTTGTTTACATTGGGCTTGAAGATGACCATATTGTAGTCAGCTGGAAAGCAGGACAACGGAACAGTTCCACAGGCGGGCAGTTCTAGGAAAGAAGCTTTGTTTAGATTTAGGCACAGATAGAGAGTATGGGAAATTGTTGATGGTGGTTGTAGCTAGATGAGTGTTTTTGTGAAAGTTTGGCAAAGGGGGAAACCATAGATTGGAGCTCAGACGAGCACTTGCCATGAAAATAACAATAGAGCAGAGCCAGACTCCCATGATCTCTTCTGAGAATGAAGGTTGTAGGGAAGAAAAATGGCATTACCTAGGAGGCTGCGAAGGTGGTTTTGAACCTTGTCAAGGCATAATAAGATTCTCCGAGCAGCTCCCGCCCGATATGGCAACAGTACCCCATTTTAGGATGTATCAGGCTCTCATGGTACAGGTGGATGATTGTCGGGAGCTAGGTACTTTCTGGAGCGGTAAAATGATGCAATGATTTTTCTAGTGACCTTGGCAACAGATATGATGTAAGTTTTCCATTTCAGGTCAGGAGTAAAGGTCAGATCCAGAAGTTTGTCAAAACAAGGAGCCTCTTTTAAATGAGAGCCATTCATATTAATTGGGGCCAAGTGGAGATCAGAGCATTTATGACGAAAAGATAAAAGCTTTGTTTTGGATGTGTTTTACACCTAGATGATATATGGCTATTAAAACAAAAAAACTAAACCCGTACAATGTACTTAGTTGTGAGGGGAAAAGGTGCGTATTCAGATTGGCACTTATGGTGGCATTTAAAATTGAAGTAAATACAAAAATGTCTGTATGATGTACGTACCAGTCAGAGGACAAAGATGAAAAATTCCAAAAATCACCTAATTTGATCAAGTAGATTTTTTTATATTAAAAAAAATCAAATTTTGATCTGTTTCGACGAGAGTGAAAAAAGCGTCCATATTACAATCAACAAATCGGTGGTTAAGGGCAGATAACCCTAATGCACGTAGAAAACTGTCAAAATGACCACTGATTACCTTCCCTTATGTTTCCTAGAAAAACATGGCCTAGTCTGTCACTTATTAGTAAAAAAAAAAACGGCAAATTTGTTTTTTGTAAAGAAAAAAAAACTTACTTGGTCTATTTTTGTGATTTTTGGAATATACGGATTGACTTTGCTTTTGTTACCAATTGGTCTCTGATTGATTCAGCAATCAATACTCTGCCCTGGGATATATTTTATAAATATGACAATCCCGATATTGCTTGCAATTTATTAACCTCTCAGTTTGGCTCGGTAATATCCGTTCATGTGCCTAAACATACTGCAAGATTGCATAATCACTCATTGCCATTTGTAACTCCAGAATTCAACGCTTGTCCCTGATTAAGAAATCATCCTGGTCTCGATATTAATCGCACAGTTCTGAGTATGATCGCACAACTTTTTCGAAATGCATGAAACCAACTGTCTTCTGAAATAAAGCGTATTAAGACAGACAGTTATCGTCACCAGGCCAACAAGATTGTGGATAGGCCCTTATCACGCAATTATTGATGACTTACCAAAAATCTCTATGTTCTCTTCGGTGCCTGACACCATCCCTAACCTGTCTGGCGGAGCAGTTACCGCCAGCATATCACTTGATAAGGCAACATTTTTTTTATCAGCACTACACAGGTGCAACTCCATCGATTACAGTGCATTATGCTTCACCACCGTCAACAGGTGCACCCTCACTTACTGATATTCGGTTCACGCAAGATATTGTTTTTGCGAAACTGAATAAACTTGACGCTGGAAAGAGTATGGGGCCAGATTATATTCTCAATATTCTGCTCAATCAATGTGCTCACTAAGTCCCTGACTCATCTGTTTATGTATATGATCGCATGCTTCTTCTATGGAGACCTCCACCGTGGTTGCAGTCTGCAAGTGCGAAGGTAATAGATTAAAATTATCTAGCTATTGTCCAATTTCAACAACCTCTTTTCTTGGCAAGGTCATGAAGCACATTGTAAATGATGGCCGTACTTCACATCTTATAGAAAATAAGCTCATCCATCCATCCATCTTAGTTTGGTTTTCTAAAATCACACTACACTGCAGAACAAGCTGGCTGTCTTTATCAGCCTCAGAACGTGAAGCTAAGAAATGCACAATTTTGGCATTTTAAGATTTTACCAACGCATTTGGGACTGTTCCTCACTTAGCCCTGCAGCAAAAACTACCCTCATTTGGTGTCCAAACCTTGGATCTACAATTTAGATCTATCTGATCAGCTACTTTGGTCACTGGCTGTTTGTCAGATGAGCTTCCTGTCTGCAGGGAAGTGTTATTGCACCAATGTTATTTTTGCTCTTCATCAACGACCTCACTGGACAGTGCAACACTTCATTTTAACTGTGACAACTTGACTGGGTTACCAAGCTCTTATACCGACGACACGCAAATTTCTGTCACACCCAGACCCTTACATAGCATTGACTTACTTGCAGTCACTGCTTGTTTTTGCATCTGAGTGGGTAGGGGATTGCAGCATGGTGTTCAACCCAGCAAAAACAGTTGTGCTATTGTCCTCTAGATATCTCTCTCGGGATTTGGTTTCAAGACACATTCCTGAAATGTCATAACTATCTGGGAGCAATAATATCTAGCAAACTCAAGTTTGTTGACCACTTGTCTCGTAGATCCAATCGAGTTAATAAAGAGCTTTGTGTTGCGTATTCTCGGCTACCAAATTCCTCATGAATGGCATTTGTTGACTAGGCTTTACAAGACAAATGATTCTTCCCCACTTGGAATATAGGCCCCTAGTGTTCGCCGGAGTTGGCAGGGTGTTCTCTGATACTTTTGAACACCTACAGCATCATGCCATCTGGCATATACTACATATTCCCTGCCACGACCCTGTTCCCTCTGGAGTACATGATCTGCTTGGATTAGATCTGTTGTCTACTCGCTAGAATGTAACAGTTGCTTCTGTTCCCTACAGATTATTTCATAGTTCTTCTCCATCACAATGCTTAAATACTGTCCTGTGCTGCAGCTGAACAGACTAACCTGCGATAATATACATTCACATTTGACCCTCTGCATAATTACACTGGTGTTTGCTTGGAGATGTAACAGCAATCTCCTTTCACATTGTGTTCTACAGTCCTGTATGTGCTGTTTTAGAATTGTGTTAATGGACATGTATCATGTCACATTTTTGGAGTTCTGTATTGACTATCGTGATGTTTCTAAGTTTTATGCATTCTCTAATTAGCTTTGTAGCTTCTGTCTATTGCTAATGATTTTATGACCATCTATAATATAAATCTCACCTGTCTGTTTAAATGTATGTATGTATATCTTTCAAAAACTTTAGACAGAGGTGGTGGATTTTCACAAGATTGGTATCAATTTGAAGCTCAGCCCTTCGGATGACAAATATCGAAAAATTGGCCAAAAACATTAATTCCTTCACCTTCAACTGGCCAGTTTTCTACAGGGAGGGGTCACTTTTTTCGCTGATATTTTTGAAAGTCATTTCCTCTTTTCGATTGTCTATCCTTAATTTAAACCTATATCACTTCCGGTTTGGTGATGGGCGCAACAGCTCACGCGTCACTTTTTTTTTCACTTTCTTTTTATACTTCGTAGTATGGGTTCGAGCCTGCCTGCCAAGTATCACTTTTTTTTATTTTTTTGTGCTCACAATTTTCCTTTTTATTTATTTATTTATTTTGCTCAACCAACACCTTTACACACATCTCCACTTTCTTTTCCGCCTTCGCGTCACGGGTTCTAGCCTGCCTGCATAATACAACTTTTTTTCTTTTATTTTTTTCGCTCAACACACACCTAACAAACACCCAGGCCTGGACACCCAGACTAATGGATTAATAAAAAATACAATCTTCATGATGTGTAGATACAATACAAAAGTTTTTCTCCATTCTTGTATATCACTATCAGTGCCATAATGTTCACCAGCATTTACATAAATTGATTCAGTAATTTTGTTTTAAAAAATCAATTCAACTTTTATTCGTAGACATAGAGGGAAATCTTTAGAAATACAAAATTAGGTCAAATGCTAAAAATATGAATTACCTGCCTTGGATTTTCTGATAACAGCAGTGAATGTGTGCCTACTGATGGTAGTTAAATTTATTTTATAAAAAAAAAATTACTCGATCAATTTATGTAAATTTTGGTGAACCGTATTTTTTTTTTTTTTTAACACTTCATAACTAAGTAACTAAAATACATTACACAGGTTTCTTGCTATTTTTGGTTTAACAGTCATACTTCATATAGATACAACACTGGAGAAGCACCGAAAAAACAAAAAAAACACTTTATAACAGTTTTTAAATCGGTAAATCGATACAAAAACGTGGAACAGAAACGAGGGGTAATGTAAAATAAAAACTTTTTACATAAAATATTTTTTCGAGTGTTGCATAAAATATTTTTTCGAGTGTTGCATAAATATTTTTTCGAGTGTTGCATAAAATATTTTTTCGAGTGTTGCATAAAATATCTTTCGAGTGTTGCATAAAATATCTTTCGAGTGTTGCATAAAATAATTTTAGAAAGTTGCATGAAATAATTTTAGAAAGTTGCATAAAATAATTTTAGAAAGTTGCATAAAATAATTTTAGAAAGTTGCATAAAATAATTTTAGAAAGTTGCATAAAATAATTTTAGAAAGTTGCATAAAATATTTTTAGAAAGTTGCATAAAATATTTTTAGAAAGTTGCATAAAATAATTTTAGAAAGTTGCATAAAATAATTTTAGAAAGTTGCATGAAATATTTTTAGAAAGTTGCATAAAATAATTTTAGAAAGTTGCATAAAATAATTTTAGAAAGTTGCATAAAATAATTTTAGAAAGTTGCATAAAATAATTTTAGAAAGTTGCATAAAATATTTTTAGAAAGTTGCATAAAATATTTTTAGAAAGTTGCATAAAATATTTTTAGAGAGTTGCATAAAATATTTTTAGAAAGTTGCATAAAATATTTTTAGAGAGTTGCATAAAATATTTTTAGAGAGTTGCATAAAATATTTTTAGAGAGTTGCATAAAATATTTTTAGAGAGTTGCATAAAATATTTTTAGAGAGTTGCATAAAATATTTTTAGAGAGTTGCATAAAATATTTTTAGAGAGTTGCATAAAATATTTTTAGAGAGTTGCATAAAATATTTTTAGAGAGTTGCATAAAATATTTTTAGAGAGTTGCATAAAATATTTTTAGAGAGTTACATAAAAAATTTAAAAAGCTGCCAAAAGAGTTTACTTCTTTTCATTAAACATACTTCTAATTCCGTTTTTTTTTATAGTGATTAGCCTTGATTTAATCAAACCCATCACCATCTACAAAACATGATGATGACACTATCATATTTATGCACTTAAAGTGTTTTTCTTCAGATTTCATACATGATACTATGAGGGTGTTCTCAAAGTAATGCCTCCTGCTTTTTACTCTGCCCAAATAAATTGAGGGTGATTGCAAACTGAATTGTCATGATAACTTATGCATTCATAACTTGAAAGTTTCATTCTCTCTGTTGAAGATAGACAATCTGAGATTATAAGAAAGCAGACCCTGCCATGGATGTGTGATAGCAGCAGAGAAGCGTCATTGAATTCCTCGAAAAGGTGCATTGAGAATGTTGGTGACCACGTAAAAAAATAAATTCTGGAATATAAAAGGTTGCTCGTTTTAATGTTACCACTTCCGTTTTCGTTGCTCTTCAACTTTTTGAGTTAAAAATAGGAGGTTTTAGTTTCGGAACAACTCCCAAATTGATTTTAACTTAAATACGTTCAGCATGTCCTTATTTTCAAACAAATATACAATTTTTATTGCATGTTTGAAAAAAACTTAAGTGTCTCCTACTCGATACTTGTGCAGTTTATGGACCATGCTAAAATAATAACGTTTTTATTTAAAAAGCCATTCTTAATACTTGGAGGAGGGGGTCTATTTAACTATTCCTCACTTTCACCTCACAATTTAATAAACAAAAGATACTGTAAAAATTGGATTTAATTTGAAAATTCTGTCTAAAAAATAGCATGGTCTGTAACGCCACAAGCACCACTTAATCTTTATGTTTGCTGAAAACATTTGTTCTGTACTATTGGTTCACTACTTATCAAGGCAAAAAGCCACTCTAGGATAAGGCTTAGCAAGATTTTTAGTTAAATATTTTTAGTGGTACAGTATTATGAAAGGATTGGAAACTGATTAATTTGTAGCATAACTTGACAGATGTTTGTTAACATTGAACTTGAAAAGCGATCATGTTGTAGTCCTTAAGGAAATATTCTCATGGTAATGTGTTCCACATGTGTGATGTTCTTAGAAAGTGAGTGCAGTTGCACTTTGTATGTCAGAAAAAAAACTTATAAAAAAAATTTAATGCAGCTTCTGTTAAATGACAAAATCTCTCCATTTTATCTTTTTTGTAAGAATTGTTGATAAAGATTTTTATCGACACTTCTTCAAAAAGATAAAGGGCAAAAGAGAGACCTACAGTGTTCTTGAGCCGAAAGAGCTGTGGTTACTTTAATTTGACCCTGTGTTCAAAACGATGAGAATTAGGTCATCAAAGCTAGCGGGGCTACCCGGCGTTGCTCGGGACCGTATCAACAATGAGAAAATTGAAGTTGATTTGGAATATAATTGTTATTCTTTGGAGAGAGGAATTTTTCATGTCTATGTATCATTTCCTTGATTGAGATTGTCGGACTGACTTCCTCATCTTGTTTGTTAACGTCACAACGTTTCGGTCGTTTTGCCCTCCGGCCTTCATCAGGTGTTTTGTATCGAACTGGGGAACACCTGATGAAGGCCGAAGGGCAAAACGGCCGAAACGTTGTGACGTTAACAAACAAGATGAGGAAGTCAGTTCGACAATCTCAATCAATGAAAACACCTCATCTCAAAAATACAGACAATTAGTGTAATTTCCTATTTCGAGCAAAAGAATATTTTACCTACTCTAGGATGGCTATTACACACACGTATGAAATAATTGTACCTTCCCTAGGACAGGTAATTTACAGAATGTATATGAAATAATTTTACCTTTTTCAGACAGGTAATCTACAACACATATTTAAAATATGTTTACCTACCTTCTGACAGGTAATTTATATACATATATGAAACAATTTAACATACTCTCGACAGGTATTGTACAACATATATGAAATAATTTCTCTTCCCACCAAGGCTACCATAATTTTAAGAAAATTCAAATCATTTTTAGAAGCTAGATCATTAGGATTTCCAAATGTATACATAAATACATTATGTTTATTATCAAAAATATAATTCTAAAGATTTATCCATTTAATCTGTGCGGTTAGTGATGATAATGTGAAATTTACGTGTCACAGATTCTGAAATACCACAAACTATACTCTGATGAACTCATTGCACTTGTGCCCCCTCTACATACATATCCTCAACAAACCCACTTAGCAACAAAATCACACCCCTTCATTGTTGAGGTCCCTAAGTATCAGAAAGGTTTCCACAATAATAGCTTTTTTTCTCGAACAGTTATATTTTAGAATTCTCTTCCTGCTATCGCTGGTGGCCATCTTGGTACGCGTGAATGTGCAAACCTAACCTCAAGAAACTATGTGCAAACACACGTACCAAGATGGCCACCAGCAAAACATAAGAAATGACATTGTTTAATATCCGGAAAGCTACATATTTGCGGAAAATTTAAATGCGATATTCGTTTTCAGCAGACATGAAAACGTGAAGAGATAGTCATTTTAAAAAAAAATGTTAAGGTGGAAACAAGGTAAAAATCAAAGTGTAGTATCTGTTCTTCGGATACTGCACTTCAATTTCTTGTTCTCTGTCAGTGGAGGAGAAATCCTTCATGACTGAGACAATTTTTATTTTTGTTCCTTTTCTCCACGTTAAAAAACGACCCTGGTGTCTAACTCTGTCCCGTGGGGAGGCATTGTAAATAGGAACAAGGTAAAAATTTACAAAATGCATCACAATGAAATTCTTTATCGAACCGTCTAATTATTATTATTTAAATATCTTTAGATAAAAAAAAAAAAGTGTTTTTACAGATTCGAAAAAATGGTCTTGACAATGAGTTAAAAATAAATTCAAGTTTCATGATATTTTTTTAAATTTAATTGTTAGGTGAAAGTACAGAATAGTTAACAAAAAACACCCTTCCTACCCCATGTTAAGAATGGGTTTCTAAATAATAACGTTATTATTTCAGCATGGTAGCATAAGTTCACAAATATCTTTTTTTGTCATATATTTGTTTTTTTTTACCACTATAAAACAAACGCATGTACTTAGTACATTTTGTTAATTTTTTTTTTGGTTTTTTTTTAACGCTTTTAGTACATGTGTACTACAAGCGTTAAAAACAACAAAATAATATTGTTTGGAAATCAAATTAAAAAAACTTGATAATAATTTTTTGAAATTGACAAACCCAGAATAAAAAATGAAACTTTTTTCAGCTTTCGTTTTGCAAGTAGAAAAACAGTTTTCTATTTTTAAGAGAATACAAACTCGTTAATACACTAACTATCGCTGTCATCGTTTCCCTTTAAGTGATTTGAATTTCTATAAAAGATAACATTTTAAAGAAATTTCCGCACAATTAATAATTATCAAATATTTACATATGCATGAAAATAATTCTAAAACTATTATCTACATGAAAATGGATGATATATACCGATTTATGTTATCAATTTTGAAATATTCTTTGTCAACTTTGTTCGGTCATAACTGTGCTTCCTGTGAGCATAAAAATAAAAATCAAACACCAGTAGAGATGAACTTCTTTGTTTATATAGCCTGTAAAATTTCAGCCATATCCAATCAAATTTAACCCTGTGCATATGTATCCAAACGTAACATATAAAATGTAAACATTGAAAAAACTGTTTCCCTTTTTGCTGTCATCATTTTTTACCATTTTTTTCATTTTTAACTTGGAGCATAAAAATATTGAACGCATAAAACAAAATTAAATTAATATCATTAGAATGCTTATTCTATTTTCTTTTCATCAATGTAATTCTTTTAAAAATTGACCAATAAATAAAAAAAATATGACTTGTTGAAGCACATTAGGTATGTAATATTGCCGATGTCCACGAAAATACAGCATACGCTTGTAATGCTAAATTAAGTAGATATAATTGTTTTTAGTTGAAATTAACACAAAAAGTAGATTTTTTTTTTTTTTTAATCGATTTTTTTCCTTTTTCCAAATTTTGCTGCTGTTTTAAAAATTGTAGAGACATAATAATCTCAGGAAGACAAGATGGTAGTTTCACATTGCTTTGTCTTGATTTGGGATTGCATCTCTTCCCAGTGAGTTAAACACGCCCCCAAATACCAACCTGGAAATTTCTCAGTGCGGCACATACAGCGCCTAGTCTTCCCAAATGGTCACCCATCTGGTATTGGTCAGGCTCATTGTTGCTTAACTTCGGTGATCTGGTGAGAACTGGTGTGTCAATGTGATTGTGCCGTATATACTTTGTCCCTATTTACAATGCCTCCCCAAGAAATTGAAGTGCAGCATCTGAAGAACAGATGGTATTTATTTGCTCCTCCACCGAGCAAATTAGGCACAAGGCCAATTTTTAATGTGAGGAGTGAAGGGAGGGGGAAGGGAAAAGGGGACCAGCTCCCGAGAGGTGGGAAATGGGAGCTGGTTAAAGGTCAGGCATGTGGGGTTGCCCCCACATCTGGTCTTTGCTAGTCATAGCTAGTCATAGCTTGCAGTATCTGCCGGAACAGATGGTATTTATTTGCTCCCCCACTGAGCAAATTAGGCACAAGGCCATTTTTAATGTGAGGTAAAAACCAGCTCCCCTAAAAGTAGGCAAAAAGGGGGCACTCTGGTTACCAAAAATAATAATTGTCCCAGTATAGAGGGTTTCCCCTCCATTGACTGGTACAAATTATCTTAAGTGCAGCATCTGCCGGAACAGATGGTATTTATTTGCTCCCCCACCGAGCAAATTAGGCACAAGGCCAATTTTTAATGTGAGGAGTGAAGGGAGGGGGAAGGGAAAAAGGGGACCAGCTCCCGAGAGGTGGGAAATGGGAGCTGGTTAAAGGTCAGGCATGTGGGGTTGCCCCCACATCTGGTCCTTGCTAGTCATAGCTAGTCATAGCTTGCAGTATCTGCCGGAACAGATACTACACTTTGATCTTGGCCAAAAGGCTCTCGAACATTTTAAATCTCTTAATCAAGTGTGAATTTCCTGAGAGGTGGCATAAATACACGTTTTTGGAATCGGGTTAAAATTTTTCGGATTTTGATCCCACAAAAAGTTCTGATTTGCAAATTCACCCTTGTCCGTTTGTCTGTCTGCACTTTTCTTAATAACTGCGCCTTAGAATTTGTTTGAAATTTTGCACAAACATTAAACATGATATGAGTAAAAAAAAGTAACGGAACAGACTTTCCGAGAAAACTCAGGTTGCTTTCTTAGGGGTGGCTTTCAGGTTAAAATGGCTAAAATTGACACTTTTGTGCTTATTAAAAAAAAAATTGATGCCTTAGATTTTTATAAAACTTTCTGAAAAGTTGTAACTAACTGATTTCTATATAATTTTGTTTGTCTATACTTCGAAATAACTCTTGGATGTGCCCCAGGGCTCTTTTATGGCTAAGAAAAACTCTCCATTTTAGGGACTATTTTATCATATTTGGCCAAAATTTTCTGTGTATGTCTATTTAGCAATTTTGCATGGTGCTGAACTCAAATTTACATATGTTAAGGCCTAAAACTGCACTGTTTATTCATTTTCACCAGGATTTGTCAGCGTTTGGAGATTTTTGGGACTAAATGGGGGGAGGGGGGCAAATGCTCAACTTAGTCATTTTTTTTTTATGCCTCATTCACTGTGCACTCACGGGGGACCATGCATGCTTCACTTGTTCTAATTCTGATTAATTGTCCTAACACTATATATATATATATATATATATATATATATATATATATATATATATATATATATGTGTGTGTGTGTGTGTTTTATTTTTTTATTACCGTTTTATCTGTTTGGTTACATGTGTTTCAGATGTTGAACCATGTTTACGATCTAACAGCCTCTTCAGACCTTACAGAAGTCCTGTAAGGTCTGACGAGGCTGTTAGATCGTAAACATGGTCCAACATCTGAACCAAACAGATAAAACAGTAATAAAAAAATAAAACACATATTTGCTCTGCAATAGTATTGAGCACTCTCTCGAGGTTTTTACTAATTACCAGTTTTACCAAAAATATATATATATATATATATATATATGTCCAGAGAAGACTGCGATTGAGAAAGAGGAGGTAATTAAAGGGAGGGGAAAATCAGAGAAAGGGGTGAAAGAGGGAAAGATAGAGAAGCAATAGAAGTGTTAATAGCAATAGGTTGCACTTTTGCCCCGAGCAATTGCAGATAACCCTGCTAGTGATATAGAAGAAGGAAAGACAAAGTAATGTGTAAAATGAACAGGCAAGACACTGCTGATAAAATGTTATGAAAGAATACTATAAAGAAGGAAAAAAGAAAAGAAAGCATATAAATAGTGATTGAACATTGATCTTAAAGTTAAAAAAAAATACGTCTTTTGCAGAAAACACATCAGATTATTTTTTTTTTACTTTTTTTCTATTCCATATTTTTTCTTTTAATAAAAAATTAAGCCTCGAGAAACATGATCAATAATAAATAGATTTTATTTTCATAAAAATGGCTAATAACTAATTTCTGTATTTTATATTATTAATTTTCCAAGATTTATCATAATCTAATCTGAAATCTATTTTAATCTGATTAAAAAAAAAAAAAAGAAAAAAAGAAATGAATCATGTTACTTTGTTTTTTTTTTTTAAGACAATCTTTAAAACATGCAATTCTTATGACAACTAATTTCCAATGTCAAAGTATTAATTCAATAAAACTTTTTCAAATTTGGGTTTATCTTAAGTAGGATAGCCCCTGGAGTGAATGTGCTATTGTGGTAACAGATATTTCTATTTAAGAGTAGGATAGACAATTTTAAGTAGTTGAGACCAAGGATGACCAACACCACCCATTATCCCCACACATTTGAATGACCGTGTGCCTAATTTGCTCACAATGTACTTTTATATTTTGTGCAAATAAATATTTCAAAGCATTAATAATAAAATAAGAATGGATTCATTGTGTACAGTGCTCTGGAGGTGCACTACAACCTATTAACAGTGCACACCTAGTACATAGGATGGTTGTTTGTCTTAAATTAGTTTCTTTTCGACTTTTGATTAATATTTACATAATATGGTATGATTAAAATATATTTTGGGGAATGGCTTTATTTTTAATAAAATATGTTACAATGAAAATATATTTTTGAGAATGATTTTATTTTTAATAAAACATGTTATAATTAAAATATATTTTTGGTAATGGTTTTATTTTTAGTATATTTTGGGGAATGAATTTATTTTTAATAAAATGTTATAATTAAAATATATTTTTGAGAATGAATTTATTTTTAGATAAAATATGTAATAATTAAAATATATTTCAGGGAATGATTTTATTTTTAATAATCTAAATATATATTTTGGAAATAGTTTTATTTTTAATAAAATATGTTATAATCAGAAAATATTTTTATATGCCTAGTTAGAGTAGCTGGAAAAATCAATTGTAAAAGTGATATTCTCCTAAAGGTTGAAGGTTCAATCCTCAGTGTGGGCGATCATAAAATACAATTGCAAATTACTTAGGACCTCTATCTAGTTATGGCTGATGGAACAAGAACATGTTACCCCCATGAAGTAAATAAAAGGTTCCATTGAAAATTTCCTCTGGATTCCCAAGTTCGACATGATACACCTGAAGATGGTTGCAGGTTATATCAACTGAAACATGAAAATGACACTCAAGATGAAAACCTTCAACCTTCAGGAGAATATCACTTTTACAACTGATTTTTTTTCCCAAGTACTCTAACCACTGCGCCATGAGTCCTTGCAGTCCGAATAATCAAAATAATACCAATATTTTGTAGTCTTTACTTTAAAATATTTCTTTATTACACATCATACTTTTCTTTCAAGTAAACTAGAATTATATAAGTATTAATCGGAACGGACTCTTCCTGATTATACACCTGCAAGACTTCCGCTAAACAAAAAGCAGAAGTCAAAAAGAAACTACTTTAATACAATAACATTGTTGGGCAATGAATATGGTTTTCGCTTTTCTTATTAGTTTGTTTAAGCTGGGATGGGACCTTTTACCAGATACTAAATATTCACCTGCTAACTCAGGTATTACAAACGAGAGATCTTTTTAAGATTCTTACCTGCCCTTTAAGTGCAATTGTTTGAATCTCTCTTGCACTTTGTCCACCTGGTGTACTTTCCAACTAGTTTTTGAAATTCTTTTTCACAAGTCCAGTTGCTCCTCTAATTACTAGAATGATAGAGATCTTCCTAAGATTCCAGTTTCTTTTCAAGCGTATCAGTCATATTAATTTATTTTTATTTCAGACTATTATTCTCATCTTTATTAGTTGTTTTCATCTTTATTGGTTGTTGTTTTTCACAACGTTTCGGCTAACTATTCCTCTGACCTTCGTCAGGTGGTAACCGCGACGGATAGGAACTTCGAATCTCCTAACTGCATTCTCAGCAATCACTGCCATCCGTAGTTGTTGTCATCTCACCACCTTTTGGCCAAGTAAACCTCTGGCACGCTTTGGGTAGGACTGAAACCGCTATTTTCAGACAACGTCCATCTGGAATCGTAGAGATTCAACGTCTCTATCAACTGCGCCAAGGGCCCCAAAGGGCGATCAAGTTTGGATTCTTTGATCTTATAAATCCACGTTTATTTATTATCTGATCTTCCATAGTCGGGTCCGTACTGATTGGTATATATATTATTCCTTAAATGTCATGAAAAACAACCAATGAAGATGAAAACAACAACCAATAAAGATGAGAATAATAGTCCGAAATAAATTAATATATATAGTGCTCATCTCAAAAATGAATTCCAATTTAGATATAATATATATACGTATGAGTCATGATGTGCATATGTATGACAAGTCGAAGATGTAGTTTCGGCGAATTTAGTGACGCATGAGGACTGGAAAACGACAGCCAACAATTGATGTGAGGAGTTTGTTGCATGCTTCATAAAAACTCATCTAGCTATAACCACTGTCCAATAAATTCCATTTATCCCACTATGTGCATAGAACTAAATGGAACTGTCGTTAGCAAAGTTTCTTTCCTAGAAGTGCTCATCTGTGGAACACAGTACCATAGGCTGCTTCCCAGCAGACCATAACAGTGCAGTTTTCAAGTTCAATGTAAACAAATTCTTGTTGAGCTGTCAGCTTGAATAATCAATTTCTGACCAGTTACTACAAATATCATTACTAATACACTTGATGTTTCAGCGTCTATCTGTAACATTTGATAACCTCTTATCCTTGAGTGACCTTTGAACTTTTATAAGCAATAACTCGTTTGTTAAAAAAAAAAAAAAAAAAAAAAAAGAAGTAATCCTGAGCAAAGTCCGAATTTATGGGAGCTGTGGTGTTTTCTTGGTAAATATGTCTGCATGGAAATCAAAAAGGTGCTCAGTGTTGCTGTTGGTGGCGGGGAGATGATTCACAATTGCATGAATGTTTACTAAGTTACTTGTTAGGTGTCGAAGCATTGATGGGTCCAAGTTCAGGGAAACAAGGTGTTCAGTGGATAGTAGGTGTCTGGTGGAGGGTGTTTGTTGGGTTGCACATATCAAAGCAGTCAGTGTTCGAGACAAAATACGAGTTTAAGATTTATTATGTGAATTTTAAATGTGGTCACATCATAGTCATATATAGCTTTAAATAGATAGCTGAAGAGCAGCTAACAAAGATGAAGGATGTGTTTGGTCATAGTGCTGAAAACCCGAAAATGAACCACAGGACCTTTTTAGATGTGTTTGCAGTAACAGAGGTTATCATCAATGGCGACGTTTGCTCATATATATCAGCAATAGCAGTTGTAGTAGTCCTTTTCTTTTTCGTTTCTGATGACAAGAAAGACAAACAACATCCGTTAAAATGCACGCGAAGAACGTAGCATGAAAAACAAAATGAGCAAAAAATCTGTCTCCTTTTACTTAGCAATTTTTGGACTCCCAACAACACTTATTTACATAATCACCCTAGTTTAATAACCAAACAGTTCCAGGTTTAGCATACCACTGTTTCCTTACAGTGGACGCATGCTAATCGTGGCCACTTATTCCTCCATTTCTCTGCACTGCCAAGATTACATTCACAAGAAGATTTCTTCATTTTCAAAGGAGTAGTCAATGGTTCTCAACCTTTTTTTAATCATGACTTTCTTTTCTTTTTAATGTATTTTAGTGAACCCTTATAGCTTATTTTATTTTTCAATAATGTAAAGAAAACCAAAGAACATATATCAACAGTTTATCTTGAAGGAAGACTGAACTGATATTAACGTTACATGTACCATGGGGGTCCACATGGACCCCGGTTGAGAACCATTGGAGTAGATGGATGCTGGATACTTTATTCTAAAATGCTTGATGTTAAACTTGTTCATGTCTAACTTCATTTGCCAGTTCTTGCTACATTGCCGCATTGTGTCCAGGTCCGATTGCAAGAAAGATTTCTAGAGTTCAGCATGCCCTTTCTATCTCAAGGTACAGCTTGATGTCACCTGCATATTTCGGTACTGTTGCATTCTTTAAGTTAGCATCGATGCCATAAATACATGCAGCAAACAGAAGGGGATCAAGAACAGATCTCTAGGTCACACTAGATAACATCTCGTACAGTGAAGAACGAAATTGATGATTAATGTCGAATAAATGGCCAAATATGCTTCTATAAATAGAATGGTTATTTTTGTTTCAAGAATACATTGCATTACTCATAGAAAACGAAATTCTAGAGAGAAGGTACCATCATTACTTGAAAAAAAAAAAAAAACACGACTCCCAGAATACATTGCTTCCAGATTACTCTCAGAAGAACCTGCTGATGAGAGCGAAAACAGGAAAAGAAATTATTTATTCATACTATACAGATTCTTTGACTACTCCTTAGTTAAAACTGCTATATGCTCCGTCCGTTAAATCCAAAGTAGCTGAGAAGCGGCTTGGTTCCCACCAGTTTTGGCAAATAGCAAACAGGATCCTGAACAGAAGCGTGCATTCTATCCCAACCATCATCAATGGACCTGAGGTCATCTCGTCAGCTTCAGACAAGGCCAGACTATTTGCCAAGAACTTTGCAGCTAATTCTACCCTATGCGACAAAGGCCATCAACTTCCCATATTTCCTCCTATAACAGACAACAAGCTATGCAACATACAAATATCTGTGCGTGATGCCGCCAAGCTAATCAAAAACCTTGATTCCAGTAAGGCAACTGGCCCTGACAGCATTCCAGTTATAGTGCTGAAAAAGCTCCAACCAGAACTTGCCCCCATACTTACAAAACTGTATAAGCATTGCCTTAAGGAGAAGTGCTTTCCAATACCCTGGAAAACCTCATCAGTATGCCCTGTATTTAAGAATTCAAGTGAAAAGTCATCTCCCTCTCAGTACTGTGTGTCATGAGTAAGTTGTTGGAATCCATATTAAATAAAGAAGTAGTCAACCACCTCAGCAGAAACAACCTTCTTAGTGACATGCAATATGGTTTCCGCTCCACAAGATCTAACGCAGATGTGCTAACGGTTATATCTCATAGGATCAGTGAATCTCTTGACAAAGGCTTCCTTTCCAAGGCAATTGCTCTTGACATATCGAAGGCCTTTGATAAGGTATGGCATAAGGGCCTACTTCACAAGATTTCCATCTATGGTATCACTGGAAATGTTTTCTCAATCATTAAATCATTTCTCTCCGATAGGTTCATAAGAGTAGTGGTTGATGGGCAGAAATCAGAGGCCCACAGTATTAATGCTGGAGTCCCTCAGGGGTCCATCCTGGGCCCAACTCTCTTCCTGATCTACATCAATGATCTCCCAAAACACATACTTAAATCATTTGTTGATATCTATGCTGATGACAGGACCATCTATGGCAACACATCAAAGGCAGTAAATGACAAAGTTCTCTCTAATTCTCTCTCCTCTGATCTTGAGCGCGTGGTACAGTGGGGGAAGATGATTGGTTGGTTGGTTTTATTTTACGGCATATCAACCTTTTTCAGGTTATTTAATGCCAAATCTAATTATTTTGGGGAACGATTTTTAATGGAGTATATTTGTTTTTTAAGTCGGATTTTATTTAACCCATAGTTGGGACCCTAACAGGTACTACCACTTCGGCTCAGAGTGTACCTGAGAGCAATGGCAATTAAAGGGTGGCTTCACACTCCTCAAGACCCACAAGGTGGGGCCTCACCATCGGATATAGTCATATCCAGGACCAGTGGGGAAGAGGTGGCTGGTCACTTTTAATGCATCCAAAACCAAGCTTCTATCTTTACATCATCAACGCTCTGATCCCCATCTGGCAACAATTGAAATGGATGACTCTCGTCTTGAGGAGGCTCCATGTTTTGACAAGCTTCTGGGTTTGACTTTTACTCCTGATCTGAAATGGAACACGTACATCAGGTCTGTTGCCAAGGACGCTGGGAAAATGGTAGGATCCTTCTACTGCTCCAGAAGATATCTCACTACTGATGCAATTCTCTATCTGTATAAAAGCCAAGTACGTCCAAAGATGGAGTATTGCTGCCACATCTGGGCAGGAGCTGCTAAAAACAGCCTATCCTGCTTTGACAGAGTACAAAATAGACTTCGTAGCTTAGTGGGGGATGCCCTTTTCTGTTCCCTACAGCCTCTTTCCCACAGAAGAGACGTTGCGAGTCTGTCTTTGTTTTACCGTTATTTCCATGACAAGTGCTCGTCTGAGCTCCAATCTCTGGTCCTTCCTAGCCAATCTTTCACAATTGGCTGAAATTGCTGTCAATAATTTTCCCCACTCTTTATCTGTGCCTAAATCCAAATATAGATTCGATGAGCAGAGCTTCTTTCTCAGAAGTGCACGACTGTGGAACTCTCTTCCGTTTGCCTGTTTCCCACCTGACTACAACTTGGATGTCTTCAAGTCCAACATAAACAAATTCCTAACAACCCCGCCCTCTTAAGTAAGACACTCTATCAAATCTCCAATACTAATGATTACTACAATACTATCTCATTGATTACTGTACATACAATAACCCTTATCTCTGAGTGGCCTCCGAGCCTTGATAAGTGATGACCTCCATGTAAAAAAAAAAAAAAATCCTCTCATCTTGAGTGCTATTTTCTCAACGTTTTGGTCTATGTAACCTCCAACCTCATTCAGGTGCATCTTGCCTAACTTTCTGTTGGACTCTGGGAATCTTTCTCTCATACTCGGAAATATGCACAGAATTTCGAACGGAACCTTTATTAAATAAAAGGGGTAGCATGGTCTCATTTCGTCAGCAATTACTGAGTAGAAGTCCTAAGTAATTCACAATTGTATTTTAAGTGTCACTTTCGCTGAGGATTGAACCTTCAACCTCCAGAAGAGTGGAAATTACAACTGAATTTTACCAAGTATTTTATCCACTACACAATGAGTCTTTACAGATTTGAAAAGTAGTCCAGAAAATATAAATAATACAAATCTTTTTACTACTTCATGTTTATTATGGAAATCGCTCCAGACAAGGCATGAAGCCACTTTATGTAAAGAGCTAAAACAAAAAAAAAAAATGCTTTTTATGTCAAAAGCCAGCCAACAATATGAGTGTGAGATGGATAGATTCCAACCCAGAAAATAGCAAATTTTCCCCCTTTGTCAGAAACATTGTAAGTGGAATGTGAGGACTAAATGACAAAATAAGAGAAGCAAGATTGAGATAAATACTGTTAAAACTTTTCTATGTTTTACCTCTCACACATCCTGAGTCCAGTTTAGTCAAAAGAAGTAATTCGTTATGTTGGCAGTCAATCAGTTTGTAATCAGTTCTGCTGATTCACGAATAAAAATGGAGGAAAGTGGATGCAACATGGAAAGTGTGAGTGATCGCCAACTAAAGAAGAATTACTGCTTCACAACCCCCATACACACAAGACCTGATCGCTTCTCCCAACCACCTGCCATGTTCAGAATCTCCTAAGGTATTTTATTTACTATCATTGATGTCTGCAGCTGAAAATTGTTTTACAATAAAGCACGATCAAATGAGTTATAAAATATGAGTGCACAGATAATATCTATATCTATTACTAATGGAGATTTTATGTCCGTCTGTCTGAAGACATAACTGTACTATTACTTCTATTCATTGTATTATCGTACTTTTATTACTAACTAGCATGGGTACCCGGTGTTGCTGGGTGTGTTGAAGGCCGAAAAAAGATAATAGTAGTAGAATCAAATCAGTAGGCAGTATGGGTAGAGAGAGGTGTTAAAGAAAAAAAAAAAAAGTGGTAGTAGGCAGGCAGGTCGAACCTGTAACGCGAAGGAGGAAAAGAAGCTAAAAAAGAAAAATGTGACGTCTTTGCTGATGCATCCATGACAAAACCGGAAGTTGCGAACATTGAAATTAAGGCTAGTCGATCAAAAGGAGAGGATGACTTGCAAAAATGTTGGTGGAAAAACCAATCCCTCCTTGTAGAAAACTGGCGAGTTGAGGGTGAAGGAATTAATTTTTTGGGCCAATTTTTCGTTATTTGTCGTCCAAGACGGCGAGCTTCAAAATGATACCAATCTTGTGAGGATCCATTATGTGTCTCGAACGTTTTTGGCAGACATACAAAAACACACACGCATTTTGCCCTTTATATATATACTAGCGAGGGGTACCCGGTGTTGCCTGGGTGTTTGGAGGTGCGTGTGGAAACTCCGGAGGGGGGGGGTTAAAAAAAAAACAAAGTAAGTATGAGGATCAAACCCGAACCGTTGAGGCAAAGTTGTAAATTAAAGTGTGAAAAAAAAAACGTGCGACGTTAACCATTGCCTCACCGCGAGATGCTAATGGAAACACGTTTGAATTTATTTAATGACTTGGATTTGGCAGGTGCCCGTTTTAATGAATTAATGAGGTCAAGTTTGATTGTGGGATTTTTATTTTCCCAAGATGTTATAGGAAAAAGACTAACCCACATGCGGCGAGCGACAAATGTTGAATATTTATCTTCCCGAAATCGAGCAAATTAAATAGACAGGTGAGCTTCGTTGCTAACTGTGAGATATTACGATTTATATGTGATATAAAAAGTTTTTAAAAGTTGTGAAGCGAGCGACCGCTTCTCTGAAAAAAGCCTTTTGTAGACATACAGAAAAAGCGAACACACATACATACATTTTCGCTTTTATATTTATAGATAGAAGATAGAGATCAAGATTTGGTATCTGTCTGCCTGAAGATATAACTCTACTATTAGTTCTATTAATACCATTATCATATTATTTAATACTTGTGGATATTTGGTATCTTTGTATTACTGCTGTTTTATTATAATACTATCTTTCAATATTCAATTCAGAAATTGGAGGTAGTGTAGTATCTGCTCTCTACTCATAAAATCTTCCTCCCAGGCATTAACTCCTGCTTTGAGTGGTTAATATAATATCTTGTTTTCTCCTAAGTCTTATCTTCTCCTTTGGCAGAAGAATAATTTAGTTATGATACCATCCTCCTATGCATTATCTCCAACTTTCTTTTTTGAGGGTGGGTATGTAGTGTAGTATCTGTTCGTTAGTCATAATAACATCCTCCCAAAGATTACCTTCTCCTTATGTAGGGCAGCAGTGTAGTATCTGCTCTGTTGTCAGGAGATCATCATCACAGGCATTATCTCCTTTTTGGAGCGATTTTTTTTGTTGTCATAGGATCATCTTCCTAGGCGTTATCTTCTCCTTTGAGAAAGAGGCATATATATCAACAAGAAATTGTCACACACATTAGCAAACTCATCACTTGCGTTATATATCCTATCAAAACTATGCAACTAGAAGGGGGCATATTTTTATAATTCCATAGAGTATACTTTATCTTTATATTAGGAACATATAGGCTCCAAAACTACTTGCACCGAAGTACAAAATCAACTTGGCAATCTAGTGGGTGAAAATTGCTTCTCTTTAATCCCTTTTTCGCAGAAAAGATAATGTTTTTATAATCTGTCAGTATTTCTATGGAAGGTGTTCCACTGAGCTCCAATCTCTGATCTCTCCTTGTAAGATATTTATAATTACAATACTCTTTGATTGCCAATTTTAATATGAAGCATACTTAAGTTTCGAAAGGTATCATGGAGTTGTGAAAATGTTAATATTACCATTAAGACTAAAATTTAAAAAAGAAAAAAAAAAGTACTCCAAAACGACTGATTAGAATTTCACCAAATTTGGCATGATGCAGTTTTGATGCTGAGTGGATAGACGTGGGGGAGGGGGGTATTAATATTAGTATTATTGTTGCTAGCTTAATGTTTAATGCTAAACCCAATAGGTTCCAAAACAATTGGTCTGAATTACACCTAATTTAACATGAAGAACCCTTGACATGCAGAGTATGTTATAAATGAATAACAATGTTAATATTGCTGCCATAGACTGCAAACACTTATAAGTGTTAAGTGTTATACATTAGAATTTATGTCCTTCAAGTCCAGCACTGTCTAGCAAACTGTAGCCGAGTCCCATCAACTCAATATGGCATACATGTGTTTGTTTTACAAGTATTTCCACAGAATGTGCCCCAATGAACTTTATGCATTTGTAACCTCTTAACATAATTACCCCAACGAACCTAAATAACAGCAAAATCACACCCCTTCACTGTAGAGGATCCCTGATGCTGGAAAACTTTCTACTTTAATAGATTCTTTTCTTAGACTTTGTTTTTAGAATTCCATCGTGAGTGTATTAGCATGCACAAATTTAAATGTAATGTGAACAAATATCTTGATTCACAATTCACCACTTAGGATAACCCCCATAAATCTTGCCTCAATAAAAAACAAAAAAAAGGCATAATGCCACTGAAGTGCAAGACCTATTGTGATAGGTCTAAGATTTGAGAGGATCCAACCTGAGTGGATAGTCGAGCAACAAGATGTTTGTTCACAGTACATTTATGTTTGTACATACATATACAGTCGGGGGTGGGGAGCAGACGGGGAATCCCAAAGGTAAAAGGTCCGACAAAAGAAACTTCTGGCATTTAAGGACCTCTACAGTAAAGGGATGGGATTTGTTGTTAATTGGGTGGGTCAAGGATATTTACTTCAGGGGAGGGATACAAGCAAGTTCATCAGAGCATGTTCTGTGGATTTACTTGTAAAACAAGTTGCTTTAATTTTGTTATGCCCTGTAAGTTTGTAAATTCTGTGAATACATAGGATCTGAAATGAGATCTGCTATCGCAATGCTGTCAAGTTAAAAAAAAAAATGGGTAATTCTAATAGACCTTGAAATATGTTAAATTTTATCATTCCTAATTAGTCACAACCCATTAAAGTCTGAATTTTTTTATAATAAAACGGCTATTAGATTGTGATGAATGTGCAGTTTCTTTTATTAACTTGGTTCGCTGAGGTAATTAGGATTGTAGATGCTTTTAATGCAATTAGTTTTGGGACTTGTGTTAATGGTTTTCTAGCATTTTTTGTCTGCACTTACTTTGTACCAGTTTTGATTCTCTGGGGTGTATAAATCATTGTAAACGCATTGTCGTCGGGAACCCAGGTTCAATCGGTATATCAAGTATTTTGCATGAAAGTTGCAATTAGTTTTTTAAATTTATTAAACAGAATAGAACAATCGCAGAGAAAACCAGAGAAGGTGAAACCAACGTTTTCAAGTGATGGGTTACTTGCATGAATGCAAGAGAGAAACTCCTGACTCAAACACATACAGAGATAATGGCTTTTGTTATTTTATGTTTAAAGTGACAGGTTATTTGAATGTGTGCAGAAGAGCAAACAAACAGCTACATTGTGTGCACTTTTATCTCCCTCCTCATCATGAACAGTGTCTGACTAATTTTATTGAGGTCACCCCTGACCCCGAGGTGTCACTCAAATCTTGTTTTTTTTTTTTGTTGTTGTTTTTTTTTGTTGTTTTTTTTACAAAGGAGTCCCCACTTATCAAGGCCAGAGGCCACTCGAGGATAAGGGTACAGTGGTCAATGGGACAATTTCGTAGCAATTGTTAGTGAAGATTTGATAAATTGGTTTATTTAAGGGGAACGGCTGTTTACGTTGGACTTGAAGACGAAACAGGAAAGCGGGGAAATGGAAGAGTTCCATAGGTGTACAGTTCTAAGAAAGAAGCTTTGTTCATGGAATCTACGTTTAGGTTTATGCACAGATAAAGAGTGTGGGAAATTATTGATAGTGTTTTCTGCTAGACGGGTGTTTCTTGTGAAAGTTTGGCAAACGGGGACCATGGATTGGCACTCAAAAGAGCACGTGCCATGAAAATAATGATAAAGCAGAGACAGGCTCTCAACGTCTCTTCTATGAGAAAGAGGTTGCAGGGCAGAGAAAAGGGCATCCCACACTAGGTTACAAAGTCTATTTTGAACTCTGTCAAGGCAGGATAAAGTCTTTCTAGCAGCTCCTGGCCAAATGTGGCAACAGTACTCCATCCTTGGACGTACCTGGCTTTTATATAAGTAGAGAATTGTATCAGCAATGAGATATCTACTAGATCAATAGAAGAATCCCACCATTTTCCCACTGACTTTGGCAACAGATTTGGTGTACGTGTTTCATTTCGGATCAGGAGTAATGGTCAAGCCCAGATGCCTGTCAAAACAAATTTTCTAAACAAATAATGGCTTTCGTTATGTAGTGCTGAGGCGTTTGAAATTGGACCTAGAATACTGATCCCTGATGCAGTTATACTCCCAAATTTTCGCTTTAAGATCTGATAACTTATTTCACAGCCAACATATGAAATTTTGCAATTTCTTATTGGTTGAGATTCAAAATATGATTCCCAAGTAAAATCCTTTGACTTATATATGGAAAAGTTATGAAACTCAATCGGCTTTATTCAAACATTAATTCTTTGAAAACATGTTTTCTAAGTATGTAACGTTGTCCGGGAATCAACACATGTTGTGGCCTCAGTCGCAAAGTAAATACTTTTTATGTTTTAATCAATTTAATTATCGATAGTAATATTTTGTGGATAGAATATTAATAAAATAACACCCAACTTTAACGTTTGACAATTTTTTTTTGATATACACAAAAATGAAAAGATTGGACCGCTTACCATTGAATCTCAATTGAGGTCAGTGATAATACATGTTTCTCCACGAACCATACTTCTTGGGACCGCATAAAACAATGAAAAAATTGAAGTTGATTTAGCACATATCTGTTATTCTTAGGATAGAGGAATTTTTAATGTCGATGTATCATTTGCTATTTCGAGCAAAAGAATATTGTACCTACCCTAGGACGGGTATTACACATGTATTTCCTTATTGTTACATCCATGATTCTACCCATGTGATCTCGAACGTGCTCCATGTCTCTCGTGATCATCCTCTTTCTCCTTTTTATAGTCTTTTTTCTTTACCAGTGACGTCATTTCGCACACATTTGCATATAGCTGCCCACACTATCTCACAAGTATACATAATGTCAACAGTTATATATTATTACTAGCAGGCTGCCCATTGCCTGGTCATAAAATGCACATCAATATTTTAATTCTTGCAGATTTTGTATTTATTATTACAGAGACGATTCTCAATGGATTATTATATTGTATCAAATATATAATAACTAGAAAGGGGTACCCGGTGTTGCCCGGGTGTTTGGAGGTGTGTGTGGGGGGGGGGGGGTTAAAAAAAAAAGTAAGTATGAGGATCGAACCCGAACCGTTGAGGCAAAGTTGTAAATTAAAGTGTGAAAAAAAAAATGTGCGACGTTAACCATTGCCCCACCGCAAGATGCTAACGGAAACACGTTTGAATTTATTTAATGACTTGGATTTAGCAGATGCCCGTTTTAATAAGTTAATGAGGTCAAGTTTGACTGCGGGATAGTATTCATTTACTGCTGAACGCTTTTTTTTCCCCCCAAGATGTTATAGGAAAAAGACTAACCCACATGCGGCGAGCGACAAATATTGAATATTTATCTTCCCGAAATCGACAGGCGAGCTTCGTTGTTAACTGTGAGATATTACGATTTATATGTGATATAAAAAGTTTTAAAAAGTTGTGAAGCGAGCGACCGCTTCTCTGAAAAAAGCCTTTTGTTGTCATACAGAAAAAGCGAACACACATACATACATAAATACATACATTTTCGCTTTTATATATATAGATGATTTCAAAACTTGTATAAAAAAAAATATGACTTGGGTGCCATCAGGTGGAATTGAAACCCAAACATTTAGCGCTCCAGCCTTAGTCACTATTTAGCACTATAGCATCGTTACCATTTAAGCTATTAACAGATGGATAAGAAATGTTAAACATTATGAATGTTTTTTTGCACATGCACAGGAGTAACAGTTTTATTTGACTTACCCCTGCGAAGGTCAGCTGTTTTTTTTTGTTTTTTTTTTTTTTTAACTTTGACACCTTAGCAGCTATTTTTACAGGTTAAAATTCAAATCAGAAATGCTCCCTAGATTCAAATTCCTTATATATCAATTAATATATTCAGAGAAGAGTTTGGTGGAGACGTTTTGCGTACGCACGGGCAAGGTCACTTTTATATTTGCCCAGTCGTAAAATATGCATAAATATTATATTTTGATTAATGCAGATTTCTTATTATAAACAGAAATACTCTAGGTATTAACTATAGCATTAAATTCCTTAAAAAAAAAAAAAAAATGAAGTAAAAAAGAAAAAAAAAAACGGAAAGAAACTGAGACATGTGAATACGAGTATTATGTTTTTGTTTTTTTCTACACAGTTCACCTCTTATAAGTAAAAAATATGCAAACTAAGATCAAACCGAAACCTAAAGATAGCGAGTCAAGTACGAAAAACATTAGGCCAGCTTGATGCAATCTTTAAAAAGTGTTTTCAAACCTACTATTTTTAACATAATGAATCTGTCATGTGAACGATTCACGCATGTGCGTTCGTGAAACGGTTGACAAACAGATAAAATCCTCACATACCAATTTTTCAATTTTAATCCCTTAGCAGCCCTTTTTTCTGGATGAAAAACGATTAAAAAGTTTTCCATGTGTCTGAATACCCTATATACCAAATTTCAAGTCTGTAAATCAAAAGTTTGTTGAGTATATAGGTTGAGAATTGTCCTCAGACACATTCTCACCTTTATAGATATATAAAAACATATCTATGTGCTAGAACGTTTTTATCCTAAATTCTACATAATTATGCATGAAAAGAATTGAGCATAATAGTTAAATGAAAACAAACATCTAATTAGAAACCATAAAAATAATTAATTAATCAGTGCCCGTTTTTCAAAGGAATATGCAAATTAGTTAATCTTCATGAAGTTGTTTGCATATCAATGACTGTGTATATTAAGAAGTTCATTTTAATGATTTTTAAATAGAAATAGTAGGCTTTTAATATCAATGTCAGAGTGAGAAAAAAACTCAACATAAATTATCTGTCAAGTTAAACTACAAAATTATATGAGACAACAACTTGACCTTTCGATAATATAAACATAAATTTGTATGGCTCAGTATTGTATGAATTTTTGACTAGCTCAGTTTTTGTTGTTGGTAGAAAGTTGTCAGTATCCATAGTAAAAATACTGCTGAGACTGACTGGATTCGAACTTTGCCCACTTAGGGCTGTCAACTCTATCAGTATCCACTACACCACAGCCACTTCCTTTGAGTTCCTTTTAATCTAGTTACCCGCAAGCCATTGTTAAATCTTTATTTTATGGAATTTTGGTTGTGTGTGTGTGTATATATATATATATATATATATATATATATATATATATATATAGAGAGAGAGAGAGATATATAAATATATAATTAAGGGGATTAGAACAATAGTCTGAAGAGCAGGGTATATTTTAATGTATTAGTAAATTAATACAATTAAAATAAAATAAAACAGTGCTCGTTGCAATGCAGATATATAATCTCGATAGGCATATATATCCTAGTCCTAGAGTAAGATGATTGATAATTTATAATTAAAACTCGGTTTCATAAGGAAGAACAAACAAATCAATAAATTGTACGATCGTTTCGGAAACAATGTTTTTATTGAGATAGACAATAAGCCTTCGATAATAATTTTATCATATAGTTTTTTGAAACAAAGTCTCCTCATGAGCAAAAATATTGGGTGAGCATTTTTAAAGAGACCAAAAATAAAACTAGCATTTTTTAAGTAAGGCAGATGTATCTGGAAAATATTTAAAATATAAAGGAAAATGGTTACATTTTTGATGTTGAAAAACAAAGTAAGATAAAATGAAATTAAAATAAAATAAAAGAAAATGGGGTTGATGGGTAAGATTAAGAGATGATATTTTTATAAAGAATTTTAACAAAAATATATATACCTTTAAATGGTTTGCCTTCTAAAAGTCGTAAGTATCATCGTCAAAGCATTTATTTGGATGGTAAATGTAGTTTATGAATGTTTGAAAATGTTGATATAAATAAACTTTCGAAGGAAACGCCAATGGAATAATATTACCAGTTTGAACTCGTTAGTAACGCTAAATTTGAAATCCACTTAAAATATTTGAATTACAAAGGGAGATAATTATATTCAGCCAGAAAAATCAAGAATTTAACTGTTCAAAGGTAGATAACCACTAATTAGTTATAAGTTTTATTTTTTATATAATAAATGAGTCTTATTGGTAGCAATTAAATAAAAATAATATTTTTAATAGCAATTATAATATTTATAGAACTTACATTAATGAAAATAGGAACATATAAATTTAAAGTGAAATAGATAATAAAATAGAAAATAATGGTGAAAAATATTAGATAAGATAATAATAATAATAATAATGATAAAAAACTATAATAATAATAGTTATTAATTTATAAATTATAAATTTTAAGATAGATTAGTAATAATAAAAAAAAATGTTATGATTTCTGGTGGCTTAAATTTGTCGAAACTAAACCAACATTCATGAATGCATCCCGAAAGAATTTCATCTTTTTGATTTAAGAGAATGGTTTTATTTTTATTATATTTTAAAATCTTAAGGGCTTCATATCTACAAAGTGCACAGAATCTGTCCCCCGACACATATGCTTTATGTGATCCTATTATCTTCCATTTTAGATCGAAGAGAGTATTTCTATCATTGAGTCGCTAAATATGTTTATCTAAAGCAGTCTGGTTTCTCAAGAAAGGATTTTTAAAGGAGTGCTTTTATATATATAAATAAATATATATATAGGTTCTAGTTTATATGTTTAAATTTCATTTAAAAGGATCAATTTTCAAATAAAATTCCAAATTTATTGCTTGAATCAAAGAATACAAAGTTTAATTTAATGTCCTTAACCCATGAGTTTTCAATGTAAGCACATCTCCTTTAAAGTGTATATATATATATATATATATATATATATATATATATAGCTACACACTAGCTGGCAGCCTGGCATTGCCTGATCATGCACTACGCTTAAACATGATATTTTAATTTATACAGATTGCGTATGTATTATGATAAAATCAATCCTCTATTGATAATGTCGTTCATCAAATTCTGGCTACGTTTGTTTACAATATCACGTTATTTGGGCTTGACGATGTATGCCCTGAAAAAGTCACTTCTGATTAATGTTTAGTTTTAAAATATGCAAATGAAGAAATGATTTGCAGCGATTTTAAGTGGTACCTTTTCTTTTATCATAAATTGAACTCATTAATAAGAAAAAATTAAAATAAAATGGCGAGGTACATCCGGGCTTGAACAGGGGATCATTTGATCTGTAGTCGAACGGTCTATCACTAAGCTATATCTCCAGATTATAATAAAACTATTTTTTAAGAAATGATTTGCTGAGATTTTATTATCTACCTTTGCTAGTGTAACGCAAAATATTCCCCCTGTTAAAATTATTCTTTTTTTATCTATAAGAGAGAAAAGCTATTTTTAAGATTGGATTTTTTCAATACTTATCAGATGAATTTCTGAAATAAATCATATCTAAGAACACTGCCAGACATATAAATTAGCTTTGTGTAAAATTTGCAAAAGATAGGCTCAGCCATTTCAGAATCTATGAGGAATGAACTCCCACAAAAAATAATTTTCATTCAATGCTAGTAAGCGCAGGTGAAACATGAACAAATTCCACGTTTTTTCTAATGGTTGGAAATACTTGATGCTTCGCCACGGCTATCAAGGATATTTTTATTGTGACGCCATAACTAGATCTGCTGCCTACCATGACTTAAGAGAGGCCCATCTACCGTCGAGAGAAGGATAGACCATGCCAGTTTCCCAACCTGGTATTTTTACCTTGCGGTATATACAGCACCTCGCCTTCCCAAATGGTCACCCATCTGGTACTAGGTAGGCTCAACATTGCTTAATTTTGGTGATCTGACGAGAAACAATGTGTCAACGTGATTGTGCCATATTTTTTAAATCGCGCACACACACACACACACATAAAATGACTTTTATATATAGTAGAGATATATAGGCAGGATGTCTAAAAAATAAATCTACTGAAATGACATGTTTCATGATATTTGCAAATCTGCATATCTGGTCAATAATGTCATCAATTTGAACATTTGCAAACATGTATTCAAAGCTATTCCATTTCACTCTATATTCAGAAGGTTTTATAAGACCTCCTGTGTGTGTATATATATAATATATGTATATATACTAGCATTTCAGCCCAGCGTTGCCCGGGTGTTTTGAGGTGTATGCTGAGCAAAGAAAAAAAAAGGGTCAATTTTTTAAAGTTTGACTCCTATTATGACCTCTTAAAATTTATTGTTTTGGGCTCAAATCAAGTTATTAAGTTAGATCCATGTCCAAGAAAACTTTCTAAAATTTCAAGTGTTTAGACCCAAAATTGTCGGATGAGTTTGGTAGAGTTCTCAAAGGTCAAATCGTTGAATATTGACCCCTTAACAGTCAAATTTCTGGCCGAAAACCGATAACATAAATTTTACCACATTTTAGTACCCTGTATATCAAATTTCGAGTCTGTAAACCAAAAATTGACAGAGTTATTGCGTAGGGAAATGTACACAGACACACAGACATGTTCACTTTTATAGATATATATTTGTTAAATTAATCTTAAAGAATGCAAAAGTATATAAAAAAAATTATCAAAGTTTCATCATATGTCAGTAGCTTTATCAAGAGTGAGACAAGAAGAATAAACAAAGTGTCATCTTTTAACTTTTTTTTTTTTTTTTGACAAAGCCATCATTAAAATATTGTTTTTTCCTTTTTTATATAAGTTATGTAATCCAGTTGATGTTTCTTATGCTGTCTGCTTTCAGGAAACAGGTCGTCCTGTACCTGCTGATCAGCCATTGGACACTAGCTGTATTGACTGGATTCGGATGGGTACAACGGTTGCCACGAATGCCTTGCTGGAAAGGACGGGTGAAAGAATGGCCTTGCTTATCACAAAAGGATTCAAAGACTTGCTTTATATTGGTAACCAATCCCGACCGAAGATATTTGATCTGGTAAGTTGAATTGGTGTAGAATTAAGGGGGCCAATTCTTCGATCCACACACACAGACTTATCATATAAACAACTTGAGTTCCGTTCTTTTGGTCACAGCAGTTTATTATCTTTTCTCTTCATTGTCTTCTTCTACTTCTTTTTTAATAATAAGTAACATAAGTAACATCAAATAAATTAAGCAATGAAAATTCCTTTTGTGTTTTTCAAGTCTTCAATTGTGTGCCAGCCAGTGAGAGAAAGATACTTCCAAAAATGTTAGGACAAATAAGTGTTTCATTTCTAGTTTTCTATAACACTAGTGGGGGTACCCGGCGTTGCCCGGGGTGTTTGGAGGTGTGTGTGTGTGTGTAGGGGGGAGGGTAAAGAACTTCTTAAAAAAATTGGAAAAACCCAAACAAAAATAACAGCCAACGAACGTAAAACTTCTTTAAAAGAATCGGAAAAACAAACCCCCTTCTCAAAAAAAAAGGACGGTGATGCCCGGGTGTTTGGAGATGTGTATATAGGGGGGGGGGGGTAGGGCAAAGAATAAGTGAATTAATAACCCTGTTTAAAAATTTTTTAAAAATCGGAAAAAACAAAACAAATAAAACAGCGAACGGACGTAAAACTTTTTTTCACCCCCTACCCACACTCACTATCTATTAATTTAGACATTCATAGCAAGTAGCACTCTTATTTCTCATTTGACATTCTGGCACTTCTGTATGACAGTGACATGAGGCGAATGTGTGTATTTTAGTTTCAAGAACAGCCGATAGAGGGCGTGTGTCAGCCGGATAGGGGTCAATAACTCGTTTCTTTCTAAAAGTTTGTCCAAAGACAATCTCTTGGAAGGGGTTTTTGAACAAATAAAGGAACTCTATCTCTTGTAACTGTGAAAAAACACTATACTCAAAATGGTTTCAATGAAAATCACTCATTGAAAAAAAAAACGAACAATATTATTAAAAAATTTCTGTAAATTTTTATAAATAAATAAATAAAAACGTTTATATTAAAATTATATTTTGCTACATTAACAAACAAAAATTATATTTTGATATGTTTATATCTTACTGTGGAAAAAAGAAACAATCTTTCTGTAAAAAATAATTATTATTAAACCTCTATAAATATTTCATGTTTTTAAAATTCTATTTTGTTACATTGACAAACAACTAAAATTATATTTTGATACATTAAATCATCCATTTAAAAGAAATTATATTGATTCATTAAAATTATATTTTGATACATTTTTTTTATTCAATGAATGTCTCGATTTTCATATATATATATATGTAGTCCAGCAGGTTCAGGTCTTGGGAGGAGGGGGAGGCAGTGAGATAAGGTTACAAAGTTGTAGTGGCCATCTGATTACACCAGGGGATCATAACACTCTTCAACACATCCAGGTACACTTTGGTGTTGACTTTCAAGCTGACTTTGAAGATGTGAGGTGGCATGATGTGGCCCTCGCTTGAAACCACACCAAAGATCATAACTATGGCAGGAAAGTTTATTTTCATCACCTAGACATGCCTTTGTTATTTGTGGCAATCCAGCGATGCATTGTGAGGGTGCTGGCAATGGTTCTGTTGTCATAACTTGGAGCATGAGTTGTACAACAGCACATCTTGATCTTGCTCGTTGAACATTGTGCCACTTTCAGGCATGATAGAAGGCGCCTATTGCTCTTGGGATTTGTACAAAACTGGCCAACTAGTAGATGGTCTGCAACAAAAAAAGAAAACCAGTTTTAATCAAATGGAATTGGAATCATGTCGTCTTTTGTAGGGTGACAATTTTATCGCTCCACCCTATATATATATATGTGTGTGTGTGTGTGATAATGTTTTGATTCTTATCTATTTTTTACCAGGAGATTGTTACCCCAGAAGTTCTTTATGAAGAGGTCATCGAGGTAGATGAGCGTTTGTTATTGAAACAAGATAAATGTCAAATGGGTTTGAACTCTCAAGTGGTTACCGGAACGACAGGAGAGAAGGTATGTTGGAACTAACATAATGTTTGTCTGTTTGATTTTATGACATCAAAGCATTATATAGTTAATCATGAAAAAATATTTCTTCTGAATGACTTATTATATGCGATTAGTGAGTTCCTAATTCGGAAGCTTTGAATCGCTCCATAGTTGGCATTGCCATAACTTCTGAAGGCCTGATCATTGAGTTGCGGTTATCTGTTGGTATCAGAGTGTTTAGTTCTGGTTGGTGCTATGCAGATAAATAAAATGATTCAAAGGGAATCAAAACAAAAACAAAAACTTATGAAATATATATATATAACTTGATTCCATCAGCTATATCCGAAACCAAAACTTATGAAGAATTCTTGATAAAATTATTTATAAAAAAATAGATTACTGGAATGCCATCAGCTATAATCAAAACTGAAGCCAAAACTAATGGAGAATTTTTGGTAAAATTATTTATGAAAAAGAATAGATGACTTAAGTGCCATCAGCTATAACCGAAACCAAAACTTATGAAGAATTCTTAATAAAATTATAACAAGAAATGGAAGTCCATAACAATTAAACATAAATGTAAGCGTGACACACTAAATAAATAAATAACACACAAGCTATCCTATATATATATATATATATATATATATATATACACACACACTAATTTGTAGTGATGTATAGAGATAAATAGTACGATTATACATCTAAAAACATTATTGTGGATTAAATAAAGGGTTTCATTCTCAAATTTGAAAGATTTTAAAGTTTGACAAGATACACCTAAGAAGCTCAGAGGTTACATCATTGCAACATTGTGAAAATAACACTCCAGATGAGAGCAGTAGTTTGAATGATCCAAATAATATGAATAACTGGTTATAGTCAGCTAATGTACTTCCTCACTTCCGGCATAGCACTACCAGAAGGCAAATCAGTTCCTTCACTTTTACTGTTCTTCATTATTTCTATTGTGAAATGATTTATTGAAATGAAATATAAGAAAAGGACATTATTGAAAAGTATGCAATAAAACTTAACAAAATTATACAGATAAAAATAACACAATTAGTTTTTATTTACACTTTTAAAAACCAAATTTTAAAGGTTTATATTTTATTTGAAATATGTTTATGAAATTATAAAAATAAGTTTTGTTTTTTTTAATTTTAAAAATAAAAGTTTTTTAGTTGAATTTATATAATAAATATATGTCTATGAAAGTATAAAAATAAAAAAGATTGGAAAAACGCATAATAAAAAAAAAAGAGTACATGCATAGGGGAGATATAAGCATGAGAGAAGAAACTGATTTGCCTTGTCACTTTTTCTGGTAGCGCTATGCCGAAAGTTAGTATGTTAGCTACAAGTCATATTGCCATTGAAGCATATGGAGCTACTTTAAGAGAGGTCAGAAGTTAGGAAGTACGTTAGATGACTATAACAAAATAACTCAACAATAGTTAAATAGTTTAAATGGTGATACAAGAATTGAATTTGAAATTTCATTACTTTTTTTCTCATAATCAGCCCCAAAAAGCAATGCAGAATTCTACCAGATTACAATATGGCCATCATAGATCAAAATGGCTATGTATTTACCTTAATCATTCTAAGGAATAAAATAATAAAAGAAATGTTAATATTTTCTCTTTTTTCTCCAGCTGCATAGACACCAACCAGTAAATTTACAACGATTACGAAATGATCTTCAAGGGGTTTACAATCGTGGCATCCGTAGTCTTGCAGTTGTTCTTATGCATTCATTCACGTAAGTCATTTTTAAAATCTTTCATTTCTTTTTGTGGTGAGCAAACGCATTGCACGATCAGATTAGCTTGAGGCCTAGTTTTACAAATTAAGTTTGAACTTTGTCATCTACTAAATTTGTTTAATTTTTAAATTGATCATCTGAAAGCTATTCATCTCTCTACCACCGCGAGATAATCTAAAACAAGGATTGGAAAGTGAAATTTGAGAAGCCAGCATCCTAGAGGAAGAAAACTCTAGCCTGCAAAAACTGCGTGAGCAACTTTGTTGGCATTTTCAGGTAGGGACACCTCAAGCAAATAACAATTAAATAACCACTTCTCAAAGGAAGAAGGCAAAGCCTGGGAGAGCGGATTTCCTAGAACTGCACAGGTACCAGCACCATACAACAGACAGCATGGAAAAAGCTATTTCAGAAATAGCCTAGACTATGTTGGCTTTGGTGCTTAGAGAACAAAGTACCTGGCTGAGTTGTGTGGCATAAAGATAAGATAGATGATGGATGCAACCAGTATGTATCTATTATTTCAGGGGAGCATTAAGTAAAGATCCTTTAGCACTGCCATGATAAATACAGGTTATCTATAAATATAGATGTATGTATGTATGGTCGCTTTTGTGTATGTCTGTAAAAGGCTTTTTTCGCTGGACTTCTCGGTCGGCTCATTCCTTCTTAAAACTTTTTATATCACGTCTAAATTATAATATGTACGAGTTAACAACAGGGGTCGCCTGTCTATTTAATTTACCTGACTTTGAGAAGATAAATATTCCACATATTCAAATCGCCGCATGTTGCTTTCACTTTTCAGTATAAAAAAAACGAAACTGGATTCGAACCGGATGTAAATGTCACCGTCAACTATCCCACAGTAAAACGATTTGACCTCATTAAAAACTGCGGATTAGCGTGATGTTTGAAATTCACTTTTTAATTGCTCTTACATTGACTGCCGCTGTAGCGCAGGTGTTCAGGCTCAGCCTATGGGCCTCAAGGCTCTGGGTTTGAGCCGACCTGTCACCAACCCTTTATTTATTTTTTCCATTTTTAAAATCGCTTTTTTTTATATATATTTAAACAGGGTTAAGTTTCCTTTTTGTTCTTTATTATTTCCCCACCCCAAACACACACACCTACAAGCACTCGGGCAACGTCAGGTACCCCCCCCCCCATTATATAAATCTCACCTGTCTTCTTAAATGTATACACGTATATATGTATGTTTGTATGTCTGCCTAAAACTTTCGACGAAAGCGACAGATTTTCACAAGATTGGCATTGTTTTGAAGCTCAACCCTTCGGACGACAAATATTGAAAAATTGGCTAAAAACATTAATTCCTTCACCTTTTCTACAGGGAGGGGTCGCTTTTTTCGCTGATATTTTCGAAAAGTCAACCCCTTTTTAAGTGACTAGCCTTAATTTTGATGATAGACATAACAGCAAAGATGTCACGTTTTTTGGGTGTTTTTTTTTTCATGTTCTTTTCCTCCTTCGCGATACTGGTTCGAGCCTGCCTGCCTGCCTGCTACCACTTTTTTTTTTTTGCTCAACACACACCTCCAAACACCTGGGCAATGCCGGACACCCAGGCTAGTAAAAAAGATGTAAAAAAATGAAAGATGATTTGGATTTATTAAATGCACCCTTATCTTCATTTTTCTTTTCCTTTTCTAATTGTAGCAAAAGCTAAGTTTCTTTTGTTTGCATTTTTTTTTCACTTTGGAGATGTGAGTTGTCACTACTGATCAAGGCTCAGAGGCCATGTTAGGATAAGTGTTAATAAGTGTTGGGTAGATGGTGTGACAGCATGATAAATAAAAGTTGAACTTGGGTAGGGCTAAATTATTTATGGGGATGGTGAGATTATGTACATTTGATTTGAAAAACAACCATCTTGTAGTCAGTCGATATTGTATTCTACAGACGGACAGATCTAGAAAAGAAACTTTGCCAATGGAATTTTTGTTTAGTTTTAGACACAGAGAGTAAAGGACATTGTTGGCAGTTATTGTAGTCAGATGAGTATTTGCTGTGAACACTCTACAATGGTGGGGGCTGTAGATTGAAGCTCAGTCGAGCACCTACTATGAAAGTAGTGATAGAGCAGAAACTCTCTCAACATCTCTTCTGTGAGAAAGAGGAAGTAGAGAGTTGAGAAGGTCATTGTCTAATAAAATGGTGACTTAATTACATTGATGAAAAATAACACTGTGATGTTTGACTTGACTTTTGTCTGGTTAATATGATGCTGATGATGATTACCATCATCATCAGCTTCCCCTCCTCCTCGTCCTCTGATTTCTGATAATCTAGTAGTGGTTTGGTTCTTTCAACCAACCATTGGACTAGGACTGCACATGAACTGAAACAAATGTTTTCAAGAGACAAAACAATAAATTTTGTTTCTGAATTTTTTTTTTTAGATAAGGATTGATGATTTCAATCATCCAGACTACTGTTCTCATCTTCCTGATGCTATAAGTAGGTGATAAGTAGTGAAGCTGCACATCTAAAACAAGAATATATATATCCTAAATTTATATTAGAATTTATCTGCAAAGAAATCTTGGCATAACTAATAAAAATGCTAAGTAATAATCAGTTGTAAATGACAGTTTTTCAGCCGTTGATCACTACATTCTGATTAGCCGAGAGTAATTGTTTTATCCTTGATTACTACTTTTCTGAAATGTCCACGTCCTCATTCTGAAACTGGTCACACTTGTGCTCCTTTTGTCGTTTCCCGGCATTTGACAAGTGTATTTGCTACATCCTTCTCATTAGTTGGGTGTATCTTAATTCCTGTCTTTCAATCTTTACGATCTTACTGCCCATGTTGGTTAACAATGCAGCGATCATTTTTTTATTATAAGAACTACAATACAAAACAATAATTTTATTACCAGCCTTCCAGCTCCGAGTAAATCTGAGTTACAGAGTATTGTCCTATAGAAAACAACACTACAACTTTATTTTAAAACTTTTATTGAAAAAAATCAATTCAGGTAACTTGATTATGTAGTAGAGCTGACATCTATTCAATGTAGCCGCCTTCAACCTCATTCAACACTTCGATACTGGAACTTTTGGAGGTTGAAGGTTAAATCCTGAGTGTAGATGATATTAAGAATACAATTATGAATTACTTGAGATGGAATGAAAGTAAGCTACACCCATTGATTGAATAACGAATTCCGTTCAAAATCCTGTACAGATTCTCAAGTTTGACAAGATACATCTGAAGAAGGTTGGAAGTCATATAAACTTAAGCATTCAAAAGTCCGAATCATCCAAACAACATCTTTTGTTGGTTCACGTGTTTAGGTAATAGGTAACCATGATTGTTTAAAGTATCTGAGGAAGAGGTTGGAGTTGAGTCATATTTTCCAACAGTCTCTACATCAATCATCAAGAATGCATCTAACTTGGATGAAAGCCAGCAGTAAAAGGACTGGTTAAACAGGAAGTGGAAGTGACCTTACTTCACTTCCTATAACTTGTGTATCACACACAGGCCTTGCCTTCCAATTGTAGTAGGAATCATGAAAAACACAGTCGGTAGAGGAGTGAGATGTAATTACCTCATTATCCAGATATATATATTTTATGACCACAATTAATCAAACCAGCAGACGTCAGAGGGTCAGCAATCTTTGTAAGAGTTTGGGTTTTAATACTGACTCTAGAGTCGGGTGTCTGCTATTTTTATAGAAATTAATTTTAACACAGCGTGTCAGTAATTATCAGGTGGTATTAGCAAAGAGGACAAAACTGCTGGCACATCATGACAGAGACATAACATTTTATATATATATATATATATATATATATATGGTGCTAGTTAGTCGTTGACCCCCTCCCTCACCAAAAAAAAATTATGTGCTAGTGGTACTATATAACCCAGTACTACCTGTCTCATGGTTGGGTCACCGGCGACTAAACTAGTTCCCCCCACCAGACTTGTTTGGTGAGGAGGGTGGCTAGTCTCCCAGAAGGATCAAAAAGAAGACCTTCCAAAGAGCGGATAAGTGAGATGTAATCATCTTCAACTTCATCTTCAATTTATCCAGACATATACATTTTATGATCACAGTTAATCAAACTAGCAGACGTCAGAGGGTCAGCAATCTTTGCAGGAGTTGGGTTTTCAATACTGACTCTATAGAAATTAATTTTAATGAAGCAAGTCAGTAATTATCTCTTTATATTTTATTTTGTTGGATTTATGTACAATTTGACGTCACAAAAAAAATGGAGCATTGTTTAGTGGCTGACAATGTTCATATAAAGCATTGAGATATCGATTGCCTACAGCACCCACCTCATTGTCAAGTGATTAAACTTGCCAACAATCAACTAAATGATTGTAGGTTCAATCCTGGCTTAAGTCATGTGCTAATCTAGCCACATTGAAGAGTCATGCTACGGGAAATAATCTGTTTGTGGATCATTCTCTCTCTTTCCCTATATATGATTCAAACACTACCGTGTTTCAATCATATATTTCCCATACTCCGAGTTCACAAGGTAAGCGTTATTGGTCAGACGAGGTTGAGTGTACTCAATTTTGTGTTTGACTCGGAGTTGTGTGTGCCGACGCGGCCAACCGCTAGTACATAAAAATAATTTTATAAAATCAACAGTAGGTTCTCTACAGTGCAAACATAGGTTAAGCCACTGCAAGGAGGTATGTAAAGCTAATTTCCGATGCACCATGATGGGTCCCCAACTAGATCAGGCAATCAATTGATTTGATCGAAAAATGGACAATTTCACCAATTTCGATGACAATAAAGATATGAGAGTGTGAAACACGTGTTGATCATCATTCAATGCCAGGAAACGTTGGGACTCTCTGCTAGTAATAATATAATTTCTGTTAATTTTAGCTACCCAGAACATGAAAACCATGTAAAGCAATTAGCCGAAGAAATGGGCTTCACTCATATATCTCTGTCGGCACAGGTGATTCCAATGGTCAAGATAGTCCCTAGAGGGTACACAGGTAAGATATTAACCATTTTATAATATTTTTACTGTTATGAAAGGAATTAACTGAACGTTTGTCATAACTTTCTTTGAATTGGCCGCACTATCTTCAACCATCTATTATATAAATCTCACCTGTCTGTTTAAATGTATGTATCTATGTGCTATGTATTTTTGGATTGTTTTACTCTGTTATTCATGTTGAATTCACCTATTCGTAACACCCATCATCATCGTCGTCATGAATGTTGAGGATTTGTGCCGTTATGAACGCGTTTTCATTTTAAAAACTGTGCAACCGGCGAAGCGAACGTTTGTTTATTCTGTGTGCTATGTATTTTTGGATTGTTTTACTCTTTTATTCATGTTGAATTCACATATTCGTAACAACCATCATCATCGTCATCATAAAAGCTCCGTCATGTATATTCCACATGTACGTGTATATGTGTGTGCATTTGTACGTACATGCGTGTATGTATGCATGTATGTGTATATGCATGTTGTCATGTGTGTTTGTGTGGGTTCTTTCGTATGTATGTTTGCGTGCATCTGTTTGTATGCATGCTTGTATGTGTATGTGTATATTTCGATGTGTGTGGGGTGTTAAAGCAACCCCTATGGGTGAAGCAAATCTCTGATTTAATAAAAAAAAAAAAAAAAAAAAAAATTACAAAAAACAAGCATGTAATAATTGATCTGCCATCATTCTATATATGTATGTATGTATGTATGTATGTATGTATGTTAATATATGTATCTATTTATATATGTATGTATGTATGTATGTATGTTAATATATGTATCTATTTATATATGTATGTATATATGTATGTGTGTATATAGTTTTATTTATTTATTGTGTATATATGTTTATGTGTGTTCGTATATGTATATATATATATTTGTGCGTATGTATGTATATATGTATTTATGCACATATATGTATGCTCCTGGTAGGGCCACCCATGGCGGTAAGGTTGAAGGGGAGGTTCCAGACAAAGAGTGATCCAAAAGACCTCAACGGCTGATGCGGCGGATGATGACAATAATGACACAACGGCACTGAAGGCGGAAGAAGGCTGCAACAGAAGAGTCTCCAGTCGTCGTGGTTCTCCATGCCATTGGAATCAGGCCCTCCTCTGCCAAGGGGCCGTGTGGTGGCTGCAGGCGCATCAGTCTCCCCACGTTAGAAGGCATCACGCGCAGGCATTCTCCCGAAAGGGAACACATCCTACTCTACATCATGGATGGAAAAGTCTTGTGACAGTTTTAGTCATTAAGCTCTCGGACTGAGGCAGAGAGAGCTCTCCCTTAATTCCCTGATAGAAAAAGTCCTGTGGCGATCAGGAAGTGGTGACGGGAGCAGGACAGTGTAGTCTGGCAGCTCCTAGCTGCAACCTGGCACATAGGCGGTGGGTGCCAGATTCAGTCGCTAACCTCACGGACCGAGGCAGAAAGAGTTTTTCGGCAGCTGCATCCATGACTGAGCAGCCCTGTTTAGGATCCACTCTGCTCACCCCAGTAGGGGAGGGGGGTTAGAAAAGGTACTCCTAAAAATAGCTTGCCTCAAAAAAACCCGTCTGGACTACCGCATCCAGATGGATCACCACCACGCGGTCGGAAAAAGAAAGAAAACTTACGCTTATATTTTGGAACCTGGAATGTGAGGACCCTCATGGACAACAAAACAAGTGATCGACCCGAAAGAAGAACTGCCATTATCTCAAGAGAGCTAAGGAGGTTCCAGATTGACATAGCTGCGCTCTCTGAATCCCGACTGGCTGACGACGGGCAGCTGAGGGAGGAGAAAGGCAGGTACACCTTCTTTTGGAAAGGAAGGCCTGCAGAGGAGCCACGTATCCATGGCATGGGTTTTGCTATAAAGAACAGCCTCATCCGCCACCTCAATGAGCCCCCTGTGGGCATCAACGAATGCCTAATGACCATGCGCCTGATGCTTGCGGGCAGCCAAATGGCCACTGTGATTAGTGCGTATGCTCCAACACTTGATGCACATGATGAAATAAAGGAGACCTTTTATGCTGACCTTGACACCATTTTATCCGGGGTCCCCAAGGGGGACAAGATAATCCTACTTGGGGACTTCAATGCCAGAGTGGGACGAGACCATCAGCACTGGAGAGGAACGCTTGGAAGAGAAGGAGTTGGGAACATTAACTCAAATGGTACACTCCTACTGACAAAGTGCTCAGAACATAACCTAATCATCACGAACACACTTTTCCGACAAAAAAACGCATTCAAAACATCATGGATGCACCCTCGAAGTAAAATCAGGCACCTCATTGACTATGTCATTGTCCGTGCCAAAGACCGCTGTGATGTGCTGAACACCAAGGCAATGACCAGTACAGACAATCGTTGGACCGACCACCGTCTTATTCGCTCCATCATGTCTATCCATTTAATGCGGAAGCAAAGGATGCAAAAAAGACAGAGCCGACCAAAGCTTAACATCGAGCAGCTGGGCGATATCACCTACCAACAACACCTCCAGGCAGCTCTTAGCGCGGACCTGCCCAAGCAGTATCCGCATGACGCTGAAGAGCACTGGGACAAGCTGTCCTCTGCCATCATGGACTCCAGTATAAGCATCCTAGGGCAGAAAAAGCGGAAACATCAGGATTGGTACGATGAAAACGATACCGAAATCCAACAGCTTATAGACATCAAGAGGCAAACTTTTATCACCTGGCAGAATAACATCAATTGCAAGGTTAAAAGAGCTGCCCATGCCAAGGCTAAAGCGGCTGTCCAATCGACAGTCAGGAAACTGAAGAACCTCTGGTGGATGAAGAAGGCTCAGGAGATCCAGCAGTTTGCTGACTCTGGGGACACCAAACGATTCTTTGAAGCCACAAAAGTGGTATACGGCCCCAGCTACCGTTCTCTGACCCCCCTTCGGTCTAAGGATGGGCTCACGCTGCTGAAAGGAAAGGGAGAAATAACAAATAGATGGAAAGAGCATTACGAGGATCTTCTGAACAGGGACACCACTCCAGAGATGGAGGCCCTTGAAAAACTCCCACAACAGCCCATAATTGAGAGCATGGGAGAACCACCAAGTCTGGAAGAGGTGCGGGATGCAATTAGGAAGATGAAAAACAATAAGGCATCCCAGCAGAAATCCTGAAGAAAGGCGGGCTTGATCTTTTCAGACACATCCATGCCATGCTGCTCAAAATATGGGAACAAGAGAAAATCCCTGCACAACTTAGAGATGCCCTAGTTGTCTCCATCTTTAAGAAGGGAGACAAGGCAAACTGTGGGAACTACAGGGGCATTTCTCTCCTCTCTACAACAGGGAAAGCCCTAGCTCGGGTTTTGGCTAACAGGCTTACACCCCTTGCAGAAACCATCCTTCCCGAGTCCCAAAGTGGCTTTCGACCAAATAGAGGCACGATGGACATGATCTTCACTGCTCGTCAACTCCAAGAAAAGTGCAGGGAGCAAAATTTACCATTATACATGGCTTTTATAGACCTTACTAAAGCCTTTGACTGTGAACTGTCAAGCCCTTTGGCTGGTTCTTGCAAGGTTTAGATGCCCAGAGAGGTACATTCGGGTACTGAGACTGCTACATGACAATATGTCAGCTACAGTCCTCAGTAGTAGTGGAGATGAAACAGAGCCCTTCAGGGTTGACACGGGAGTGAAACAGGGATGTGTCATTGCCCCAACCCTGTTCTCCATCTTCATTACTGCTATCCTCCATCTCACGGACAAACATCTTCCCCATGGAGTTCGGATTATGTACAGAACTGACGGGCGACTTTTTAACATCAACAGATTTCGAACATATCCATTATGGAGCTACAGTATACAGACGATAACGCCCTTGTAGCCCTCTCAGAAGAGGACCTACAGTGTACACTGATTGCCTTCACGAGGGCGTACAAACAGCTAGGACTAACAATTAATATAAAAAAAGACCCAAATCCTCCATCAATCACCACCAAACAGTACTCCAGTTTCACCCCCAAACATCTCCATCGACAACGCTAGACTGGAAAATATGGACCACTTCCCATACCTAGGCAGCATCCTATCATCAAAAGCCAACATAGATGATGAAATACAACACCGTCTCAGCTGTGCCAGTGGGGCTTTCTCAAGGCTAAGGAAGAGAGTATTTGAGAACCGTGACCTTCTGGCAAAGACCAAAATCATGGTATACAAAGCTGTCTTGCTGCCCACTCTTCTCTATGGATCGGAGACCTGGACCACATACAGGAGGCACGTAAAAACCCTGGAGACGTACCACCAAAGATGCCTCCGAAAAATTCTCAGAATAAGTTGGAAGGACCGACGCACCAACACCAGCGTCCTGAGTGAGGCTGACATTCCCACTATCACCGCTACTGTTGCTCAACGCCAGCTCAGATGGACTGGTCATGTTGTCCGAATGCCGGATCTCCGCCTCCCAAAACAGATTTTCTACTCTCAGTTTGTTGAGGGAAGGCGTGCCCAGGGTGGCCAAAAGATGAGGTATAAGGACAACATCAAAGCAAATCTAAAGCGGTTTCACATGGACCTTGAGACATGGGAGGACGTGGCTGGGAGCAGGTTGGCATGGAGGAGCGCTGTCCACGAAGGTGCTACGCTTTATAGTAGTGACCTAAATCAAGCTGCTGAGGATAAACGCAAGCACAGAAAGGACAGATTATCAACCAGACACACCCAACCCCACCCCACCACCACTACTTTTATCTGCCCAAATTGCACAAGACAAATTGGGTCTAGGATTGGGCTCTATGCTCACCTGAGGACCCACAGAAGCCACAACGGAGGACAGTCTTACTCGGACACGAGTGACGCCGATGATGATGATGATTGTGTATGTATGTATGTATGTATGGGTTGTGCATGTGTGTATGTTTATGGGTCTGTATGTGTACGTATGTGTGTATATGTATATATATGTATGAATGCCAAGGACCGTCTTTAATGTCATATCTGCTTGAGCGTGTGGATTCGCTGGCAGGACTAAAAAAATATAAAATATAAAAGATAGAAATGTTCAAAAGAATAAATTACATTTGTTTGTTGGTTTATTATTTTTATTATTATTTTTCTAAAAATGTTAAAATTGTTTTGTTCAATTTACTAACTCTAACCAGCTAGTCCTCACTCGACTAATACACTGGTTATTAATCTCACATTACTTTTAATGCATGTGTGTTTGTGATCAAGTCTGGCACAAGGTCATTTGACGTATTACTTTTACATTTGTTCTTCATAACTACTCGTTTATTTGTCCGTTCTCACATTTGTTTTTCCCGTTTTAATTTCTAGCCTGTGCGGATGCTTATCTTACACCTTGTGTCCAGAAATATGTTTCTGGGTTTTCTGCCGGTTTCAAAAACCAACTCCAGGTAAGTTTTTATTTTATTTTGAAAAAATCGCACAGATGATAATCGCACCATACTCAGTAGACCTTACCTGGCTCGTTTCTTCAAATGTTGAAATGAATGAAAATATGTTGTAACATTGGACAACTTCTTTTTAACAGTGCCATTACACTTTAACAGACCCAGCATATACAGTTTGTTACAAGGACTTTTGAGCTAAGATCAGAATGTAGTATCTGTTCTGATGCTACACTCAAGTCATTTTGTCCTTAGTCAATGGAGGGAAACCCCTTCTATACTAAGGCAATTTTTATTTTTGCCTATTTCCAGAGTGCTCCTTTTTGGAGATGGTTTCCCTCGTATTAAAGATTGCCTTTTGTCACATTATGCTCTTGTGGGGTAGCAGATAAATAGCAACAGAAGAAAGGAAAAAGAAAACCTTTATATCTGGTATTTCCAACAACACATTTTTTCTAAATATTTAAACAGTTTATTTCTCCTTCTTCAGCCGCATGTAACTTTTAACCCCCGCTTATGTGTGTTCTTTTGTCTCTCCTGTAATGTCACATCGCAAAGCCGATTTGATCATTTACACATGTTAACTGCTACTGCAGCTACCAACTCTGTTACATCAAATTTTTCCATATCATTCAATCCATACCTGTTCACACACTATGTGATTTTAGTTCTTTCATATTGAGCAAAGTTTTCTCTATCTCAGTTTTATAGCATAGTCAGAATGAATCTTTGTCACATTAATAGTTGGCCCTTTTCTGGTGGCAGTTGCATAGACTCTCAGAATATACAACCAACTAATGTAAGTCATTTTTCATTATTCACATAACTTTTATCTACAACCAAAGCAACACACATCTTCTTGTATGTAATGTTTTCTTCCTTTAGTGATTTTGTCTAGTTTTACTCTTTTGTATATAATGTTAAGTATCATCCTATACGAATAAAATGCCTGGAAAAAGGAAATCGGGTGCATCGTACAGATGTAAGGGAAGGGAAATTGAGAGCAATGTACACCTGTATTTATCAAATATCATAGACAAAATGATAAATTATTGATATTTGTGCAGAATTTGAACCTGATGTAACTGCTTGCTCGGCTTTGCTCAGCTGCCGGCTTTCGTTGAGCGTCGACGATTATCAAAGTGTAATAAGGCTACTCAAGAAAGAAACATTTAAATATAATTAAATCACCAGAAAAAATAAAACAAAATAAAAAATATAACGAAAAGAAAAAAAGAAACATTGTAACAAAAGACCTATTGTAACAGTTTCTTTTTTATTCCTGTAACAAGATTTTTTTAAGTGAAAAAAATAAGCAAGTTGTGTTTTTTTGTCGTCAACCAATTATTTTTTGGTTAATCAATTATTTTTGAACAAAACTAATAAGAAAACCAATTATTTTTTGTGTTTTTCATACTTTTAAACAAAGGTTTTAAAAAATAAACACTTTTTTATGTGTTTTTCATGTAATACTTTTTTTTTTCATTTTTTTGTTTTTTTGTTGATTGAATAACGCAAAATAAACTTTTTTTTTATGAACGGTGGTTTTCCTGTAGGGTAGGGCTAGCAACCAATTTTATAAAAATTCAGTTAAATTAAGACAGCCCTTTAGATTAGGTAGATTTTTCTACGGTCACATCAAATGATGCTAAAGTGAGGCAAGAAGAGACAGCAGATGTGGAAGAAACTTCACAAACCCAACCTGATATGATGGAGACAAAAAGATCGTTACCAAATTTCTGTCTCCACATAAACTCTAAAAGATAACTGTTGAGAAAGTCTTGACTAGTCCTGTTGATATTTTTTTCCAATATTTTCCTCAAAAATCGTCTGCTCCTTTGCTGCACATTGATTGGCATCTTACGTTAGGTTACAGTCAAATTCAAATGCATGACGTCATATTCTGAGCAAAGCCGAACAGACGGTTAATTATGCCTGGTTCAAATTCTGCACAAGTACCAAATTATCTTAGACTGTGTTTGGTATCTCTATGATGATTTAATGTTTTCTCTTTGTTTCCAGGGTGTGCGGACATTGTTCATGCAGTCAGACGGAGGATTGACTCCTATGGAAAAGTAAGTGTGGACTTAGGTTTTATCTTTGAGTTTAACTAAAAAAAAAATTTCTCCCATTTTTTATTTCTTATTTTTTAATCATTGTAAAGTTTGTAAAATCCGTACAATCCATAAAAAAGTTATAAGACTTTATTTTTTTTTTTACTTGCGTTCACCCCTAACAAACATATCGCCACTTCGACATAAAGGGCTACTATTTGGGACATGTCTAGGAAATATTAACAAGATGTTGGTTTACATTACATTTAAACTTCTGCATATCAGTACAGTCAGGAAAGCAAGTAACAGGAAGTGAATTCCAAAGTTTAGCTGTTCAAGAGAAGAAACTATTAGAGTAGAAAGCTTTCTGGCATTTAGGGAGCTCAACAGTGAAGGGGTGTGATTTTGTTGGTAAGCAAGTTTGTCAGGGATATGTACATCAAGGAGACACAAGTGCAACAAATTCATCAGAGAACATTCCATTAAAATACTTGTAAAACAGACACAGAGATATACATTGCAGTGATGGAGCAGGATTTGAAGCCTAGTTGACAAATTCGAACCTATTAGATTGGAGACTCTTTTTTGGACCCTATCCAAGAGGGAGAGACTAGTGGTAGAGGCACCAGGCCAGATGTGGCAACAATACTTCATGCATTGACAAATGGTGGCTTTATAGAAATACAAGATACTTTCAGGTGTGAGTAGTCTTCTAGCACAATAGAGGGAACCCACCTTTAATTTTTAAAAACATGAAAATCTTTTTATCTACCTCCCAAATATTTCTACCATTAAACGTAAAAAAATGAAAAAACAAAATGATCCAATACTACTGTCAATGATCGGCACATAAAAATCTATGATAAATAACTATTCATGGTATTAAATGACGATAACAGGATTGATATGTTGTTAAAAAACAACCTACACCTTGAAAAGTATATAACAGTTAAGTTAATGTTTGTCACCTGAAATTATGTTATGGAACTCATGTTTATGCTTGTCTTATAGATTCAATGGCTCTCGGGCCATCCTTTCCGGACCAGCCGGTGGTGTTGTGGGATATGCCTTGACCACATTCCATAAAGAGACAGAATTACCTGTGATTGGCTTTGACATGGGAGGTAAAAAAAAAAAAATTGTAAAACCTTTTTTTGCTTTTTTTTTTTTTTTGCTTTTCTTATTTTTTTTCATTTCTTTTTTCTTTTTATTTTTTGACACAAAATTTTTATTTAAATATTTTTCCATTTTCTTTCATCAATGTTTTATTTATTTATTTATTTGAAGAGGGAAAGGTAAATAATTCATTAAACACTTTCTTATTTTACTTATTGGAGGAAATCAGGGATTCATATCACATCTAACACTATTTGTAGATCAATATACGTGATGGATTCAACTGGATTTGAACTCGGTTTTCCATATCCATATGTTTGTTTGTAACCATTCTCACCTAAGTGATACCATGTGAAATAACTACACTAATGTTCAGATGTAAATTAACCATTAATTAATTCCTTATTCTAAAAGTATTATTTTTTATTGAAACAAGTTAAGAACAATAATGGTTTCATTTATTATACTAGTAGGCTGCCTGTTATAAAATGTGCATAAATATATTTTAATTCATGCAGGGTTTTTTTTATTATTATAGAACTAATTCTTTATTGATTATTATCCAAGATATAGTGATGATTTCAAAAGTTATAAAAACATATGACTTCGGTACCTTCCGCTAGAATCGAAACCAGAACGTTTAACGTGCCAACCTTAATCATTATTTAGGTCCTGAATATGACCTTGAACTATATCCGATAGTGAGCTTTGGGGAGTGTGGAGCCACCCTTTAATCGCCATTGCTCCCAGGTCCACTCTGACCCGGAGTGGTAGTACCTGTTAGGGTCCCAACCATGGGTTGAACAGAAACTAACTTGAAAATAACAAATATATTCTATTAAAAAATCTTTCATCAAAATCATTGGATTCAGCATTAAATAACCTGAAAAGGTTTGCTATGCCATAAAACAACCAACTTAATCATTATTTATCTCTCCAGCGTCGTTACCCTCTGAGCTACTGACATATGGATATGAAAGGTTAAAAAGTAAGTGACTTTGAAAGTAGAATAGCACACAGTGTAGCCAGGCAAGCAATCCGTCTCTCTCTCTCTCTCTCTCTCTCTCTCTCTCTCCCTTGTGTGTATACAAGTAGCCTGTCTCTCTGATGTTTTCTGTGACTGACGTTTTAAATAAACATTTTTATAAAGACCTATGTCTAAGTGGGTTTCTTAATAGATGAAAAGAACCTTGGTTCACATTATTTTATTTAACGTAATCAGTTGTTTGTAATATTGTAATCTCTGTATACAGAAAGAATTTTAGTCAATTGTAGTGTAAGAAAAAGAAATGGTTATCTACTTTTATAAAAGGAAAAGGCAATAATGGCTATCTGCATGTGGCGGTGTTTCTGAAAACTCGATGTGTTAATATGTATGTAATCAGAGTATTTTATTTAAAATGATAGCCTTTTGTGTAAGGGGGAAGCCATGCTTTGCAATCTCTGTAGCATTTTTTTAAAAATTAGGACATACATTCTGGAATGAATGAAAAGATAGTTCTCAACCAATAAGATTAGGTGGTATCCGAGACTGGAGAAATCATTATTTTGGAAATCGGGGGGGGGGGGATTATGCTGTGTGTATAAATGAGTCAGAAAATTAGGGTGAAACCCCATATATGACCCAAAATGCATAATACCTCCCGGTATCGAATAGAAGCGGTAGGAGTACTTTTCATTACGAGGAAAAAAATTACAACTATTTCCACTATAGGTCTTGGCAACTGTGATGATGGTTCTCCTAGGATGTAATCTACAATTTTAAAATAGCGAATAAATGTGTGTAAGATGCTATTCAAAAATTACATAATATAGTGGCTAATAGTTTAAACATAAGAAATTTGTATGTGACATCTGTTTGCACAAACCTAGTGTACTTTGGTCCAGAGGGGAATTTCTGCAATCAAATTATTATTCAGTATATAGTAATGATTTCAAAAGTTGTAAAAACATATGACTTGGGTACCATCTGCTAGAATTGAATGTTTAACGCTCCAACCTTAATCATTATTTATCTCAGTGACTGAATTTTTAAATAAATATTTTTATAAACACCAACGTTTGAGTGGATTTCTTAGCAGATGAAAAGAACCTTGGTTCATAATGATTACATTTAACGGTTTATATAAGTGAAAATGTAACATAGTCTGTTATATTATTTAACTCCTTTTCAGGAGGTTAGACACAAGGTCAAGTGTTGGTTTGAGGAAAGTGCTTCAGTGGAATCCAGATTTTCAGTCCAAGTGGTTAGCCAATGTCGCATGAACTCGATGTTTAAAGATAAAACATTTTCTAAAAAAACAATTTCTTTATTTAGGTACATCGACTGATGTCAGCCGTTATGCTGGAGAATATGAACATGTCTTCGAGTCAACAACTGCTGGCATTACCATACAAGCACCTCAGGTAATTTTAGATTTTTGAAACTTTGTTAAATTCCCCCATTTGTTTTGGAATTGGTCAGATGTTATCCTAATTTTCTGAGTCAGAATCTACTCTTTCTAGCACTTATTGTTGGTGAGGTTTTGACCTTAAAGTACTTTTTTTTTTTTTTAGCTCCTTACATCAAATGGATTCATGCTTTGTCTGAGGCAATTTCCATAAAGTTAGTTAACTGTATGCAATAATAAATGATTGTACTTACCCAGTTTAAAGGGGTACTAACATAGATGCTAAAATTTAAATCTGGTCGTGTTATTGGAATTACTTGTTCAAAGTTTATGGATGTCAACAACATCCCATGACACATTGAAGTAGTAATACACACGTACGAAAAACGCTTTGGATAATCACAGATTTCAAGGTAGTTCTACTAAAATAGCCATATTTTTTAAACCAAAGCACTTCAAGTCTTCAAATTACTACTGTTTTGTTCGGAAATGAATATACTTTCAAATGAATTAATATGAATGTACATTATATATTTTAAGAGTTTTAAGCAAATAAAGTGATAAAAATGTGAACGTCATAAAATGGCGTTTTCAGTAAGGTTTTGTAATGACCCCCCCCTGTTTTCTAAAGGTCCGTACCGTGATTGTATGAAGAATTTCGTCATGAAATTTGGGAACCAATTAGAAGAGGTGTTAATCTTAATACTGTCAGGTGTCCGAAATATTTTTGACCATTTCTTTTTTTGTCATGTTAAAAATAAGACTTTAATATGACGAGTATTGAACATTTTGAAAAAAAAATTCTTCGGACACCCAGTAGTAAGTAAATCAATCTTTTTACTATCTTTATCAATTAAAAGTATTATTTTATGTTGAGTAGGACCGCGGTAATTGATAAATTTAAAAGGACCTACCCGAAAAAAAAATTGTTTCTATTTCTCGAATTTGGTCAAATGAAGTTAGTATTACTAGAAGCAGCAGCAGCAGCTCCAGCCTGTAGAATCAGCAATAGCACAGTGTATAAACAAACACGCGTTCTTTAATTTTTATTCAAGAACAAATTAAGAAAAACATGAAAATATGAATATAAATGTTCTTATATGTTTAATGAGAGCTATTTTGTTATCAGAATAACATTAGTTTAGAACTATTCGGTTTTCAGAATGTATAATAACAACAATCCCAACCAATTCGGCATTATGAATCTGTTGCAATTTCTCACATTGCTCGTCAAATTTAAAAACATGGTTAAAAAAACAAAAACTTTTGTAGATATATAGCTTGCATGCACTTTTATTCTTTAAATTAGTTTTGAACAACGAATTAAAATAATGTCTTACTGCGAACAGCCACAAATGTTTTTTTTCAAAATCAAAATAAGTATCAAAATCTCGTTTATACATAGATTCGAAAAAGTTGTCAAAAAACAAATATATAACAAATAAATGTTATCAAAGGCAAGATAAGTTACTTTTCTACCAAACTGGATATATTTTTTGTGTTTTTATTCAATGTAACATGTTTATTCAGCTCGAAAAACATACAGTGTTTACCGATGTATTGGAAAATTAAAAATGGCGCTCGGCCTGACTCTCTTTGACACGGTAAGTTTGAGAAAAGGAGTTAAAAATAAAAAAAACTATACAAAATACTGTTAAAAACTCACCGAATATATATCAGCCTATGTCACGGTAACATATATTGAGCGAGTTTCTAGCAGTATTTTGTCTACTTTTTTATTTTTAACTCTTTTCCCTAAACTTACCGTTTCAAGAGAGTCGGGCGCCATTTTAAATTTTCCAAAACATCGGTAAACACTGTTTTCAAGCTGAATAAACATGTTACATAAAAACACTAAAAAATTATCCAGTTAGGTAGAAAAGTAACTTGCTTTTGATAACATTTAGTTGTTATATTTGTTTTTTTGACAACTTTTTCGAATCTATGTGTATAGTAATACAAACCCTCAAAATCTATATCAATATTCTTGAAATTTTAAAAGCAGTTAGAAAACACATCAAACTACAATTAGGAAGCTTTTTATTTCATTATTTTTTTTCCTACTTATTAAGCGAAAGATATTTTTACAACCTGCTCCAGCGTAGTATAAACGGCCTATGGAATTAACACCTTCAACCTCAAAAATAGAAATCAACAAATTTTTGAACGCTCTCTTTGAAAAAAAGCTCTCTTAACTTCACCTCTAATACAAATTATGTGTGGCAAGTCTCCTCCTAAAACACTCTTTAACCCTAACAATAACACTAAGTTCGAGTGGCAAGCCCCCCCCCAACAAAATACCTCTGTAAGCCACATACAAGCATCTAAAACAAACAAACAAAAAATAGATCCTTCCTTAAAGAAAAATACACATAAAAATAAATTGGTTAACTGTCCTAAAATGCTAGAATGGCCAGGAAATGATGAATTATTTTACATTAAATTTTTGTGAAACTAACCGCTCCCTCTCTAATATTGTTTTTGTTAACTTTGTCTCTGTCAAGTTTTCAGTATGTTCACACATAATTTTCCTTAGCCCTACAATTAATTCAAAGTCCAAATGGCAACCCTCCCCATATTCTCATTGCATAGAAACCCTCTTCAAACTACACATAATCATCTTCAAAAAAAAAAAAAAAAAGCATGCATATTTTCCCATAGAAAAAAAAACAGTTAACTGCCCTAAAATGCTAGAATGACCTGTAATAGGAAATTATTTTACATTCAATTCTAAAATAATTTGTTTATCTTTCATTAAAGTTTTTCATGGCATTTTATACATAATTTCCTAAAAAGGTAGAATCACATTTTGGAGGGGTGGTCAGAAGGAGTTGAGTGGGGTTAAACAGAAGGTGTTAATCTACAATAATACCAAAGAAATATTGCAATATATTCATTTTTAAATGGTCTTATGTTTAGATTTAAGTTTTTTGTACATAAAGCACATTACAATTCAACTTTGAGTTCTCCAACTTCTTTTCTGTTTATGGATACATGGCATTTTTAAGGAATTGCTGCATATTTATGTACATTTACTGCAGATTATTCAGAAACCATAAACTTTGGGAGATTTTCAGTTGCATATTCTGATTCCTTGTACAAAAATACACTTATATGGTAAATTTCATTTCTTAGTCTTGTGTTTTAACAAAGCTATGACATTTTTACTGAAAAAGTAGTGTAAAAAATGTGACGAAACGCATATGGTCTTAAAGAGGGAAAAATATCCAAACGTGTGAGGCACAAAAATAGCTATAACTTCCTTAATTTTAATCAGATTTTAAAAATTTAAAAAGATTATTTCTTAGGTCATCAAGCTCTTTCTATGCATTCCAATATTGAAATATTTCAAGCTATTTCAATTTTTTCATGTGTATTGCTAATTGAAGGCATGTACCAATGACTCAGTTTTAGCCCGCTTGATGACAATGATGCTAATAAATTGTCAAGAAGCTATGAATGACAAGAACCAGGCTCCAGAGTGAGAAAGAGATGGGACCAATTCTTGATAAGGTTGCTTATTCTGTGGTTTTGGACTTCAGCATGTCAAATGATTTGGTCAGAGAGGAGGATATACCTGTTTCATAACAGAGGATTACTATGGTAAACTGATCGTCCCCACACTGTCATTTGTGTGATCATGTAACCAAGAGAAAGTGGTGATAAATACTTATATTTACCCACTTCAAAGCAGTGTTTGGTAGACATTTTGGTGCTTCTTTACAGTTAGACTATAGTTAAATATGTCATTTTAAGCAAAAACAGTATTACTGACATAATTGTCATCTCGAAAATAGCAATATATCCAAAGGTATCTGGCCTTTAGGCTAAGATCCAAGTGTAGTATCTGGTCTGATGCTACACTTAAGTTAATTTATCCTTAATGTCGGTGAAACCCTTCTATACTCAGGCAATTTGTATTTTTGCAAACTGCCAGAATGCCCCCTTTTTGCAGAGCTGATTTTCCCCTACATTAAAAACGACCTTGTGTCACATTTTGTTCTTGTGGAAAAGCAAATAAATACAGTATATCACAAATTACAAAGTTTGATCAAGTAGATAAATTTTTATGCATAAAAGTAATTTTTAGCAAAAATTATACGTTTCGCCATTTTCTTCATACTCATAGTCAGAATATGGCCAAAAACGGGGGGAATTGAATTATCTCCCTTGTTTTTTGAAGAGTGTGCAACGTTAATGGCAGCCATCGACTCTTACCATAATATCTATGTATGGTTTTTACTAATAGCAGGTGTTCTATCCGTACAATTTCATAATTTTTGGATATATTGCTATTTATGAGATGACAATTAAATAAATAATACTGTTTTGCTTAAAAGGGCACATTTAAAAAAAATGTCCACTTTAGTCTAACTGTAAGCAAGCACCAACCTCTTAAACAGCTTTAAGGTGTATGACCCGAGGTCATTCATAATTTGTATGCAAGATCTACTTGCTGAATGGAGTATGACAATACTGGGAATGAAAAATGGATGAAATATGGAATAGTACCCCAGCTGACTTCACTATGAAAAAGACAGATTTCTGTTGACACCAGTTTCAACTTTACCTTGGCACATTGAAGAGTGCGTTTTTTATACATCTGCACAATTTTAATTAATCTTTGGATTTATATTTTTATTTAAAAAATAAGTAATAAATAAATGAAAATAAATAATAGTAACAAGTTATATTATTTATTCACAATCAATATTGATTTTTTATGAAGAGTGCGTTGATATATTTACAAAATTTTTTGATTAAACTATTTAAACCAAAATTTGGATTGATATTTTTATTAAAATAAAACAAAAACTCATTATTATTTATTTATTTTCACTCCAAAGATTAAAGTTGTGTAAATATATAAAAATAGTGTACTCTTAGTCACGAAAATCCATTTGAATGTGCCAAGGTGAAGTTTAAACCAGTGCCAAAATCTGATCTTTTTTTTTTGCTAAGTCAGCTGGGGTGCTTTACCCTGAAAAACAATTAGTTAGGAACAAACATATATACCAAGTGACAGCAAAGGTAGAAAGCTTGAAAATAAACAGTTAATAGTGGAATTATTAGGAGAATGCTGTGACAACGGAATATTCTTTTCATTCTTTTGACTCTCTGGTATATATCCGACACGGTAAGACACACTTAATCAACTGAGAACCACATCCGTCTATATAAAAACAGATAAGATATTAATGGATATACACTCAAGAGTCAAAACAATGAAAAGAATATGCTGCTGTCACAGCCCTAGTAATGAATAATCCATTTCGGACATGGATGACGGTTTTGCACCTGTAGCATGTGATCGGTTGTGGACCCACATCCAGGAATAGTTAAGTGATTTAGGTAAGCTGCGCTGTAGCAACAATGATCTCCTCTGAAACGTTCAATAAATACATTTTCATCATTTTATATTTTCAGTTAGACATCAATACTGTGGCTGCTGGTGGTGGCTCTGTGTTGTTTTTCCGTGCTGGGCTTTTTGCTGTAGGCCCAGAATCCGCAGGAGCTCACCCAGGACCTGTTTGTTATAGAAAAGGTAAGGAAAACAAAATAAAATTAATCTTTATTTACTAAAAGTTTATTTCTGAGATGTGATATTGTTATAAATGATAGGTGACAGAATTGTTTTCAAGCATGTGGCAAAGCTCTCAGGAGTATGCAGATAATGAATAAAACACTTTGTTATTTGCATTGTAAGATTTTCAATAACAAAATAAATCAAAGTCTTTGTACATGTGTGCGTCTTTTATATACGTGGGTGTTTATACAGGTCTCTTTTTTATAGTCGCTTCTTTTCATGAAGAATGTAAAAGAAAAAGACATTTGCTGAGTTTTTACAAGGTTTTATTTGGATGAACTTACGAAAAAGAGAGAGAGACTAATTATAACTTAGTGAGTTATTTACTTCTTTAACTTAATTTCTACCTTGCTGAAATGAGTGATGCAAACAGACAGAGACTCGAGGTACCATTCCACTTGGATTTTTTTGTTTTTACATTATTGGCCTTGTCTCATTTGCATAGCTTCCACCGAGGGACCAATTTGAAAACCTTAGTTTTCTCGCAACTTAAAAATGTGTTATCATTCAACTCTGTTGTGTCTATCATTTGAACTCTTGCCTTCTGCCCCAACTGTACGCCACCCTGTTAAGGCATGAAAGGATGCCTTCTAGAGTGGTAGAATGATCCAACTATTTTTCCAGTGGCCTTGGCAACAAATTTGATGCGTTTCATTTCAGGTCTGGACTGAAGATCAATCCCAGAAGGTTGTCAAAGCAGGGTGCTTCTTCGAAACTAAAGCCATTCATTTCAATTTGGGTCAAGTGGAGATCAGAGCATTGGTGGTGAAAGGATAGAAGCGTGGTTTTGGATGCATTAAAATTAACCAGTCACCTTTTACTCTATTGTACATGTTCAGTGTCGGAGAAGAGACTCAATAAGATTTTAATCATTGCTGACCTTTGCTCATATTTAGTCTTTTCCATGCAGCTGAGAGGGAGAGATGTACGCCTCTTTTTGAAACCTCTGGTCTATACTGTGGATATTATTTATATTGAATAGGTGGGCCATTGACAGTAACGGATGCTAATTTATGCCTTGGTCGCATTCTTCCGGAATATTTTCCTCACATCTTTGGAGAGTCAGAAAATCTTCCATTGGACAAAAAGGCCTCCATTGAAGCATTTGAAAAAATGAGGGCTGAAGTGAGTAATCCATTATAATTCTTTTTGTTCTTTTTTCACGCGTTAATTGTTTACTATTGCAGTTGACAGTCATCAATTATGCCCCTTGGAATCGTTTTCATGTAATCTCTCATGAACTATACTGGTAACGAGTAAGAATGAATCTTCAGTTTTTAAGTACAAAAAAGACTCGTACATGTGTGGTGAAAGATTGCAAATTGAGCCTCGGGTTCTTCTTAGTTTTAGGGGTGAGGTTGACTAGACGTATCTTTATTATTTATATATACCAGTTGTGGAACGAAAATGTCATATTCCAACAAATCACATAAATTGATCAAGTAGTTTTTTTAACAAAAAAAAAAAAATCAAATTTTCTGTATGTCTTGGTCTGCCATCTTTAATAAATAAATGGAGTTACCTCCCTATTAACAACATCTCCAGAAATAGAGATCACAATACACCTTGATGGTTACGGTTTACTATTAATCGCTAGAAATCGTAAATAAATTATATATATATATATATACATATACACACACAAAAAACCTACTTGATCAATTATGATTTTTGGAATATAACATATTCGTTCCATGATGGGTAAGTACATCATAAAGATTTTCTGTATTTTATTTAATTTTTTCTTAATTAGATTGAATTCTGGGAAACAACCAATCGTTTTACATTTGAAATTTTGCTCCGTTTTAATGAAAAAAAAAAAAAAAAAACTGTAAATGTTTTCCTGTTCAGAGTGATCTCCCTTTTTATTAGCACAATTTCATCAAGTTAACTTTTTACAAATTCTATTAAATGGCAGGAATAGAGATTACAACATTGCTTAAACAGCAAATAATTATAATTTCATAAGAATTTTATTCAATTATGTAATAAACAAATATGGTGATAATTATATTTAATGTTAATAATACTTTGAAAATAAAACAAATAAGTTATAGTTTTATAAGAATTCTGTTCCAAAAAATTTTTCAAATCACATATCGATACTGTAATAATTGTATTTCAGTTTCAAATGTATATTTAAAGAAGAAATAAAATAACGCTTTTGAAAAAGAGGGCATAGTAAGAAAAAAAAAAATGGAAAATATAAATACTCCTAGGCAATGTTGGGGAAGTACAGTTAATAAATATATATATATATATATATATATATATATATATATATATATATAAAATTGGTTGAGAGATTCCAGTGAGAGAAAAATGTATATTTAAATAAGAAAGGTCACCAACAATCGCTATGTATTTTTCAGCATTATTTTATTATTCCATCTTTTGATTTTTCATATAAAAACGTATCATATTTAGATCATTGTAATAATGTTTTGAAATCATTGAAATAGTTTTTTACGTGTTTCAGACGTTCTATGTAGCGTCCTCTTCAGAAATTATTCAAAGTGTAAAATAATTAAAATATATTTAAAATGTGTTCAGAATATATAAAAGCGTTTTCGCAGTCCATTTTGGTTACATGTTTCTCGAGCGGATGAAATGTCTGTATTTCATCCAATTTAATGAAAAATTTGATGAAAATCCAAGATGGCGTAATGGTAAAATATAAAGGTAACTGCAGCTTCTCTTCCAAATTTTCAGATTCTCACCATGTCGTATCATATTTTAATTCCTTTTGATGGATTAATTGTTGCTATTTCTTCTGATGAGTTAAGGGCATAATAGATTCACTAATTGATATAATTATTAGTGATTGATTTTGCGTTACAAAACAGACACTGTCAAGAACTGTAAGGATCAATTGATGTAAAGGAATAAAATAAAAAATTGTCAACATCATGTGTTTCGGAATATAAAGTTTTTGTCATTTATTCTATATATTGCTCTGTATTTACATTGAGCTTCTTATATAAGGATTGATATATAATAAGAAATATATATATATATATATATATATATATATATATATATATTTCTATATGTGTGTATTGCTAATTCTGCCCTAAATAAGTCACTGAACACTGTTTATACCATCCTTCTAGATATATTCTCTTGCTTTTATTGTGGTTTGTTATTGTTGTGCCACATAGTCCTAGGCATTCAGACAAAAGTTAAAGTGTTAACTTGAGTCTAAGGGTTTTGAATCGTGTGACGAGCAGAACAATCATCCTCCACACTGATGATTCCCAGAAAAGGATGAAAAATATGTATGTGGATAAGAATTTTAAAATATTTATCGTAATAGCATGCATATATATGTGTATGTGTTTGTGTCTATACATGTGTGTGAAAAAAGACAAAAGGAAAAACAAATTAAACACAAGAGTAAATAATTAAAAACAAGACATTTACTGATTTTGTTCAATTCAGTGAATGTCTTAAAAATGGTTTTCTGAAGACATTTATTGATCTGAACAAAACTAATAACGGTCTTGTTTTTGATGACACATTCCTGTGTTTAATTTATTTTTCCTTTTGTCTTTTTACATATACTTAGTTTCCAGAGCATTTTATTTTATAATATATTGTATTTGATTTATAATGTATTTTATCATATATTTTATCCTCATATATATATATATATACGTTTTATTTTTTATTACCGTATCTTTCTGTTAAGTTACAATAATGTAACTTAACAGAGAAGATACGGTAATAAATAAAAAATAAAACGCATATTTGCTCTACAACAGTATTGAGCACTTTCTTCAGGTTTTTATTAATTACCATTTCTACTATATATATATATATATATTTATATATATTAGGATAGGACAATTCCAATATTTTTCTCCGATTCCAATACAATTATTGATTCCGTAATAAATTCCTGATTTCGATACAATTACCAATTCCAGTTCTTTATAAATCTCTAAATATTTAACTATAAAATGATTATTTTGCCTTGATTACTATAAAAACACAGCTTAAATGCATATATATTTTCTCAAACATAAAACACACTTATGACGGAGTGGTCTATAGATTTTAGTTTTACTGGAAGTTTAAATCAATAAATATTTATTAGCAGTGTATCCCAGCTTTGCTCGTGTCCTATGAACTGTTCATAACTTTCCCTACATGTGAATAGACTTTATGTCATATTTTAAATGTTTAGACCAAAATTTGTCTGAATAATTTCGTAGAGATGGAAGATGTTAATTTTTTTTTAATTTGACCCCAATTTCGACCCCTTAACATTTACTATTTTGGTCTCAAATCAAAATTTAAAGTTTTACTCATGTCCAAGTTACCTACATCTAAAATTTCAAGTTTTTAGACCCAAAATTGGCAGAGGAGTTTGGTAGAATCTGCAAAGGTCAATTCTTTCAACTTTGATCTTTTGGCAGCCAAATTTTTGCCCCAAACTGATTAAAATGCTTGCCGCATGTCTGAATACCCATTATGTATAAATTTCAAATGTTTAGACCAAAAATTGGCTGAGTAGTTTGCTTGAAACTGCAATGGTCAAATCTTTTGAACTTTGACCTCTTTGCAGCTCAAATTTTCGATCCAAACCAATTAAAAAGCTTGCCCTATCTCTAAGTACCATTTATGTAAAATTTCAAATGTTTAGACCAGAAATTGGCTGAGTAATTTGGTAGAGAGCACAGAGGTGAAATTTTTTAAAACTTTGACCCCAATTTTGACCCCCTTAAAATTAATTTTTTTAGGCTCAAATCCAATAAAAAAGTTTGATCCATGTCCAAGTAACCTACATTTAAAATTTCAAGTGTTTAGACCCAAAATTGGCAGAGGAGTTTGGTAGAGTTTTTAAAGGTCAAATCGTTGAACTTTGACCCCTTAACAGACAAATTTCTGGCCGAAAACTGAATAAAAAGATTTTCACAAATCTCAATTCACCTTATGTCAAATCTCGAGTCTCTAGACTGAAAATTGACAGAGTTATTTTGTAGGAAAATGTGTACACACATACATATATTTTCACTTTTATAGATATACTAGCAGTTCCGCCCGGCTTTGCTCAGGCCCTATGTACTGTTCATAACTTTATGTGCCTATGTATATATAAAAAAATCTGGATATGTACAGTAATGCCTTTCCATATAATAGGCTTCTTTAATTACCATAGAGAAAAGTTGGTAGAGACAGCCGAGGTCAATTTTTTTTTAACTTTGACCCCAATTTTGACCCCCTTAACATTTATTGTTTTGCGCTCAAATCAAATTAAAATGTTTGATCCATGTCTAAGTAACTTACATAAAAAATTTCAAGTGTTTAGACACAAAATTGGTGGAGGAATTCGTTAGAGCCTGCAAAGATCGACTCTTTCAACTCTGACCTCTTGGCAGCAAAATTTTCGTCCAAAAACTGATTTAAAAGCTTGCTGCATATCTGAGTACTGTTTATGTAAAATTTCAAATGTTTAGACTCAAAATTGACTTAATAGTTTGCTAGAGATCGCAAAGGTCAAATCTTTTGAACTTTGGCCCCTTGGCAGCCAACTTTTCAGCCAAAAACTGATTAAAAAGCTTGCCCTATACCTGAATACACTTCATGTAAAATTTCAAATGTTTAGACCATAAATTGGCTGAGTAATTTCTTAGATACCAGAGAGGTCAATCCTTTTTTTAACTTTGACCCTAATTATAACCCCTTAGCATTTATTGTTTTGGGCTCAAATCAAATTATAAAGTTAGATCCATGTCCAAGTAACCTATATCTAAAATTTCAATTGTTTAGACCCAAAATTGACAGGAGTTTGGTAGAGTTCTTAAAGGTCAAATCATTGGACTTTGACCCCTTAACAGCCAAATTTCCGGCTGAAAACTGATTAAAAAGATTTTCCCAAGTTTCAATAAAACTTATGTCAAATCTCAAGTCTGTAGACCGAAAATTGACAGTTATTTGGTAGGGAAAAATACAGACAGAAAGACACATTTTCACTGTTATATATATAGAGATAGATTACTACCAGCAGTGGAAGATTTTGTCTCAAAAACAAAATCAAATAGAAAAAGATAATTAAAGGAATCGTTTTTGGTATTGTAAAATAGGTATAAATTTTTCCGATTCTGATACCCCAAAAAGTTTTGATTTTTTTTTTTTTTTTTTTTCCAATTCCTGATTCCGATTCTGACTCATCGTCCAAACACTAATATATATATAATGATTATTATTATTATTATTATTATTATTATTATTATTATTCCATATTAAGAATATTCAGAGAATAAATTATAACAAGATTCATATAAGCGTGCTCGATGCAAAATAGAGCACAATATACTTTTTATTTGTTTTTACATAAACACTTATATATCACTACATAATCATGGGTATGTTTCGGTCAACTGTTGACTGAAGTATACTCATAAATGTGTAGCAATACCTAAATGTTTATGTAAAAACAAATAAAAAGTACATATATATATAGTAATGTGATTGATAATTTAAAAATCAAATTAGAATTACATTAAAAAAAAAGCTTTGTAATGTCAGGAAAATCCTGCATTGTCTGAGATTAAATGAGAAACCCTATGTCTTCCTGCCTTCAGCTCATAACACCATTTTTATCTTTAGTTTTTCCTTTTTTATAATATTCAATTTTTTGGGGTGGAGCACACTTATGTACACAAAATTGATTAGTCGAGAAAATGTGTCAGTACAATGATGTTTATTGAAATAACGTTTGGTGTGCATGTATGTAGGTTGGACTGTTTACATTTTGACTATCCGTCACTGAGTTTATTTGTGAAAAAATGTGTGAATTTGTTTATATCATCGTCAGTTACTATTCCAAAAGTGTTTGTCTCAACCAAACTTTTTATTTAAAAAAAAAAAAGTAAGCGTCTTTAATATATGTCGGTTGGACTGTTTACATTTTGACTATCCGTCGCTGAGTTTATTTGTGAAAAAATGTGTGAATTTGTTTATATCATCGTCAGTTACTATTCCAAAAGTTTTTGTCTCAACCAAACTTTTTATTTAAAAAAAAAACAAAGCGGGAGACCAGTACCCACATTAAGCTGGTCTGCAGTTTGACTTGTTGCTGGCTATCTTGCTCTTGCTTGTTGCTCGATGTCAACATTTTGAACCGAGAGAGAGATTTAGCTGTCATACAAAGCTAAAACTCTGTAACATCATCTTTATATAGATACTCCCTCAGGCATTTGTCTATTATAAAAAAAAGAAAAAAAGTCCTGTGGCAATAAAGCTGTGACATGTGTACGCCTGTAATGCTGGATGCATGTTACAACTATTCTGCCATCATTATATGTATCTATGTATGTATATTTATATATGTATGTGTGTGTATATTTATATATGTACATGTGAGTTTATATGTATTTATATCTATGTGTATATGTATGTATATGTGTCTATGTGTATATATGTTTGTGTGTGTACATATATACATTTATAAATGTTTTATGCATGTATGTGTGTATATGTATGTGTATGTGTGCATGTATGTGTGTATGTGTATGAATGCATATATATGGATGTGTATGTATATGTAGGTAAGTGTATGTATATATATGTGCATATGTGTACGTATATGTATGTGTAAGTATATGTGTGTATGTATTTGTATATGTGGATGTATATGTATGTATATGTGTATGTATGAATGTGGGTATGTATATGTATGTTTGTGTATTATGCATTGTATATGTATATGGGTATATATGAGCATATGCTTATAGACATGTATGTATGTATACCAATGACCTTCTTGTTTATGTTTACATGTGTATGTATATGTATGTGTGCGTATTGTGTATGTACACATGTATATATGTGTGTGATATGTGTACATATGTATGTGTGTGTGCGTGTATATATATGTATGTATAACAATGACCGTCTTTAGTGTCATGTCTGCTTGAGCATGTGAATTCGCTGGCAGGACTATATGTCATTTTTCAGGCTCATGAACTTTCAGTGTCTGAGGGAGTGGTACTCGTCTGACAAGACGTTGCAATCATCATCATGTATGTGTGTGCACATCTGCATATGTTCATGTAATTTTCACTTTAATGTAAATTCTTGTGTACAAAGAATAAGTGATATTTTTGTTTTTTTTTGTTTTATAACAAGGTGAATGCCTTCATTACAAGCCAGGATCCACCTAGCAAACCAATGAGTACTGAAGAAGTTGCTATGGGCTTTATCCGTGTTGCCAACGAAGCCATGTGCCGTCCAATCAGAGCCTTAACACAAGTAAGGTTGTTTTTCTTAAAGGGAAGGGTATTAAAATTTGCTATCTGTTTGAAGACTTTATTTTTTTTTATGCAAATCGCTCCAGACAAGGCATGGAACCACTTGATGTAAGGAGCTAAAAGATTAGTACTTCAAGGTCAAAAACTTGCTAATGTTAGATGGAATAGATTCTGACTCAGAAAACAGTAATTCTTTGTCCAAAACATTGCTCCTGGAATGTGAGGACTAAAGGACAAAACAAGGAAATTATATATTATGTACAGGATGAACCTTGACAATACCACACAATCTTTTTTCTACAATCGTACTATATTTGGCATACATAAACTTCAGTCTACGGTTGACTTGTTCGCCAAGTTTCAATCATGAATGTCTAACAGTCTTTGTTTTATTGCTGCTTATTTAATGATTAGCACACTTGGATATAATGTGCAAAATTGACAATTATTTTGACACATTCCTCTTTTGGTCTTGCATAGATTTTAGTTGTGATGACCCCCCCCTTCAGTTCAGGAATATTCTGGGAATTGTTTTGACAAATATTATATCAAAAATAAAAATCTGAGTGTTTAGTCTAATGAGTGTGAAATCCATTCAGGATCAAACTCTTACTGATCACTGCTACTTCTACAATCATCAAAGTGTCTCCATCCCATGTCTTTGAACAACAATAAAAGAATGACTGAATATGTCAGGCTTAAACTGAAATTTATTTGTACCAAATATGATTGGATTGCAGAATGGATTATTGTGAATTTTATTAACGATTGCATCAATGCCATTCTAAAGGGTCAGTCTTTATATAAAGAAACATCGGCATACAAAATAAATAAATAATCAACAATCGTCAACATAAATGAATAATACGCCTGAAGAAGGAAACATTTGCCAAAATGTTGTGAGAAAATAAATAGAAACGGTGAGGACATTTGTGCAAAGATAAACAATGAAAATGTAATTTCAAAATCAGTTTCTTTTATTTATTTTACCATTTACATCTCAAACAAAACTGATTTAAAAATAGTTAACATTAAGCATCTGACTGGAGTCAAGATAGAAAAAAATAATTAAAATACATTCATAATAAGTTGTAGATTTTTAACTATTTTATGGATAGATGAATAAATTAAAAAAAAAAAAATGACGGCTTTAGGAATAGTCTGAAGATGGTTTTGATAGACATTGTCTTTGAGATGAGCTCACAGATAAAAATCTGAAAGGATTAAAGTCCCCCGCTAAACACTCAGAATTATAAAGTGATGATCAAAGGTAAGTTAAGCGATCCAGGTAAAAGAGTGATGCTCTCTCCTACATCTTAGTGTAGTAGCTAATAAAAAGGGAGTGTTTGGATATTAAAATGATCAGAATTTGTTAAAACTTTAAGATTCAGTATAACTTTGTATAATTGAATTTCCTAGCTCAGAACTGTACAGGTGACTTCAGGTTATCTGTCAACGTACTAGTAATTCACTCAGTTGGCCTTCAGGCTGGGATCAAAGTATGGTACTGCACTTATCTTGAAAAGACACAACTCATTTTCCAAACTCTATCCACCTGTTTTCTCTTTTCTCCAACTGGGATACCATTCTCCTTCAGAGGTTGACTTGCTTTTAGTTCTGAACCAACTGGAAAATGGTGAGCAGTTTATTATTTAAAAAGGTTTGGTGGTCTCTGAAAGTAACTAATCAACCTATTATGTTCAGGAGTAACTAATCAGCCCATTATGTTCAGGAGTAACTAATCAGCCCATGATGGTCAGGAGTAACTAATCCACCCATGACGTTCAGGAGTAACTAATCCACCCATGACGTTCAGGAGTAACTAATCCACCCATGACGTTCAGGAGTAACTAATCCACCCATGACGGTCAAGAGTAACTAATCAACCCATGATGATCAGGAGTAACTAATTAACACATTTATTTAGACTCCATGATGTTGTGGACTCCTAAAGTGAAGGATATTTAGAGTTACATATTCTTTTGCTTATATACAGTATTGGTGCAATTCATGTGTAACGTTACCCAACATGTTGTAGCCACAGTTGCAAAGTAGACAAAAAATAGAAAAAAAATTCAACTCACTTCAACGACGACATTTATTTCCTCATTCTCCCATGACTCTTATGTGATCGTTTTCCCAAGCGTGCTCTCGAACGTCATCCATGTCTCTAACATGATCATCTTCTCGAACACACTCTCTCCTTTTTATGATTTTCTTTTTCCCAATCATGGCATCATTTCGCTCATGGTATTTGCATATAGCTGTCCATGCTATGTTACACATGCCTCCATTTTAGATCTATGATACAGAGCTCTGCTGTGTTTTTGTTTTTGCAGGCTAAAGGTTATGACACATCGCAACATGTTTTGGCTTGTTTTGGAGGAGCTGGAGCACAGCATGCTTGTTCAATTGCTCGTTCTTTGGGGATGTCGCAAGTCTTCATCCACAGGTATGTGTTTTGCAATTACAAACGTTCAAAATATAAATTAAGAATATTAATTGAGTTTGTGACTAATTAGTAGAAATCTGCTGGATTTTAATAATCTGTAACACAATCACCTTGACACACCGGTCCCCGCCAGATCACCAAAGTTAAGCAACGATGAGTCTGACCAGTACCAGATGGGTGACCATTTGGGAAGGCTAGGCGCTGTATGTATCATGCCAAATCATAAGAAATTTCCAGATTAGTATCTAGAGGCACATTAATTCACTGGGAGAGATGCACCCCTAGTCTTAGTTAAGACGTGCAACTAGAAGAAAACTATGATGACTTGGCAGGCCATGGAGGAGGATAAATCTCTAGCAGATCAATAATTTCCCCCACTCTTTATCTGTGCCTAAACCTGAACGTAGATTCCATGAACAAAGCTTCTTTCTGAGAACTGCACGCCTGCGGAACAAACATTCTTCATCAGCCATCCTCTTAAGTAATCCAATTTACCAAATTCCACTACGAACGATGACTACGACATGTTCCTTTTGACCACTGTACACTCATAAACCCTTATCCTCGAGTGGCCTCCAGGCCTTGATAAGTGGTGACTCCTATTTAAGAAAACAAAAAATGATTAATGGTTCTATGGTATTAAGAGTTACGTTATTTGACTGCAGCAAGAATTTACATTAAAGTGAAAATTACGTGAACATATGCACACACACACACACACACACACACACACACACAGACATATATGCACACCAAAAGTTATTTGAATAACCATTATTGTACTGACACATTTTCTAAGGACAATGGATAGGCAAGTCAGTTGCCACTGTGCTTGGGAAGGATATGGTAACCCACCTCATGTATTCTGCCAAGTTTAAAATCATGTGATGTTTCCAGAGGAATCACCCCAATAACAACCACAAGCGTGCAGTTCTAAGAAAGAAGCTTTGTTCATGGAATCTACATTTAGGTTTAGGCACAGATAAAGAGTATGGGAAATTATTGATAGTGGTTTTGGCTAGACGAGTGTTTTTCGTGAAAGTTTGGTGAGGGGGGAACAATAGATTGAAGCTCAGCTGAGCATTTGCCATAAAAATAACGATAAAGCAGAAACAGGCTCGCAACATCTCTTCTGTGGGAAAGAGGTTGCAGGGAAGAGAAAAGGGCATCTCCCACTAAGCTATGAAGTTTATTTTGAACTCTGTCAAGGCAGGATAAGCTGCTTCTAGCAGCTCCTGCCCAGATGTGGCAACAGTACTCCATCTTATGAACCTATCAGAGAGAAATGATTTAATAATTGAGAAGATATTTCCCGCTATGGTATAGCTGGAGATCTTTTAAAGTAGTCCTTTATGCCATACCTTATCAAAGGCCTTCGATATGTCAAGAGCTATTGCCCTTGAGAGGAAGCCTCCATCAAGAGATTCGCTAATCCTATAAGATATAACTGTAAACACGTCTGCTGTAGATCTAGCAGAACAGAAACCATATTGGCACGTCACTAAGAAGGTTGTTTTTGCTGAGATGGTTGATTACTTCTCTATTTAACACTGATTCCAGCAGCTTACTCGTGATGCACAAGTTATACATACATATATATATATTGAGACTTGACATTAGAATCCTCTGTTTTAGACAAAACAAAATCTTTCATTTATCGATCAATTGTAGGAGAGCAGAAAATGATTTGTCATTGGTTAACGGATTACAAAACTTGTCTCCAGTAAAAGTTTTCAATAAGAGAACTGTTGTTTGAAGAATTTGACACAAGACAGATAGTCAATCTGAGCGACAAACAGACAGAAGGACCAAGATCTGTGACCAATTGAAAGTAGAAATACAAAAAAGATTAAGAATTCTTTTCTAGAATTTAACCTCTTCTCGGACAAAAGCACAAATCAATTTGAAAATTCCTAAACCAAAACTCAGCATCAATCAAATTCTTCAACTTGTCTTTTCTCCCCAAGAAAACATAACGTTTGGATTTTATTATTGTTACATAGTTGTATTGGAATAAATATTTAGGTTCTTGTCCCAAATCCCCCTTTTTATTAAATAAAAAAAAAAAAAAAATTGTATGATGTACATACCCATGACAAAACGAAACATCATATTCCAAAAATTACATAAATTAATAAAATAGTTTTATTTTCATGAAGAAAATCATTTTTAAGTGATTAATGGAAATTAGTAAGCATTACAATATAATTATCACAAGTTTGAAGTGTTGAGTTATCTCTCATTGTTTTTTATTAAATGTTTTTTCAAAATGGTGGATGAGAGAGCTGCTCTTTAGTTAATCATAAATAATTAGTACATGAATAATCGAACAAATCTTACTAAAAAAGGCCGACATCATTTTTTTAATGTTTGCTTTTAGCATTAAAATTTATGAGATTACTAAGTGAACAAATCTTGAACGAGAAGAACTTCACTTTTAATGTTTGTTTTTAGTGTCCAAAATTATGACTAAATGAACGAATCTTAATAAACGAGATGAACTTTTTTTTAATGTTTGGTTTCAGTGTCCTATATTATGACATGAAAATTTGACCGAATCTCTTCCCACTCACAAGATGGGGTGTCTATTCCGAGAGCCGTTCTTAATATGGGGATGTTGCGCCTGACCAGAGGAGGTTCAGGGGTGGGGGGTGGGGGTTTTGAAAGTCATTATTACCATGAGAAGCTTGGGGGTAGGGCAACAACAACAACAGTACTTTACTGTTTTTATGAAGTGGGGAGATTATAGAGCATTTTTTTGGTTGCAAAATTTTTACCTTAGCTCCACCTACACACTTTCCTTTAAAATGACGACTTTTAGAGGTTTTCCTCTATACTGATTCAGAAAATCTCATTTATATTTGCCAGATACAAGTAGTTTTCCACATATAAAGCTTGTATTATGCACTTTATATCACTGGCCGTCAGATTAGTATGCACGAGTGAGGATCAAATCTAATTATGTCTGACCAACACTGCCACTAGTGTTGGGATGATTAATCGGAATCAGAAAAATCGGAATATTTAAGGGTATGGGAATCAGAAAAATTTGTACTGATTTTCCGATGCCAAAACGATTCTTTTAATTATCTTTTTGATATGATTTTTCTTTATAGCAAAATCTTCCATTGCTGGTAATAATAATAAAATAATAAATATTTATCGATTTTAAACCACCAGTGAAGCTAAAATCGATAGATTGTCCCCAACAAGTATATTTTTATGTTTAGGAAAATATCTGCACATTTAACATGCGTGTTTGTACGGTAATCAGAAAAAATACAACTATGTAGTTAAATATTTAGAGATTTGTAAAGAATCGGAATCTGTAATTGTATCGGAATCGGGAATTTAGTAAGGAATCGGTAATTGTATCGGAATCGAGAAAACATTGGAATCATCCAATCACTAACTGCCACCCCCTAACTAATTTCTTGGTTCATAGTATTTGCACGTGGGAATCTTGACAACGACTATCCAAGTTAAATTTGTGCCAAATATTTGGACAGTCAACTACACTACCAAAATGGGGTGAAAATTCCGAAAGCCATTCTTAACATGGGAATGTTGACAGTGACCAGTTCGAAGTGCATTTTAAGGTTGAAGACAAGCCCTTCTACAAAAAATGCATTGAATTGTTCAAGTGGAAGTGGAATCAGTGTAGCATCCTAGAAGGAAACTATGTTGATGAATAAAGTCAAATTTTGTTTTAAAGTTGTTTTATTATTGACACAAAACTTATTATTCAGCAATGTGCTATCTCTATAATTTACCATTGTTTATTTTTTTACAAAACAAGACCCAAATCGTGGTAAATTCCACTAAAATAAAACTTTGAAGATTTTCCTAATATTATGTCAAATATAATTTTTTTTCTCCATTCCATCAATTGTAATACTTTCTTTCCTTCTCCAGATTTGCAGGTATTCTTTCCGCTTATGGCATGGCATTGGCGGATGTGGTTCATGAAGAGCAGGAACCTTGTGCTTCTTTTTATCAACAAGGTAAGATTTTTGCATGACACCTGGTCAAAAATTATGCCACTACAATACCGAGAGTATTCATCTCAATTTAGGCGGAGAGGAGAAATACCCTGGGCATTATTTTTTAAATAGCCAGCAGTTAATTAAGACATTCACAGTAACAACTTGTCTCGTTACAACAACTGCAAAACACTTTCCTTCTTTCCTCTGTTTCTCTAACATCAAACAGAATTTCCATGAACAGAGTTTCTTACTACATTACCATGTGTTTCAGCGTTTCTTCCCACATTACCAGTTATTTCAGAATTTTTTTCCTCCATAATTTATTCACATCTATAAAATTATTTTGGTTGATTTTAGAATTTATTTGTAATTATCAATATTTGATTCTGATTAACCACTTTGCCATTTTTTTTCTTTTCCAATGTGTGTGTTTTTAATACCAAAATGTCTTTGGCTTCAGTTTGTTTTGGTAAAAAAAATATTCCAGGTTAAGAAAATTGTTAAGATGGCAACAAATAATAGCTAGAATAAAGTAAGGGAGATAAATCTTTTCAGCTTAAAATATGACTTTTCTCTTTTACATTATTTGAGTTATTATTGAGCATTTTTCCCCCCCTCTTATCTGTATAATAACATTGTGTGATCGCTTTACATGTTTCTGTGTAAGTGTGATTCCCACCTTTTCACCTGTTTTTATTTTTAATTTAAAAATTTTGCAACCAATAACTCTGTAACAATACCAGGTGAGGACAACTAGTTTAATATATGCATATTTTTTTTCCTAATTTTAGAGTCTTTTAAACACATCGACCAACGAATTTCCGTCCTGTCTCAGAAATGTGAAGCTGCTCTAAAATTGCAAGGTTTCCATGCGTATGTATCTTTGTGTTTCTTCCAAACTCTCTTGAAAACATATTTATATTTCATTATAAGTGGATGTCTAAGAGATATATTTTAGGTAAAAACACTATTATATAATTATGTACCATGCCGAAATTACTAAAACTTCTAAAAATTATGAAAGATTGATTGAGTAGAGAAATAATTACTAGTGATAAGACAATTCCAAGATTTTTCCCAATTCCAATACAATTACCGATTCCAATTCTGATTCTTCATAAATGTCTAAATACTTAACTATAAAGTTATTTTTTTCCTGATCACCGTAAAACACGTAAATATACATATATTTTCTCAAATATTAAAATACACTTGTAGAGGTGATCTATAGATTTTAGTTTTACTGGTTGTTCAAAATCAATACTAGCCTGGGTGCCCAGCATTGCCCAGGTGTTTGTAGATGTGTGTTGAGCAAAAAAAAAAAAAGTGGTAGTAGGCAGGCAGGCTCGAACCTGTAGCGTGAAGGTGGAAAGGAAAGTGGAGGTGTGTGTAAAGATGTTAGTTGAGCAAAAAAAAAAAGATAAAGGGAAATTGTGAGTGCAAAAGAAAAAAAAAATAGGAGTGGGAAGCTCAAACTCGTAACACATCAGAGGAAAAAGAGGTGAAAAAAAAAACCTGTCTTATCGGTGAGCCTATCATGGTTGTTACATCATGGGTGGTGAAAATAACGCATTTTATGCAATGTTTTTTTACACAATCTTTGAATGACTTGCAAAAAATGTCAGCGAAAAAAATGACCCACCCTGTACAAAAGTGCCCAGTTGAGGGTGAAGGAATGAATGCTTTTGGCCAATTTTCTGATATTTGTCGTCCAAAGGATCGAGCTTCAAAATGATACCGATCATATGAAATTCTGTCGCTTCTGTCGAAAATTTTTGCGAGACATACATACATACATAATGAAAGCAGGTGTTTGGCTCTCAGAACAAGTCTTTCTCATTGGTTGAAACCTGATTTTGGTATCCAATCAAGATTGAATAATTTGATAGAATTGACTAATCAGTATTATTTCAACGAATAAACCTCAAATATTTTACAGAAATCATTTCTCTGCTTCTGCTATTGTTGTTTCTCCACATATCCAGCGTTTATTGAGAATGAATGAATACCCTAACCCTAATTCCTGCTTGAAACCCTATTAAACCGAAATGACACTCGCTCTAGGTGGGTTAAACCAACTTCTTCTAAAGGAGGAAGTTTTATAGGAATATCAAATACACAAATGAGCCCCAGTTGCTTGTGTATCCCTGTCCGGAGAAATGATGAGATTAGGTTTTTGTAGTTCTTGCAGGAAGGTGTCAACATCCTCCTCCATACAGCACTTAGTATTCTCAGATGATTATCCATGAACTCCATAATACTATTTTTATTCATATTTTGTAATGTCTATATTTTCAAGTTATAAATCAAATAAAATTAAGTAAAATGTCTTTTTTCCTTTTATGAATGATCAGCACAGTCACAGACTGTGAAATGTTCTTATACATCTTTTGATCAAAATGAAATATATGTATCAAAGAACTTTACATAATGTACTTTCAGAATATGTGTGGTTGAGAAGTTTATTTCCAAAACCCTAGATGTGGCAACAATGTTATTGCAGTTTGAGTATTAAAATAAAGGAAACAGCAACACTCATTTTACATTTCATAGGTTTATTCTTTTCATATATATTTCTGACCAGGCAATTTGTGAAACAGTATTTGCAATTAAGTGTTCTCAATTTTCCTCTCTCAAACTAGCTTTCGGAGGGGCTGGGATATACTCTCATGATTGAACACCATCTGTGAAAGCAAAAGGACATTTTTCTTCGTGTCACTTTTGGAGAGCTACTCTCCTGTTATTTTCTGCAACCGATAAAGTTACTTCAAAGAATCGAGATGACAACAGATACACATTTACTCTTTGCTGCATAAGAAAGAGAATCAATTCTAATGTTTTCCTCTTAATTTTTCCCCACATACATGCCAACTGTGTAATTTGATCTTTGAATCTGTTTGTTATTTTACACATGTACTCTGTAACTTTAATGTTCATATCCTGTTATAAAAATCAATCTTAGATTGTTTTGTTTTTCATTTTGCATCTACACCAAGGTTACTGACTCCTTGATACACATTGCTGACTATTTCTCAATTACATTGTGTTCTACTTTCAGTCTGTGTTATTTTTGTTGTCATGAAGAGAAACGTTTTGTAAACTATGCTACAATGATTTCTGATTTTCTTTCTAGGAAGCAAATCTCAACCCAAGCATTCCTTCATCTGCGTTATGAGCGTACAGACTGCGCGTTGATGTGTTCAACCGATGAGGATTGTAAACCTCACAAGAAGAGTAGTAAATATGGCGACTTCAAAAAAGCCTTTTTGACCAGGTCAGGCAATCTGGAATATTTTGCATAGTTTTGATGTAATGTTTTTTTTTTATAAGGAAATCATCATTTATCAAGGTTCAAAGGCCACTCGAGGATAAGGTTTATTGAGTGTATAGTGGTCATCAGGACAACAGTGTAATAGTCATTAGTGGTAAGGAGACGGCTCAACAAGAACTTGTTTACATTAGACTTGAAGATGACCATGTAGCCAGCTGGAAAGCAAGCAAGCGGAACAGTGGCACAGGCTAGCAGTTCTAGGAAAGAAGCTTGTTCATGAAATCTGCGTTAAGATTTAGGCATAGCTAGAGAGTGGGGGAAATTGTTGATAGTGGTTGTAGCTAGACGGGTGTTATTTTTTTATAAAAATTTGGCAAGGGAGATCCATAGATCCATGCTCAGATGAGCATGCTCAGATGAGCACTTGTCATGAAAATAATGATAGAGCAGAGACAGGCTTGCAACATCTCTTCTGTGAGAAAGAGGTTGCAGCGAAGAGAAAAGGGCATCACCTACTAGGTTTCGAAACCGGCCTTAAACTCTGTCAAGGCAAGATAGTTTGCTCTGAGAAGCTCCTGCCCAGATGTGGCAACAGTATTCCATCTTATGACATACTTGGTTCTTATACAGTTAGAGGATTGCATCAGCAGTAAGATATCTACTGGAGCAATAGAATGATCTAACCATTTTTCTGGTGATCTTGGCAACGAATTTGATGGAGTTCATATTTATATATTCTACGATACTAATTGAACTCTGATTTCCACAATTAATACTTTTATTGCTCATTGATCATTTTTGCCTTCAATCCTTTGGCATGTCTTGTCTCTGGCAACATTTGTTGATTGCATTTGGTTGCTGAAAGTCAAAGTTGTCAAAACAGACAAAATAATACATCACGTGAACAATCGTAGTTTATTGCGTCGCAAAACTTTTCATTTTTTTTTTTACACAATTGAACAATCTTGATTTTTTTTTTTTCTTTTTTTACTTTAAACCTAAACAAGACACATTGTCACAAGAGGTTACTGTGGATTAGAGGCCATGTTTATCAGACGCATTGTAGTGAAGACTTGTACAGCAAGATGTTTCTACATGTTGATAGAGTCAGGGGAAACATGAAACAGAGAAGGAATTACAAAGGCTAGTAGTTTGAAGAAAGAAACTGTTAGAGTAGAAATCTCTCCAACATCTAAGGACCCTCACAGTGAATGAACGAGATTGCGCTGATTGTTGGTGTTATGTCGAGGAAGCACCAGAGTAGCAAGTTCATTGGAGAACATTCTATTGAAATATTTGTAAAACAAGTACAAGAACACGGCATTTGCAGCAATGGGATAGGGATTGAGACTTGGTAGATTAGATTAGAAACTCTTGGGATAAACTAGTGAATGATGCACTAGCTGAGATTCTTTGTAATTTTTTCCTTAAATAAAATCTCTACAAATCAATGTTAATACACTCAATTTAGAAAAGCTTTTTGTATTTTTCTATAGACCAAATAAGAATTATCGATTTTTTTTTTTTTTTTTTTTTTTAAGGCAAAATGAATGTTGTATTTTATTTGCACATTTTAAACACAAGACTCAACTTAAAAAATAAAAACTTGCATATCAAAATATTTTTTAATGACTGTTAGAATTCTTAAGACTTTTATTTTATCAAAGAAATTTATTTAAAAAAAAAACAATCAAAATTTGACTATTGCATTTTACATCCATTTTTAAAATTTAAATTAATTCAATAAATGTTTTCTGTTGTGTTACTTCATTATTTTATTGAACTTGTTTTGAATTACCAGAAAAGTTTGGTTAGAAAAAAGAAATTATTAAATTTTTTATTGTCTTTCCTTTTTGCTAGTAGAACTCTTCCAAAAATAAAAACCAAAAAATACTTTCAGTCAAGTTAAAGTACACTAGTGATAAAACTTTTTAGAAAATGAATATGCAAATAAAGTATATTATTGACGATGTGCTGTAATTTTTCTTTTTATTATTATATATGAAGATTATTTGAAAATATTTTGTTGTATCATTAAACTTTTTAGATACATTGATAAACCAAGGACTTCATCCCTTTAAGAAGGAAAATATTAATCCCATCTGATCGTTTTCCATTACTATGGTCGAGAATTATCGGTTTGATTTGGGAGGGGAACTCATTTGTATATAGACCTTTTTTTGATATTGTTTATTGTTACATGTTTTGGAAAGTGACCAGTAGCATGGCAATAGGAGAGTGCTTGTACAACACATTGCCATAGGACTGGTTCCTTACAGACTACAACATGGTTGTTTTTACATTCATTTTAAACAAATACTTGTCAACCCATCCTCTTAAGTTATCAAATTTTGTCCATTTGATCTTCTAGGATCCATCCATTTTATGGATTTTTATCCTTTATCCTTGAGTGGCTTTTAGCTTTGGTAGCAATCTCTCATTATTAAGAAAATAAACAACAAACAAAAAAATATTGACATTTATGTAGCTCTTTTTTCTCTTTTTTTTTTTTTTTTTTTCCAAATCATATTTAGATATAAACGAGAGTTTGGCTTCACTATTGAAGATCGACCCATCCGAGTGGATGATATCCGTGTCCGTGGAGTCGGAAGCAGCATGGCAGAGTCCAAAGAAATAATTGCAAGTTCTTCCAGCAAACCTGTTCCAGAAAAGGTTGGTAAAAAGATAAGATTTTTGATAAATTATCGACGGTTTATTGCTCAGCTGATAAAGATGTTAGTTCACTTTTTGTCTGTTTTGCAGCATTTGTACTCACTAGGAGTTCTCAAGACTACTCACCAATAATAATTAGTGGTGTTCCCTGGAAGGAGTCCGAGTGAAAACAAGTCTCCCCAGATTTCCAGAACTCTCCACCTCTTTTAATAACTTTTTCAAATAACTTTGTATTATCACGACAGCTACTTACTATTGATTTCTTACTGGCAATGACCATTCGTCTTCCCTGGATTTGAGTGGCAAGAAGCCACCCCAAGATTTCAGTACTCTCTGCACTCTTTCAGTGAAAGTCTGGTTAGTGTTCCTTCTTCAGTCTTTCCATTCTCCTAGACTCTTTGCAGCTATTTTGTGTGGAACCAACTAAAACTGATGTCTGTGGGGAGGGGGGGGGTTCATTGTTTATAAGATTTTTTGCAGTGCCAGCTACCTTAGGTTCATGTTATCTTCTGTTGCATTTTCCATGTGGTTGGTTAGTGATTGTAGTTTATGTTGGCTGATTTCCGCATTCAAGATTTTTCCTTAAGATTTTATCTGTTTTTGTCATTGTCATCCATTGTATAGTCTCATCTTACTCTTTATTCTGATTTCTCCTACTCTTTTTTTTTCCAGGCTTTTTTGGGGTATTAAAATGACTTTCTTCATGTTCTATATTCCATTCAGTTGATTATTATTGGCTCATATGGAGCTTTCACACAGGTCACCATAAGTCTGATTGAAATCCTGTGGTGTTTCCTGGAAGCTGTGTAACAAGAAGTCTCCCCAGACGTCCAGCACTCTCTACCTCCTTCGATAGCATTTGCAAATAAATTTGCATTATTGCAACAGCTTCTCACCATTGATTTTTCGCTGGCAGCAGCCACATGTCTGTACTGGAATTTGAGTGGCACTAAGCATTCCCAAGGTCCCAGTTCTCTTCGCGCTTGTCCAACGGAGGTCTGGTCAGTGCTCTCTCCTCGGTCTTTCCTTCCTCCTTGACCCTTCTCAGCTCTTTGGTTTCACACTTTTTTATGGGGGAAGAACGGTGATGGGGCAATGGGAGAGAATGCGTGATAGGGATGTAAAACTTGTTGATTTGCAGCTTCATTCCCTGTAACGCTTCTTCCTGTTTTACCTCTGCAGCAGGTTGTCTGGCTCATACATGTGTTTCATGTGTATTATTCTCTGCTATAACTGATAAAAAAAAAATACCAACTTTATGGATGCTTGTTTCTTAGTTTTAGAGTTTTATTTGACATACACACAGACAACTGTCTTTTATATAATAGATACATTATTGGTGTAATTTTATTCTGTATAAGTGCTCAAGAAACAGTAGAGCCATATATTAAAACCATTTTTATTTATGAAAATATATTTTGCTATATAAGTGCACACATTTTAATGAAAAAAATATTTAAATTCCTTGGATTTTTTAGATAGGAACAAAGTAGTGTGTCTGTTATGATATTACACTTAGTCTATTCTGTTCTTGGTCAGTGAAGGAGAAATCTTTCTAGATTAAGGCATTTTTATTTTTATTCTAATTCAGAATTCTCCTTCTAGGAAATTTGAGATTTCCCCTCATTAAGAACTAACCTTGTGTCTAAGTATTGCTTCATGGAGAGGAAAGTTAATAAGATCCATGCAAGAAAATTCAGTATAGACATTAAAAATGTTATTGTGTTTTTATATTATTCATTTATATTATCTATATATTAATACGATGGTCTGTGTGTTTTTTTTTGTGTGTCACGCTTACATCTTTTGTTTTTTCCGAGTGACTGTCGTTTAATTGTTATAACCTTCAATTTCTTGTAATAAATAATTTTACGAAGAATTCTTTATAAGTTTTGGTTTCGGTTTTGATTATAGCTGAAGGAACTCAAGTTATATATACATATTTTTTTTTCTTCATAAGTTTTGGTTTTTGTTTCGATTCAAATAAATGCACTCAAGTCGTATGGATATACTTTTTTTTATTTTATAAATCACAACTTTATAATATATAAGAATCGATAGAAAATTGATTCTATAATAATATATACGAAATCTGCATGAATTAAAACATCATATTTAAGCATATTTTATGATCTGGCTACGCCGGGCGTCCCTGCTAGCTTAGATAAATACTTTTGCAGTTTAAACAAAAGAGCTACAATAATATCAGGATGTTTTCATTTATGCTAAGCATCCACAAAATGCTAATATCAATATATTACATATGAAAGAGTCCGCTGTGGAATTTCCATAGGTCCCACTAGTTATCAATAAATATTTTTAAATGAGGATTCATTTTGAATTAAAAGTCAAGTTTCATTTTGAGATAAAAACAACATTGGTCAAATCCAATGATCATTTTGTTTTGATTCAGCTTATTCACATACTGTTGAGATATTTCAAGCACCTTTTCTCAATTTTACATGCATAATTCTAAATGGATTTTAAATGGAAATGATTCTTCATTTAGTAATCTTAATCAAAAATAGCATAAAAACGTTTTTAATGCTTATACAAAATTTTTCTTGCATTTTTCTCTGATCACAACCTTTAAACATTACCGAGAACTTTCAATTTGAAAATAAAAATTATGAAACTTAAATGATTGATTCCCAATCCCTCACACCTTCACTTTGTTCAAATTCCCATTCTTTAAACAAAAGTGAAAAAAAATGTAATGTCTATTTCAATTTTGGTTACAATGTTTTAATAATAAAATGTGTTGCCATGCTCATTTTTTAGGGTGTCATAAATTTTGATTTTGAAAAGTTAAGCTACTTAAATTTCTTCAGTATGTACTACTAGTAGTTCAGCCAGGCTTTGCTTGGGCCCTATGTACTGTTCATAACTTTATATATATATATATATATATATATATAAATTAAAAAGTTTGACTCATGTCCACGTAACCTACATCTAAAATTTCAAGTGTTTAGACCCAAAATTGACAGAGAAGTTTGGTAGAGTCTGCCAAGGTCAACTCTTTAAACTGTGACCTCTCTGCAGCTAAATTTTTGCCCAAAAACTGATTAAAAAGCTTGTTGCATGTCTGTATATCCTTTATGTAAAATTTCAAATGTTTAGACCCAAAATTGGCTGAATAGTTTGCTAGAGACCGCAAAGGTCAAATCTTTTGAACTTTGACTACTTGGCAGCCAAATTTTCAGCCAAAAACTGATTAAAAAAAAAGCTTGCCCTATGTCTGAATACACTTTATGTAAAATTTTGAATGTTTAGGCCAAAAATTGGCTAAGAAATTTGGTAGAGACTGCATGGTTAAATTTTTTTTTAACTTTGACTCCAATTTTGACCCCCTTAACATTTATTGTTTGGGGTTCAAGTCAAATTAAAAAGGTTGATCCATGTCCAAGTAACCTACATCTAAAATTTCAAGTGTTTAGACCCAAAATTAGGGGAGGACTTTGGTAGAGTTTTCAAAGGTCAAATTGTTGAACTTTGACCCCTTAACAGCCAAATTTCTAGTTGAAAACTGATTAAAAAGATTTTCCTAAATCTCAATATCCCTTATATCAAATCTCGAGTCTGTTGACTGAAAATTAATAGAGTAGTTTGGTAAGGAAATGTACACACACACACACTCAGATAATGTCACTTTTATAGATATACTAGCATGGGTGCCCGGCGTTGCCCGGGTATTTGGAGATGTATGTTGAGCAAAAAAAAAAAAAAAGTGGTCAATTTTTTTAACTTTGACCCCTTAAAATTTATTGTTTTGGGCTCAAATTAAGTTATTAAGTTAGGTCCATGTCCAAGGAACCTATATCTAAAATTTCAAGTGTTTAGACCCAAAATTTGTGAAGGAGTTTGGTAGAGTTCTCAAAGGTCAAATTGTTGAACTTTGACCCCTTAATCACCAAATTTCTGGCCGAAAACCGATCACATCGATTTTCCCAAATCTCAGTACCCTGTATATCAAATTTCGAGTCTGTAGACTTCAAATTGACAGAGTTATTGCGTAGGGAAATGTACACACACACACAAACAGACAGACACTTTCACTTTTATAGATATATAGACTAGCAGTTCAGCCCAAATTTGCTCAGGCGGTATGTACTGTTCATAACTTGCACTACGTGTGAATACACTTTATGTAAGATTTCAAATGTTTAGACCAAAAATTGTCTGAGTAATTTTGTAGAGACTGCAGAGGTAAATTTTTTTTAATTTTGACCCTTTAACATTTATTATTTTGGTCTCAAATCAAAATACAAAATTTTAACCCATGTCTACATCTAAAATTTCAAGTCTTTCACCCCAAATTGGCAGAGGAGTTTGGTAGAATCTGTAACGGTCAACTCTTTCAACTTTGACCTTTGGCATCCAAGTTTTTGCTCCAAAAACTGATTAAAATGCTTGCCGCATGTCTGAATACCTGTTATGTGTAAATTTCAAATATTTAGACCCAAAATTGGCTGAGTAATTTGCTAGACACTGCAAAGGTAAAATCTTTTTAACTTTGACCCCTTGGCAGCTCAAATTTTCGATCCAAACCAATTAAAAATCTTGCCCTATCTCTGAATACACTTTATATAAAATTTCAAATGTTTAGACCAGAAATTGGCTGAGTATTTAGGTAGAGACTGCAGAAGTCCAATTTTTTAAAACTTTGACCTCAATTTTGACCCCTTAACATTTATTTTTTGGGGCTCAAATCAAATTAAAAAATTTGATCCATGCCCAAGTAACCTACATTTAAAATTTCAAGTGTTTCAACCCACATTTGGTGGAAGAGTTTGGTAGAGTTTTCAAAAGTCAAATCGTTAAACTTTGACCACTTGACAGCTAAATTTTTGGCTGAAAACCAATTAAAAGGATTTTCCCAAATCTCAATACTCCTTATGTCAAATCTTGAGTCTCTAGACCGAAAATTGACAGAGTAGTTTGGTAGGGAAATGTACACAGACACACACACATTTTCACTTTTATAGATATATAGATAGGATTCCAAGTGTGTTTTGCAGGACATTTAACAAAAAACCTGAATGTTAGTATTTCCTGTGTCAAAAATCACTGAAAATGTGTTTTGCTTTGATTTTGAAAATTTTTAGAAATTTTTTCTTGGTTAAATTTGATTAATATTTTTAGGAGATTCAATGTACCAAATTTCAAGTTCTTGATATATCTCATTTCTGAGATACTGCTTTTCAAAAAGTTCTTATTTTCCAAAATTCAAAAACCCATAAAAAAAATGAACCACTTGAACTAAAAAAAGGGTCTAAACATTTGAAATCTTACATAAATTTTCAGCAAATGTTTTTCATTTTAATAGATACTAATGATCGCACAAAATTATGTTTCTAAATTTATTAGATGAGAATTGATTATTTGGATTCTTCGCATTGCTGTTATCATCTTGAGTATTATCTTCACAACGTTTCAGGCGATGTAACCTTTTACCTACTTCAAGTGTATAACTCATTCTACCCCCCCCTTGAATTAAATAATGGGTTCCATTTGAAATTCCGTGCAGATTCTTGACAGAAAGATTTCAGAGTTTAACAAGATACACCTAAAGAAGGTTGGAGATTGTTGAATCACGGGTGTACATATCGAAGACATATAACTGAGATGAGACATTTATATGAGGGCATATACGGCGACAACGATGATGACAATTACTTGCTGAGTTCATTATTTGTGGTAGAAGTGAGAGTGGATTGTTCTTTTAAACACAGAGAAGAGATACATTATTGATGATGGGATACCGTTAACACTTTGGAAGCGGGGGGGGGGGGGTCATACAAAGTTCATTTTACAAGAATCACAAAAACACCCTACCTTTTTGGTTGAAATCATGACTAACGAAGACATTTTTTCAGCTGGATGAGATGATCAGGGATTCGATTGCCTTGCAGAATTACATTGTCTTAATTCCCTTTTTCTGGTTCGCTTCCAAAAGGGTTCAGCTAACTCAACTTTTCTCTCTCCCGAGACTCCTAGCTGTGACTCCCAACTGTGTCTCAGCTCTCTGACTACTCTGCCTGCCTGACTTGACTTAACTGAATATTTGTAATCGTCAAAACGTGCTCAGACATGTGAAGATGTTTTTCACGTAGGTTTTACATATTACATGTCTCCAACACGTCTTTGACAAAACAAAAAACATTCCTAAATTTACATTGTCTGATTCTACTTGCTCTGACCTCTAATTGTATTGTTATTCTAACACAATGGACAATGCTCCACCTTCTTAGGATTACATCTAAAATGTGATGTGTATTCTTTTCAAATCTTGAATACTGGGTTCGATTCCATCGTTTTCCTTATAATAAATATTATTTTCAATCCTGTTTACATTGTTTCCCTAATTACTGGGATCTGTCCTCTTTCCATATATAGCAAGATTAAATCAAACGAAACGTTATGAAAAGAACACTCAAGATAAGAACAGTAGTCCAAAGAATCTAAATAATATGAATAATCATAAAAAATGTTTTTAAAAAAATCTGAAACTTTGACCTCCCGTGAGTGGATCACATTTAACTGAAAATACAATATCTGACATTTGCAGATGACTAAGTGCTATTTTGAGACCGGTCTTTGTGATACGACCGTTTACCTGCTGACAAAGCTCGCCTCTGGAAATGAAATACCTGGGCCAGCCATCATCATTGACAAAAACAGGTAAGAAAATGGCACAAATTTTTATTTATTTATTTTGTATGTAGAGAATTAGAAATTATCTGGAAGAGAGAAATCAGTTTTAATAGAAACTAGCAAGGGGTACCTGGCGTTGCCCGGGTGTTTGGAGGTGTGTGTGGAAACTCCGGGGGCGGGGGGGGGGCGGTTAAAAAAAAAAAAAAGTAAGTATGAGGATTGAACCCAAACCGTTGAGGCAAAGTTGTAAATTAAAGTGTGAAAAAAAAAATGTGCGATGTTGACCATTGCCCCACCGCAAGATGCTAACGAAAACACGTTTGAATTTATTTAATTACTTGGATTTGGCAGGTGCCCGTTTTAATGAGTTAATGAGGTCAAGTTTGACTGCGGGATTTTTATTTTCCCAAGATGTTATAGGAAAAAGACTAACCCACATGCAGCGAGTGACAAATGTTGAATATTTATCTTCCCGAAATCGAGCAAATTAAATAGACAGGCGAGCTTCGTTGTTAACTGTGAGATATTATGATTTATATGTGATATAAAAAGTTTTTAAAAGTTGTGAAGCGACTGACCGCTTCTCTGAAAAAAGCCTTTTGTAGACATACAGAAAAAGCGAACACACATACATACATACATACATACATACATACATTTTCGCTTTTATATTTATAGATTATCAAATGTCTATCCATAATATATCAATATATTTACATTTTGGTAAACAAGCAAACGTAAGGAGTTAAGAAAAAAAGACTTAGGAAGAGTTCAAAGGGTTAGAATCAAAAGTATGTTTGTACATGGGGCTGATCAAATATATGGAAGGATCAATAGAAAGTAGAACAACTGAAAATGAAGAGTTATCAATTAAGAGGGGCATAGCTTCACAAATGAGATCAAGAAAGTGTTTCTTTGTCTGCATATGCGTGAACAGTGAGTGAGTTCGTAAGTCTGTAACAACTTGTTGCTATATTTAAAGATGGAGTAAAGATGGTGGTGCAGTAAATGCATGGGGTTTGTTTAGGGTTAGTTAATAGGGGCAGGTCAAGGAAGTGAAAAGAATAGACTTAAGAAAAAGAGGAATAAATAAAGACCTGGTCAGAGATAGATTATTTTGGAAATCATTTCGTAAAAGTTATCCAACACATTCCAGCATATCAATAGACATTAACCGAAATATGGTGATAATGATAAATATGTTGATGACTCAACTGACAAGCCATCCATCTCATCAACTCCTGACTTCTATTGGCATTTAGAACTCGGTAAAAGGAAAACACAATATTGTTTTTGTTTTCAAATTTTCATCTACTGATGGGATCAGTTTATTTGAAGATTATTATTTTTATTTTTTTTGACAGTACCATGGTTGTTGAGCCTGACTGCATTGCGACTATCACACAATATGGAGATGTAAAAATTAAGGTAAGAGTTTGGTAATCTTGTAAACTCTGGAGAACCATCTTCCAAACAGCACCTCTCTAGAGGTCCTGATAGTGTATGCAATATTTTATCCTCCACTCTATAATAAAAACAAATATATGTATATATATATATTCAAAAACAACAATTCAAAAGTTTTTTAAGTTTACAAATTAAATAATTCTGTAAACTTAAAGCAAGTATAAATATTAATATTTATCAGAAAATCCTAACCACATGAAAAGACCCAATATACGAAATGAAGTATTGATATAAGGAATTCAATATAAACTCTATAATTTACAGCAATTTATTATTTGACAAGGAATACAAGTTGAAAATTCAAAATTTTTCTTTATTCCATGGAGTTTCAAAGAAAAGCTCTTATCCTCAGTCAAGTAGTTAACAAAATAATATTCATAGGCAAGCTGTCATTTTGCTGGTTAGCACATAAATTGAACACTATAAAATGTGATTGAAGGGATATTCTAAATGGAGTCCAGACTTGATTAGAAAAGGTTGAAAAATATGGTACAATTCAAAGAAAATATTGATTGTCGAGATGCAAATGAAATAGTCCAATAGTAATTGTACTAATCCAAGTGGCTAACACTTCAGGAGTCAGGTTAGGTTTAGGCTTATCTAAGCTGATATGAGGCAGATTACTCTTGATTTATCTAAAAAAATCTATTTTTGCAATATACATGTTATTATTCTAAGTTAAGAATATACAGAAAATAAAGTATCACAAGTTTATACTGTAATCGAATAAAACTGGACTCTTGTCGGCATTTGAACAATATAAATTCCAATCAATTCACTCTGTTTTTCCCAAACTCGACTACCGCCATCTTGACTTAAGGTCTTTTATTACGTCATTTTGGTAAAATTACATCATTTTGATATGCAAATTACTGCATATCAAACTATATCCCCCTCCCCTGATTCTTAAAGATTAAGAATTTATATATAAAGTTAAATTGAATTTTTTTTTTTAAATTCTTAATGCTGCAATATTCTAGGTTATAAATTTACTATATTTTTTATTAGAATATCTTGTTTTCTTTTCCAGTTTTAACAACTAGCCCTTTTACTTCTCTATGTTTTAAATCTTAATCATATTACTTTTCATGTTCACATTTTTCTGTGTAATAACATATGAGAAATATTTGGAATCAGCTGTTTTTTTTTCAGATCATTTGAAACCATAGAAACCTCCATCAAGGCCAGAAGTTTTGGGGAAATATCAGATATTTTGTAATTAATATGCAAAACTAGGGAAAAATGATATAATTGAAACATTTTATGGCTGTAAAAAGTGCTAAAAATAGGATCTGGATGATGGATCATCCCCATAATATGTGACCTTAAGGGCAAATGTCACATAGCCCATTACACAATTCAGGGCATTACCTTTCCATTACCTCCATTTGTTGAATTCTGATCATTTGTCACTGAGATTTGAAACTTATAAAATCATGATGCTATAATCATTAGTTCACTATGGATGGACATCTCAACATGTAAACAAAATAAATGTTTAAATTTCAAAAATATTTCTTGCTGTTAAAGTTGGCTGTGTGGGTTTGTTTCTTGCTAATGGAGTTAGAGATGGTTTCATAGTCAGGTTTGAAACTCCTGACCGGCGATAATCGTGACACCTTGCACCCAAAAAGATGAAACAATAGTGTCTGTAGGTATTTAAAAATTATTATAGTAATATATATATATATATATATATATATACTAGCATGAGTGCCTGGCGTTGCCCGCGTGTTTGGAGATGTATGCTGAGCAAAAAAATTTTAAAAAATCAATTTTTTTTAACTTTGACCCCTATTATGACCCCTTAATATTTATTGTTTTGGGTTCAAATCAAGTCAGGTTAGATCCATGTCCAAAGAACCTATATTTAAAATAAAAAAGTGTTTAGATCCAAAATTGTCGGAAGAGTTTGGTAGAGTTCTCAAAGGTCAAATCGTTGAACTTTGACTCCTTAACAGTGAAATTTCTGGCCGAAAACCAATCACATCGATTTTCCCAAATCTCAGTACCCTGTATATCAAATTTCGAGTCTGTAGACTAAAAATTGACAGAGTTATAATATGCCCAAATTTGCCTGCATTTGTATATATAGTGTCCTGGCAGGCCAGCTTCAGTTTTGCCGCTTTGGGATGAATTTTGGATAGGGTTTTTTTTGCTTGGTTGTCTCCTCTGTGACCTTGCCAGGCCATTGATAAATATATATATATATATATATATATATATACATATTGGTCTTTATAAGTGGTGATTCATTAATAAATTAAATAAAATTATAAATAGACAAAACCTCAAATATGAAACAGACATAAGTAAAAGCAATTAAACATAAGAAGAAATCAATAAAATAATAAAAATGTTTTCAGTAGAAAGTGAAAATTTGAAATATATATCTATGAAAGTGTCTGTTTGTCTGTCTGTCTGTGTACATTTCCCTACACAATAACTCTGTCAATTTTCAGTCTTCAGACTCAAAATTTGATATACAAGGTATGGAGATTTGGGAAAATCTTTGTAATCTGTTTTCGGCCAGAAATTTGGCTGTTAAGGGGTTAAAGTTCAACGATTTGACCTTTGAGAACTCTACCAAACTCCTCCACCAATTTTGGGTATAAACAATTGAAATTGTAGATATAGGTTCCTTGGACATGGATCTAACTTAATAACTTGATTTGAGCCCAAAACAATAAATGTTAAGGGATCATAATAGAGGTCAAAGTTTTAAAAAAAATTGACCTCTGTGTCCTCTATCAAATTACTCAGACAATTTCTGGTCTAAACATTTGAAATTTTACATAAATGGTATTCAGAGATAGGGCAAGCTTTTTAATTGGTTTGGGTCGAAAATTTGATCTACCAATATATAAATGTATGTATGTATGTTTGCATGTCTCCCTAAAACTTTCGACAGAGGCGACGGATTTTCACAAGAAGATCAGTATCATTTTGAAGCTCGACCCTTCAGACGACAAATACCGAAAAATTGGCTAAAAACATTAATTTCTTCACCCTCAACTGGGCATTTTCTACAGGGAGGGGTCGCTTTTTTCATTGATATTTTCAAAAGTCATCCCCTCTTTTCGATTGTCTAGCCTTAATTTAAACCTACGTCACTTCCGGTTTGGCGATGGTTGTAACAGCAACTTTTTTTCCCCATTCTTTTCCTCCTCTGCGGTACAGGTGTGAGCCTGCCTTCCTACTACCACTTTTTTTTTTTTTTTTTCAACACACACCTCCAAACACCCAGGCAATGCCGGACACCCATGCTTACTAGCATATGTGTATATATAATATGTGTATATATAATAAAAATTAAATATCACATAGCTATCAATAAATGTATGACTTATTTTTAAATCATTTGTTTATTGTTTTTTTTTGTTTTTTTTTCATTTTCATTTTAAACTCTTAAATTTATAAGTGGGATCCATGTTTTGTTTGATTAAAAAGTGAGGAACCCAATAAACATAGACTCTCACCCAAGAAACTCATAAAAGTAATTTTGGTCAGTGTTGGATTAAGTTTAATTAAAAGAATCCTATTTTTTCCAGGAGGCTTTAAAAATTTGAATTTTTCTTTCTTGTAGGTTGGTAGTGGTTCTGCCAAACAGATTGGAACTCAGCTTGATACAATCCAACTCTCAATATTTTCTCACAGATTCATGAGTATTGCAGAACAGATGGGAAGGTAAGCTTACATATAGATATAATATCTACAATTTGCCATGTTTTTCACTTTGTATTTGGTACTTGAAATGTAAAAAATTGTTGTAACCCTTTGTTTAAGTAATAATATACTTCATACTCGCTTGATGTAATAGTTATGACTATTTCTATAAAGTAGATTATATTTAACCTATATTGATTTGTTGTATAATCTATATGCATCTTCACTTAATCTTGTATTCAAATGTAATTACTTAATATATAACTTATAAGCATTTTTTAAGTAGATTTTATTTGCATCTTTATAGCATATAACCTTGATTTGCTGTATAATATGTTGGTTTCGTCACTTGGCATTGATTATTAGGGCTGTGACAACAGAATATTCTTTTCATTCTTTTGACTCTCGGGTATATATCCGACACAGGCATACTTAATCAACCGAGAACCACATCCGTCTATATAAAAACATACAAGATATTAACGGATACATACTCAAGTCAAAACAATGAAAATATGCTGTTGTCGCAGCCCTAGTGATCATATATTTAAAGGTTTTATTGGATGTTTAATCCTGGTGCTGATGATGAGACTTTATTAAATTTATTGGAGTGGTTCTGGAGCTATTTCTTCACAGATGAACTCTACTGAGTTGCAGTGTAGTCGAACCAGCAAAGCCTTCTTTTTAAAAAAGATTGTTTGAAGGTGATGATCTTCAGTGCATACCAACTTTGGTATTGGAGACGAAATGATGCCAGCAGACCCATAGACTTTGGCAGAGTTAGTATTGGTCAAACACTTCTAGCCTTTTGAGATCCGCATGTCTCATGGGCCAGGTTCTCTTCTCTATCATTAATGTAGGATATTTTGTCTTTGTGCAATCAACGCGTTGACAGTTGATCACAAAACCAATGGCATCATATTAAGCTTAAATCCTAAACAGGTGAAGCAGTACCTTAAACATCTGATTTGGCCAAAGTGACTTGATTCATTTGTAAACTCATATTGCTCCTCCGATTAATTATTGCATCGTTGGAATTACATGTACAATAAGAGATGATAGCCAATTTGTGTGAAAAAGTGTAAAATGATGGAAACTGATGAGAACTCAGATGTGAAAAAAGTATATTTGGATGGCAAGGCTATTGGGATTGTATGGAAGTTTTGTTACCTTGAAGGAGTCAGTGCTAGGTGTAATTGCAAAGAGTTAGGAACGGACAGAGTAAGTTCTGGGAACTTCTGATATTACTAACCAGCAGAGTATTATCATGTTCAACTGAGAAAAGAATCTCTCAGGTATGCGTATGCAGCGTGATGATGCATGGCAGTGAAAGGTCTGAGTATATGCGTTGCATGAAGAGAAATGATATGATGGTTGTGTGATGTGAAGCTTAAATGTAGGCTTAGATCTGATGACCTCAGAGGAAGATAAAATATTGGGTCAGTAGATGCAGAACAGTTGAGTTAGAAAGATCAGTTAATAATAAAGGGAAGATCAAGGAAAACAAGGAAGTAATTGATTAGAATGACCTGTGAGAGAAAGCGGGATAAATAAAGACTTGGCCAGAGATAGATTTATAAAATCTATCTAACATGTGCCAACATCTAATGATGAGGATTTAAATAATTTTTTGTTTGGAAAACTGTTCATGATTTTTGTATTAAAATTTTAATACTATTTATTTATTTATTTTTGCAACAGAGTTTTACAAAGAACCGCCATTTCTACAAATATAAAGGTGAGTATTTTCAGATGTTTTATAAGAGTTGGCGTACGTGATTACCGTTATGTTTTCACCCACAAGCAATCAATAAACCAATAAAATAAAATTCTTTTTAGTACATATGTACAGGTGTTTGTACTCCATCTCTTTTTTTATAGTGGCTACTTCTCGTCATTGTTTCATGAGTGGCCGTGTTGTCAAGTGTCTCATTTGTTAAACCAAGATGAATAAACTTCTCACGCATGAATAACACAAGGAGACTTGTGCTGAGTTTTCTTAAGTTTTATTGGAGCAGATGGATTTAGGAGAGAGAAATTATTTCCTTCCTAAATTAGTTTTCTAACTTCAGAATTGAGAGATGCAGACAGACAGATTTCAGGTAATATTCAGCTTAAATCATCTCTACATCATTTGCTTGTCCGTTCTCTTGACTTTCAACAGAGACTGATTTAAAAACCTGTTTTTGTTTTGCTCTAAAATGTAACTGCATCATATCCTTATATTATTCGACTGTTCTGTTTAGGGAGTTTGACCTGTTGCCCCCACATGTAACCTGTCTCTGGATATAATTCTCTTTGTAGATAGGTTATCCTTACATGCACTAAGAGTGACCCTTGTCAAAATTCACATTAGCTAACTTGATCACTACTTACTGGGTAGGGTCCTTACTATGTAACATTGGTATAAGAAATACCATCACAGACTATGAAAGCTCTGCTGAATTCAAATCTCTTCAGATTTATTGCAATAATAATAATAATAATAATAATAATAATAATGCACCTTTAGGAATTTTGGAAGATCGGCAGGATAATTTATTGTCCTGTCTATTGAAACAACTTGTAATGATTTAAGTAAAAATTCCTGAGGTTGAAATAATAAAAACATATTTAGCTCTATTAACATATTGAGCACTTTTTCCCTGTTTTTTTTTTTTTTTTACCAAATATACCTCCTAATATATATATATATATATATATATATATATATATATATATACATATATGCAATGTTTATGATCTCCTGTTGTTTGAACACTATGGATTATCTAATGTCTATGTCTGAATTGAGCATTAATTAGTTCTTAATTCCCTTCATTCTTGTGGCAATTGTTTGGTGGCCTGGAGGTAGAGGCTAATCTCCCAACCAGTAGGAATTGTCATCCTACATTGATGATTGCATAAGTATGAAACACTACTGTTTGTAGGTATAAATGAATAATTTATTATATATATATATATATATATATATATAAACAAAAAAATTAACTGATGACGGATAAAAAAATTTCCATTATTTATTGCAGCATCAAATGTTTTGAGATTTTATTCAGCATAGATTCTACTTTCCTTCCTATTCCTGCAACTCGATTTCAAAACCTAAATTTCTAAAGTTTCAATCTTTATACTGTTCCAGAAATGTTTTCTTTTGTTTACGCTATTATATTAGACTATTTACTTCCTCTAATGAGAGAAGCATAAATTTTCTAAACTCCATGGAATAAAAAATAACCTCTGTTGTGTTTCCTGTTCCTTTTTTTTTTTTTTAACCTTTGATGCATCATCAAATAATGTAACTATTTTTTTTATTATTTAACACCAGTTAATTATGCTAAAAATATTGCAACAAAAATCAACTTTACACAATAGCAACACCATATCTTTTTATATATTGCTTATTTATATGCAATCTTAGTTGTAATATCACTAATTTCTATATTGCTTTATGAAAGTGCAGTTTATTAACTAACCATATTTTATTATTATGTGTTAGTTCAAAAAAATTTTTTAATTTAATATAACACTTGTTTTGTTTCATCAATTGTATTTAAATATTCTTTTCAGGTCTTTTCTTTAAGGAGACTAACCTAATTTTCAACAAGTTACATTCTATTTCTAAATTGTAAGTTAACCATACACATGCACTACCGCACAAGCAAATTGACTTCTTCTTTCTATTCCTTTCTTTACTGTCATAATTAATGTGAAAATTACCAAAATGTCAATCTAAAAACGTAAGTTTGTTATTTTTAATGTTTGTTTCAAGCAATTTAAATAACAAACTTTGCAGCCAGTAACAAGCTGGTTAAGCCAGATTGTATATATATATGAATCCCTAAATTAAACATGTATCACATTTTTTTTCATTTTTTTATTTTTTATTGCTGGAACATTTTTCACAATTGACACTCCTTTCATTAACCAAAATGAGAAAATTAAATTTTTGGTATGTTTTACAATCCAGAGAGATTCAAAAAGTGGTAAAAAATTCAAGTATATAACAAATAAACGTTATCAAAGGTAAAATAAGTTACTCTTCTACCTACCTGGAAAAGTTTTTAATGGCTTTACTCACTTTAAAATGTTTAATCGGTTCAGAAACCAGTGTCGAGTATTACAGGAGAATAAGAAAAATGGCCTCAAATTGACACCTAAATACTTGAAGTCTTGAAAATGACTTAAAAATAAAACAAAATACTATTAAAACCCGCACAATATATGTCACCGTAACATATTGAGTGGGCTTCTAACAGTATTTTGTATAATTTAAAAAAAAGTTTTTTAAGCCATTATCAAATTTTTAAATACTTAGGGTGTCAATTTGCAACCATTTTTCTTGTTCTCACCGAACGCTAGGCACTGTTTTTTTAATGTTTTAAAGCAAGTAAAACAACTAAAAACTTTTCCAGCTATGTAGAAGAGTAACTTATCTTGCCTTTGGTAACATTTATTTGGTATATATTTGTTTTTTGACCACTTTTCGAATCTCTGTAGAATGTAAAACAAATCTGAAATTTTTTTTATTACCAAGTCGGTGTTTATTGAGGCCCAATGGCCACTCAAGAATAAAGGTTAATAAGTTTGTCAGTTAGACAGTGAGACAACATCATGAGAATTATTAACGATGGTTGTAACAAGTCAGAATTTGATTATTTAAGAGAATGGCTCAACAAGAATTTGTTTACATTGGACTTGAAAACTTGTAGTTGCCGTATAAGAAATCCCTTGGTATTGTGTTCCACTGACAGAGTATTCTAAAAAACTTTGCTCATGGAAATTCTGTTTAGTTTTAGGTACACAGAGGGAGAAAGGAAGGAAAATTATTTACAGTTGTTGTAGCTAGACAAGTTTTTCTTGTGAATGTTTTACAAGGAGAATAATAGATTGGAGCTCAGTCGAATACCTTCAACAAAAATAACGATAGAGCAGAAAGAGACAGGCAACTTTTTTCTATGAGAAAACAGTTGCAGGGAAGAGAAGAAAACATTCCTTCTCTCACTAGATTTCAAAGTCTGTTTTGTATTTTACCAAGAGAGGAAAGGGTGTTCTGAGCGGCACCTCTCCAGATGTGGCAACAGTATTCAATCTTGAGACGTATTTGTCTCTTAGACTGATAGAGCATTGTGTCAGGAGTGAGATACCTTCTGGAGCGATAGAATGATCCAATTGTTTTTCTAACAATCTCAGCAATAGATTTGATGGAAAGTCTTCGATTTCAAGTTTGAGATGAAAGTCAGTCCCAGAAGTTTTTCAAAGCAAAGATGAAAATGATCAAATAAAATCTTGAAAAATTGAAACCATTAATAAATTCAAATGTACAAACTATTCCAAGTTTTAATATTGAAATTAGAATCAATCCTTTTTTTTTAATTTATTTATTTATTATTTCTAGCCTGGTTGCCTGGCGTTGCTTGGGTGTTTGGAGGTGTGTGTTGAGCAAAAAAAAAAAAAATAATAATAGTAGGCAGGCAGGCTCGAATCTGTACCGCGAAGGAGGAAAAGAATGTGAAAAAAATGTGACGTCTTTGTTTTGTCCACCACCAAACCAGAAGTGATGAAGGTTTAAATTAAGGCTAGTCAATCGAAAAGAAGGGATGACTTTCAAAAATATCGATGAAGAAAACGACCCCTCCCTGTAGAAAAGTGCCCAGTTGAGGCTGAAGGAATTAATGTTTTTGGCCAATTATTTGATATTTGTCGTCCAAAGGGTAGAACTTCAAAATGAAACCAATCTCATGAAAATCCGTCGCCTCTGTCGAAAGTTTTGGTCATACATACATGCATACATACATACATACAAACATTTAAACAGACAGGTGAGATTTATATTATAGATTTCTTCTTTTTTTTTTTTTTTAGGAACGCTTAGATTTCTCCTGTGCTCTGTTTGGTCCGGATGGTGGGTTGGTATCTAATGCGCCTCACATTCCGGTTCACTTGGGTGCTATGCAGGAAACCGTTCAGTATCAGGTGAGAAAAATTTGAGGTATTATGGTCAACCAGCAGGGTAACCCGGCATTGCCCAGGGTAAAACATTAATAACCACCATCTACCCTCAAATGAAAGTGAGATTCTATTTTTTTCAGGTAATTATATATGAAAACTTGGCATAAAATTTTTTATTGTTTTAGATTTGAAAGTTAGGCATCAGTTTCATAGATAAATTTAACATAAAACAATACAACCTCCCTCTCTATTAATAGAGCAGCTTCATAATTTTAAAATGTTTTTAATATAAAAGTTTATGAATTAGAATATATGCATAGAAGATGTTGCCATCGTTTTAATCATAATTTTATATAAGTTTATATAAACTTTTTAACCATAAATATTTTGCAGGCCCCTGGCGTAACAGATAAAGTACTAGATAAAATTCAGTTGTGACACTCTTCTGGAGGTTGAAGGCTGCAGTCCTCATCTGTCAATGAGCTTGTAAATGCCTCACTTGTAAAATTCTTTAGGTTTTGGTGTGAAATATGAATCTATCTTCCTCTCTGGATGTTATCTAAATGGTTTTGTAATCCTCAAAATAAATGATAATTCAAGGGAGCTAAGTCAGCAGAATATGCAGGATAAGGCAGAGATTTCCCAACCAAATTTTCCTAGGAGATATTTGATCAATAGTGCTGAGACGACAATCATTATCATGATGGAAGATGATTCTCTTTCTGTTGACAAAAGGACATCGCTTTCAGGTCAATATAAGTGATAATATGGTACTTGTGCATTTAATGAACCAGACGTAACTCAGCATTTGCTCGGCTTTGTCCGGCGCATGACGTCAACAGCCGGATATAACCGAGCGTTGCCAATTAAGCAGACGAGAATTTCGCTATCAATTGGAAGAGTGTCATAACTCAAGAAACGCTTATTTGAAGAGAGTTAAAAAAAAATTTTGTTTTAAAAAGATAACCGACGAAATAATAATGAATATTACAAACCTTGCGGACCAGCTCCAGACCCCAGAGGCTGCACTAAACTTTTGCCAGCAACGGAAATTGTTGGCAGAAGAGAAAAGGTGTTTACATTTTGGCCAGGATTGTGTACTTGCAAAGAGAACAAGCCTTTCCGACAGTTACGGTTGGAGGTGTAGAAGTGTAACATGTCGTCGATGGACCACCATTAGGATTGGAACCTTCTTCTCAAAATCCCGACTAACCATCGCATGTATAAGAAAAATAATATACTTATATGGGCGTTCGAGATGGCATCTACAAAAAATCTCCATCGCGAATGTGGGTTACGTTCTCGCCACACAATTGTGGATTGGAAGATTTTCCTGCGTGATATATGCAGGGACTATTTTCTTAGGAATCCCCGGCAGATTGGAGGCCCCAGGCCATACGATAGAAATCGTTTTTAACCGCAGAAAACACAACGTCGGCAAACTTCTGACACCGGTTTGGGTCTTCGGTGGATACGACCCCGCCGAAAAGGAGGGTTTCTTGGTCACTGTACCAAATAGGAACGCCGAAACCCTCCTTCCACTAATAAATAAATTAAAAAAATCCTTGTTTCTGGCAAAAAGAAAAAGTCCTTGTTTCTGGCGAAAAAAAAATGTACAAATAATCCTTGTTCCTGCCCCCCCCCATGCTTTTTATTGCCCTTTTTTAAGCCTTTTCCATTTATTTGACATAAAGAGTTGCAAAAAAAAAAAATGAACTTTTACGTGTTTAAGACATAGACAATATGGTTTTTACGTTAAAAAATGAAAAAAAAAAAAAAACAGTTTAGACAAAAAAAAAGTTTCCTATTACTTAACAAAAAAACTTGTTTTATATGTATTTATTTTGAAAACGGAAAACGATTTCAAACAATAATAGTAATAAAAACATAAATGAACGGTAGGTTTTTGCTTTTTACTTATTTAATTTTTTTATGTTTCTACATTTTACAATTTCATTGTACAGTTATTTTGTTGTAGCGTTGTTTTTATTTTATCGCCAACGCTCGGTTTTATTCGGTTGTTGACGTCATGCGGCGGACAAAGTCGAGCAAATGCTGAGTTACGTCTGGTTCGTTAAATGCACAAGTACCGATAATATTGCAGAAAAATATGAATGATGCATTAATAATCTGAAAGAAAAAATTATAAATTAATCATGCAGATATGTTTAAATAATAAAAACATGCATAACAATAAATTACAATGGCTTAGAATACATCTTCTACAAACCGGCAAAAGCTTTTGCACCAATGTATATATCATCAGCAGCTGATATTGAACTCACTACATACTTACATACTATTAAACTCTCTTACATACTCGTACATGCTAAACTATAATCACCTTGCTACCTATATCTAATCGCCTATACTGGATCCTCATCAGCTCACAACTTACTTTCAGTATCTTCGGAATGTTAATTTCTCAAATCTTACATCACTAAGACATTCTTATGAATAGGTACAAAAATTTCTCCCGGGCAGTTCAACATTCAGTGATCGAATATCTAATCCTCATTTACAACAGCAATCCTTAATATCTTTCTTTTGATAGGAGATAGTATTGCAATAATTTATGTAAAAACTGAACCGGTACTCATTTGTAATACAAACTTCCGGGTATTAAGAGAAAGGCAAAGCCATCCTCCTTTGTTAGAAGTCTGAAGACAACAAACTCAATGTCTAAAATTCCATACATTCGTATACAGTGATCCATCCATCTATATTTAATTATGCTTACAGAATACGCCATAACTTATATCTTTTAGGTATACCTGTATTAAACTGTACTCCAAATCAAATGTTTTCTTGTATCTGGATTGAGGGTACCGGATTGACATTTTCCTGGATGCTGTTTCCGTCTGATAGTACAGGAGTCCTAACTCTTTGGTAGCGCTTAGAGTGGCTGCTCCATCAACAGTTGTATAATATTGGGATGTTTGTAGTGCTATGTCGCGCATGGAAAGGGACCCTGCACTCATTCCCGGTGGGCTTTCCTGAGGCCACAATCCTGTGGGTGAGGACAGCTGATGGTCTACTTGTATTGCATGTCTGATATTTTGCACAACCACTTGTCCAGCACTCATCACTCACCCTAACTGAAACTTTTAAATTAAATAAAATGAAATGACAGCTCAAGCAAAAGCTATCTTTAAACCAGGACAAAACTCAAAGAAAACCAACCTACCTCCTCTCTTGAGGCTTGCATTTACGAATATCCGTGGGCTTAGAACTAACTTAGATGATGTTGAATCATTTCTCTTTGTAAACACCCCGGATATCTTAGCATTAAGTGAAACTAACCTACACTCCTCCATTCCCTCTAATCACTTTAACATACCTGGTTATCTCCCACTCTGCCGTAAGGACTCGGACAGACATATGCATGGGCTTGGACTATATTCGTAACACCCTCCCTCTGACTAGAGAAATAAAACTAGAATCAGCCGACTAGGCCTTTATGTGCTTCACTTTGATTTGAAAATCACCCCTTCTCAGGTACATGGTATCATAAAAAACCTAGCCACCTCAAAAGCATGTGGACCCGATCTCATCCCGGCTGTGCTATTAAAAAAATGCTCCACTGAAGTTGCTCCAGTTCTCTCCAAACTTTACAATAAATGCCTTAACAAATCTTGCTTTCCCGACTGCTGAAAAACTGCTTCTGTGGTACCAGTCTTCAAGAATTCTTATGAAAGAACTGACCCACTAAATTATCGCCCCATTAGTCTCCTCCCGCTTTTCGCCAAAATATTTGAGTCCTTAGTTAATCAAGCCCTAATCCAACACCTAACAGCTGCTAAACTCCTGACCGACAAACAATATGGATTTAGGCAAGCCCGTTCAACAGCAAATATATTAACTGTAGTCTCTGAACGTATATACCATTCACTGGACAAAACAGGAGGGTAGAGCAGTAGCCCTTGATATATCTAAGGCTTATGACAGGGTGTGGCACGATGGTCTTCTAAGGAAAATTAGATCATATGGTATCACTGGAAGAATACATAATGTAATTAAATCCTTCTTAAGTAAGAGAAAAATCCAAGTTGTTCTCGACGGTTGTACATCCAAACAATATGATATAAATGCGGGAGTGCCTCAGGGGGTCTATCCTTGGACCTTTATTATTCCTGATATTCATAAATGATCTCCCTGATAAAATTGTTTTGGAGATGGGTATATTTGCTGATGACATCACTCTCTATAACAGGCATGAGGGGGAAAACAAGTGAACACATATCTAAGGAAATGGCAGAAACACTAGAGGATGACCTCCAATCTGTGGAATGGGGACAAAAATGGATGGTCACATTCAATGCTGCCAAAACTAAGCTTGTTTCCTTCAATAACTACAAGAACCCTTCTCTACCACCAATAGTAATGGCCAAGAACACATTACCTGAAAGTACTTCTTTTAAACTCCTCAGCCTAACGTTTACAGGGAACATGAACTGGAATAGATACATTGAGAGCATTGCCATGGTAAAGAAGGTTGGCTATCTCTACCGTGCTAGAAAATTACTTACACCTGAAAGTATTCTGTACCTCTATAAGGCCACCATTCGCCCATGTATGGAGTAATGTTATCACATTTGGGCTAGTCCATCTGCTACTTGTCTCTCACTCCTGGACAGGGTTCAAAAGAGAGTCTCCAACCTGATAGGTCCTGAACTGTCATCTAAGCTTCAGCCTCTGTCCCATCAACAAAATGTTGCATCCCTCTGCCTGTTCTACAAATACTTTAATGGTGAATACTCTGACGAACTACAAGCACTTGTACCTCCTCAACATGACTACCCCCGACAAACTCAATAAGTAACTAAGTCCCACCCCTTTACAGTGGAGATCCCTAGATGTAAGAAAACCTTTTACTCCAATAGTTTCTTTCCCAGAACTGCAAGTCTTTGGAACTCCCTTCTGGGATTCTGCTTTCCCAACTGTACTGATATGCAGAAGTTCAAGTGTAATGTGAACAAACATCTTGCTACTCATCTCCCTTCATAATACCCTTGCAAATTATGTCCCCTATAGTAGCTCTCTACTTCAAAGTGGCACTGTGCCTTGTTTGGGATGAAAATTGATTTTAAAAAAGAAAAAACTACACAAGTTTATAGTGTAATTCAAATCTTGTCGGTAACTGAATACTTGATGCTTCGCCAGATCTATCAAGAGTATTTTTTATGATGCCATGACTAGATGGGTCACCTACCATGGCTTAAGAGTCCCATCTACCCTAGAGAGAAGGATGACCACGCTAGTTTCTCAACTTGGTATTCCACCTCACAGTACATATAGCGCCTGGCCATCCCCCAATGGTCACCCATCTACTGGCCAGGTTCAATGTTGCTTAACTTTGGTGATCTGGCAAAAACTGGTGTGTCAACGTGATTGTCCCGTATATATATATATATATATATATATATATATATATATATATATATATAGCGACTATGTAATATTTGTCTATATATATATATATATATATATATATATATATATATATATATACACAAATATTACATAGTCGCTACACTGATCATGCTAATGTTTCAGACAATTGGTCAGTAAGGACCAAAAGTCCTCATCAGGCGGCATAATAAAGTTTGTGTACCACCACACATATATATATTATTTGTGTGTTCCTAACTAAAATTTCTCTGAGGGGGGGGGGCAGTTATTTTTTTTCTGTAATTATTGTAATATAGCACTAGATTCTACGTTATGCATGGTAAGGTGACGGGATAATGTGGTCGTTGTGTAATCAATGGAACTACTTTTTTTATTTTTTTGTTATTATAGAAGTTACACTTTCCCAGTGAGTGTTTGAACTTATAGATGACATTGGTTTGTTTTAGTGGTTTGAAGATAGGGGAGGCATTGTTTTTTACAACTAGGTTTTGGGTTTTAATTTTTTTATAGTATATAATACGTCTAAGGTTATTGTTGTTAGTGGGGGAAATGTATCTACGAATAATATTTTTTATGGCCTTTTCTTTCAATTTAAATCCTAGTTGCATTTGGTTACAATAGAAAACGCTAATTGTATTGGGATTTTGAGGTTGATGGGTATTGCTGTTTGTAGTATTGTTTATTAAGTTCTGGAGCATTGATTTTATTTGCTGGTCAACTAAGTAGTTTCACTCGCCCTGTCAGCACAACCAAATTACACATTCCTTACAATATCTTGATGAAAAGCAACAAAATTGTGACCTGTTTCGAAGAGAAAAATCTTACTATGGGACATTTATTAATACCTTTGATCTATGCACAAAATACATCATCAGAAAAATTGAAAAAATGAAAAAAGTATAACTAAACAAAAGCTCTCTGTTTTTTTAATAATGTTTTTACAATTAAAAATGCTAAATATACACAATATATATATATATATATATATATATATATATATATATATATATATATATATATATATATATAGAGAGAGAGAGAGAGGGAGGGAGGGAGAGATGTAAATTTAATGTTGTTTTTTTGGTTTTTCAGATATGAATTTTATATATATATATATATATATATATATATATATATATATATTTTTTTTTTTTTCAGATGAAAGCGCTTGGAAATGATTTGAACGATGGTGATGTTATTCTGAGCAACCATCCCCAAACAGGAGGAAGCCACCTCCCCGATTTGACTGTTATCACTCCAGTAAAATATATACTTATCTTTTTATCACGTTTTTTATTCTACATTTACAATTTTCCTTTACAAATAATGTCAGCTTTTCTTATGAGACATTTAGTGAATTCGTCATTCACTTGATTCGTAAGCCCACATAAGTAGAAAAACAATTTGTTACATCTTAGAAGATATTGATTGGAAAATTCTACTTTAACAGGCATTTTATTATTCGGTTAAGTAATGATTTTGTTATTCGGTTAAGTAATGATTTTATTATTCGGTTAGGTAATGATTTTGTTATTCGGTTAAGTAATGATTTTATGGGTTTGTATTACTGTACACATAGATTCGAAAAAGTTGTCAAAAAACAAATATATAACAAATAAATGTTATCAAAGGCAAGATAAGTTACTTTTCTACCAAACTGGATATATTTTTCGTGTTTTTATTCAATTTAACATGTTTATTCAGCTCGAAAACCATACAGTGTTTACCGATGTATTGGAACATTCAAGATGGTGTCTTATTCTCTCTTTAACATGGTAAGTGTGGGAAAAGATGTTATAAATAAAAAACCGGATAAAATACTGTTAAAAACTCGCTCAATATATGTTACCGTGACATAGGTTGACATATATTCGGCGGGTTTTTAATAGTATTTTGTATAGTTTTTTTATTTATAACACCTTTTTCCATACTTACGGTGTTAAAGAGGGTGTGAGACGCCATCTTGAATTTTCGAATACATCGGTAAACACTGTATGTTTTTCGAGCTGAATAAATATATTACATTGAATAAAAACACAAAAAATATATCCAGCTTGGCAGAAAAGTAACTTATCTTGCCTTTGATAACATTTATTTGTTATATATTTGTTTTTTGACAACTTTTTCGAATCTATGTGTACAGTAATACAAACCCGATTTTATTATTCGGTTAAGTAATGATTTTCTCTGTCAAAGGGACAGAACTTTTCCAGTACTAAAATTTGGAAAACGAAAAAATCCGTTTCAAAATTAAAAAAAAAAAAAAAACGATATCTACTGGCTTTTTTGTCAATGCTAACCAAAAGCGGTGATATCTACTTAATCGGCATGTCAGAAGAACTTAAATATTACCGCATTCTTTAAAAAAAAAAAAAACGAAAAAAAAAAACAAGTTTTCAATCTTTATTTAAAAAAAAAAAAGTCAGATTTCTTTGGGATGACATGACATAATAACAAGGGAAATAACTCGGTTATGTATGCAAGGTACAACGCACAGTCTATTAAAAAAAAAAAATGGCAATATTTCCTATTTATAATGCCTCCCCACGGGACAGAGTTAGACACCAGAGTCGTTTTTTAATGTGGAGAAAAGGAACAAAAATAAAAAGTGTCTCAGTCGTGAAGGATTTCTCCTCCACTGACAGAGAACAAGAAATTGAAGTACAGCATCTGAAGAACAGATACTACACTTTGATCTTGTCCCGAAGGCCAATAGTTATGCACGTTATTTACCTCCCTTTGGAACTCTCCTGTTTTTTATTTTTTAGTCAAATATTTTATTTTCGCTAATTTTCATCAAAAAATATTTTCTTTATTAGTTTTTTTTCTATCTTATCATTTTTCGTAACTTTTGGATATATTAATTACTGTAACATGACAATTAAGTATAAACCATTGGTTTGCCTTGAAATTGAATATAAAAAATTCTGAATTTCGACATTATAGTGTACTAGTTGCACGTATTAATTTAAGAATAAAATGAAGCACTACCACTAAAGGTATTTATAAAGTCAAAAAAAATGTACAAGAGTTATTTCAGAAATAAAACCACCTATATTTTTTAAGACAAAAGGTTAAAGAGCTACGAACACTAGAGTGGTATCATTAAAACGAGCAACATTTTGTGCACCAGAATTCATTTATCTACATCTCACAACCATTCTCGGTGCACTTTTGCCTGGAATTCAATGGTGCATCTCTGCTTCTGACACCTGTCCATGACAGAGATTGCTTTCTAACAGTCTCACACCATCAATATCCGCAACAGAGAAATGAAACTTTCGGTCATCATAACAATGCTATTTTCAATACTCCTCTGAATCATTCAGGTGGAATAAGAAAAATAGGAGGCATTACTTTTGGAACACCCTTCATATATAAAAATCTGTATGCTAGAATTAGCAATAAGTTTATTAATCTTAAAAATAAAATTACTCACAAATTATTTAGCATATTTATTTTTTATTTATTTATTTATTTTTTGTGAACAATTAAAAATTTTTGTTTTTAAGTCAATCATTCTTTCAAATGTTTTTGTTTTCTTAGTATTTTTCTGTAGAAGTTCTCTAGATTTCTTTATTTCTGTAGTTCTTTTCCATGTGTCTTTAAAGTTTATAGGTTTGAAGATAAATGAATACTTCTAACATTGTAGTCTTATATTATTTAATAAGCAGAACGCAATTCTAGTATTTATTTGAGAGAGAGAAAAAAATCTATTGAAATATGTACTATACTATTGGAAAATTAGCATATTTAATGTTCTGTTTCATCAAAGATGTGTTGGAAAATACCAAGAAGCTTTAAATAGCTGTAGAAAACAAAACATTTCATTTATTAATAGTTTTTCTACAACAGATTATAAAGACCTTAAATGCAGACAAGAAAGACATCAGATTAAATATACAATGGAAGAATGCACAGATTATTCCTTTAAAATATTCCTGCAAAATAGTTCAAAAAGATTTTTTTAAAGTGTTTTCAATAATTTTGTAAAATATAAAACTAATTTCAATAATTCTTAATTAAAATAAGACTGTAAAAACTTTTTAATTATTATTAAATAAAAAGAAAGATCGGAAAGATGTAATAAAAGAGTACATACACAGGGGAGATATAAGCGCAAGAGAAAAAAGCGAAGGCACTGACTTGCCTTGTCTCCAATCTGGTAGCGCTACGCCAGAAGTTAGGAAGTACATTAGCTGACTATAACTCTCTGCAGTAGTATTTATAAATTACAAGATTCTTACTTGGGATAAATCTAATATATCAACAAAAAAAAAAAAAAAAAAACTTATCGTTTTTTTTTTACATTAACATTCAATGCAGTATTGTTTATTTTGTATCACAATTGATGAAACTAACTTTTATTAACGCTTTACCATGGTACTGCTTCTCTACTGATTACAATTTGTAATCTTCAAATTCAGTCTAAACAAATTTTTGATGCTGACCACACCATAAATAATCAAAATGCAGTTCTTACCAGTGTGCTCTGTCGGCTGGCAGTCATTTCTGTTTCATTAACCCTTGGTTTTGATAAAGGTGACCCAAATAATATTAATGGTCCATATGATTTTCTCAAGTTATCTCTATGAGGACAATGTGCAATCTAAAAAAATTTTCATGAAAAGGTAGATGGTTTTCCTTTAATTACATTTTAACTCCATTAGTTGTAAGTACAGTTCCAGTTTAATAAAATTCACAGAGAAAGAACTTTAACATTATTTTGATTTTTGTAATAAAATGAACCTCATTAGATTTAGAAATATCTTACCAATATTTGTTTCTACAGGTGTATTATATGGGTAATTAAACCAAATAATGTTTGTATTTCTGTATACACTCAATTCATAGAATATGGGAGAAGTAAGATGGGAATTTAATATTGAATTAAAATTGTCTTTCTGATTAAAAATTCTGTTTCCCCTAATTTTTAATAGGTATTTTATACTGGTCAGTCTCGGCCTGTGTTTTATGTGGCCAGCCGAGGGCACCATGCAGATATTGGCGGAATCACACCAGGCTCGATGCCTCCACATTCAACATCACTTGATCAAGAAGGAGCCGTTTTTAAATCATTTAAACTTGTATGCAAAGGAGTCTTTCAAGAAAAAGGCAAGTTTTCACAAACTGTAAAATTGGTTATAAAAAAAATGTTTTTTTTTTTTTTTAATTACCCCATATCGGTCTTACAGTATAGTCCAAGGGAAAATCCAGGAGGAGGTCAAAGGAGAATGTCTCACTTAAATAATTTTAAAATATTAGATAGAAATTTAAGAAATCCAAAAACAATATTTCTTTAAATTCAATTATTTCTTTATAAGTTCCTTTTCAAGTTTTTTTTTATTTTTTATTTTTGTCAATCATTATATTTTTCTCAGTATTACTATTATCATTAATAATAATAGTAGTAGTATTATGATTTCTTCACTTAAACTAATTTTTCAGGCAATGCCAGTACACGGGAAGGCTAGTTTTCTATATATTTTTAGCCCTAACCCAATTTCTAAGAATTTGGTTGATTTAAACAAATTATTATTTTTTATTTCGATCCGATTATGAAGAAGTACTAATTGTTTTTTTTTTTTGTTTCTTATTTCATTTAAAAAATTTTTTATATATGACGGAAGTTTTATGAGGTGAAAATTGCACAGGGAGATGATGAAAATGCATGTTTTATTAATTTTTATAAACCTTATAAAAATATTTATTTTAAAATAAAAATATTTAAAAACAAGACAAATGGTCTTAAATGTGTTAAAAAAAGTATATCAAACTTTTATATAAATAAAAATATGATTTGAATCAATTCCTTAAGACAAGCATTGAAAAAAAAATCCAATGATCCTCCATTTTTTTTTAATTATGATCTGTCCCCTAAACACATTTGAAAATTATGACTTCTAAATGATCCATTACAGAATTACATTTTGAGTAGAAAAAAATCTTTGGTTGTGTTAATTCTTTATTATATAATAATAGTATACATAAAAAAAAGAAATTAGGGTAAAAAAGAAAAGAAGAAATTAGCATCAACAAAAAAAAGAAGATAGCAAAAAATGATGATCTATTTTTTTTTCTTGTGCTACTTGTGGTTTCTGTGGCAAGGTTAATAAAATAATATAAGCACTTTTTATATATTGCTTAAAATTTTAGATTTTAGTCAATAAAAACCTGTAGAAATTTGCCCTCAGTGATAGCATATTTGCTAGTATTATGTAATAAAAGCATATAACCTCCTAAATAAACCAAGTATAAAATTTAATACAATATGGAAAGCATTTATTATATATAATAGATTAGAACACCACTTGTAAATTAAGAGAAAGCGAGTGCTAAGTTTTATACATAGAATTGTCCACAAGGACCTTTGGTGCAATGGATAAAAGTGCTAAGTTAAATCAGTTCTAAGGTAGAAGGTTCAATCCTTAATACCAATGATACTAAGAATTAAAATTTTGAATTGCTTCAGATGTTTACCTAGTCATGGCTGATAGGATAAGAACAAAGATTAAATTATGCATATTTTATAAATTTATGAGTTTAATAGTGTTTGACAAGATTCATTGACTGAAGGATAAGAAATAATAATCCGAAAACTACATAAAACATTGCATTCTAAATTCAGTCAGCACTGACTGGCAGAGTGCGATCCAAGAGTGAAATTTGTTTATATTGTTCTTATTTTTTGCCTCCCCACTAGGACAGAGTTGGATATAAGATCAGTTTTCAATGTGGAAAAATCCAGCTTCTCAAAAAGGGACTTTCTGGATTAGAACAAAAATTAAAATTGTCTAAGTCGAGAAGGATTTCTCCTTGGCTGGGGACAAAAAAAGAGTAAGAGCAGTATTGGAACATGCCTTAACTAAGATCAAATGTTGTTTTTGTTGCCTGATGTAATATTTTTTAGACTGAAGCAGTAGATTTATTGTTGAGACTAATGAGAATTTTGTGTTTACCTGAATTGAAAATTAAAATAAATTCTTGCTCTTTTTATTAAGCACTATCAACAACCTTGTGAAATTCAATGATTTTTATTTTGGGAGTTTTTTTAACCTTTAACGTCTTCAGATGTTGATGAAGTATAAGGTTTTGATGTCCGATACAGTATGACGCATCGGTCGAGCGCATGTGTGTTAAATAAAAGAAAATCCTCTGTTCATAGTAAGCACTGTCGATATTGGAATACAAAATTCAAAATTTAATGGTTTAAAGACTAAGGATTGTTAGTTGATAGGATTAGTCTCATGAAGCTATCATGTTTATGAGATAGTGCTCAATAGCAAGCAGAGCTATATTTTAGTATAAATTATTTTATCAATTTTTTTTATCAATGTTTATATTACAATATAAAAATGCAAATATATATATATATATATATATATATATATATGAACAAATGATTAATAAAACATGTTAAAAAACATCTTGAAAAAGAATTAAAAACATATTTAATTTTAAAAAAGGAAGCACAAGATAAGTGGATGGTCCTTAATCTGCGGAGTTTCGAAGAAATACTCTCCTTCTCATCAGAGGGCAGGAATTAGCAAAATGCAGGATCGGATTTTGCATGTAAAAGTATTTAATGAAGCCACAAGTAAGTCACAGATCTTACTTGGTTAAAAAAAGGGTGAGGTAAGGAGAATAGGAGGTAAAAGAAAAAATGATAAAAAGATTTCACATGAATGGATAGTCCGGTGAAGGGTAAAAAAGATGGTTGAGATTACTTCACTTGTAAATATTAACTCTTTAATATTTATAATATATTTTAAGTTTACCATTTTGATTACCTTGGTAAACTTATTGTAATTTTTATTTCTATATATATATATATATATAATATAAAGCTGAATGTGTGTGTGTGTCTGGTCACGAATAGGCTCCTATATGGTTGACTATTATAGAAAACTGATCACATATAATGATAGAAGATGTATCGAGACACAGGAATGGGTATGTTTGATCTGGCAGAACGGTGGTTCATTAAAATTGTGGGGTCTGCGTTTGCGCCTGGTCCACAAAGTATGGAAATAAAAAAAATTAAAAAAAAAACGTTTACAAATATTTTTGATATAGATGTACATAAGAATACTTTGATAAGTATGTTTTAACTTAAATAGGGATGGTATAATAAAATTGTGGGGTCTGCGTTCGCACTGGCCTCCATAGAATGGAAATAGGCACAAACTTTAATAAAGACTTTTCATATCTATCTGCGTAAGTATACTTTGATAATTATGTTTCAGTTTGAAGAAATATGGTATAATAAAATTATGGGGTGTTCGTTTGCGTCTGACCTCCATAGAATGGAAATATGTCACAAAGTTTAACAAGGTTTTTTAATATAGATCCACAGAATATTGTGATAAGTGTTTCAGTGTGAACAGGTATGGTATAATAAATTATGGGGTTTATCTATTTTATTTTTACTTTCATCATATTTTGCTTTGGCTTTGATACCCCCTAATTCAAAGCTATCTCTTTACAACCCTTCCTTTTCATAACCTATCATACTTTCATAAATCAGAGTCCGTTTTCTGTAGGCTGTTTTTGAACCCAGTCGACGACGGGTACTTTTGCTAGTATGTAAATATATTACAATATAAAAATGCGAGCATGAAAAGTAATATAGTTAACCTTAAACATGGAAAAGAAAAGGACAAGATATTCTAGTAAAAAATATAATAAATTTATAACTTAAAATATTGTAGCATTAAGAATTCATTATATAATGTTAAATGGAATCTTAAAAAACATTCTTAATGCTGCAATATTTTAAGTTATAAATTTATTATATTTTTTACTAGAATATCTTGTCCTTTTCTTTTCCATGTTTAAGCTTAACCATATTACTTTTCATGCTCGCATTTTTATATTGTAATCCATGATTTTTGATCCCATAAACATAACATACACATATGTAAATCAATGTACGACACTCGTCTGCTTTCATTCTTTCTGTTTCACTTGTTACATCTCTTTTCACGAGAGCGGTAAATTAGTAGCAACACTAGTCACTGAAGCGATGTGGTTGCTATGGACACCAGTCATAAAGAACGTCGCTCACCTCCTTACGTATTTCTATGATTTTGAACACTAGTAAATTCGTTATAACTTGTTTTACTAAATAAAAATTGAAAATTTTTTTTCACAATGTAGCTGAGAAGGTGATCTATAAACTGTAATAATTGTTTGAAATTTGGTCGAAAAATGAGTGAGCGGTGAAGCTTTAAAGCAGTTCTAAATGACTGCCACTTAACCATATATTCAAACACTACCATGTTTGAATGATATATATATATATATATTGTCTTGGCAGCCAAGATAACACATATCTTATTTTTCTTTTAATAATATTATTTGAATTTTTTCCCCTTTTCCTTGTACCTATTTGTGAATTATTCCACAGATTTCGGCCTTTTGGATTATTTTGGACCATCTTCCAATTACACGATTTCCTTGGATTTTACTTGTGCGAATGGAAATTTAACTAACTTTCTTGGATTTACATTTTTAGATTTTACCGTCATTGATTAATTTACCTTTCACCAGACTATCCATTCACATGTAATCACCTTTTTCTTCACCCTATTCCCTATGCTTCACTTTCTGTTATCAAGTAAGATCTTTGACTTACTTGCAGTTTCATCAAATACTTTTGCATGCAATATCCGATCCCGCATTTTGCTAACTCCTACCCTCTGATGAGAAGGAAAGTATTTCTTCGAAACTCCACGGATTAAGGACTATTCATTTATGTAGTGTTTCCTTTTCAAATTAAATATGTTTTTAACTCTTTTTCAAAGTGTTTTTTAACATGTTTTATTAACTATTTGCTCTTTATATATATATATATATATATATATATAAAGAGAGAGATGTATTGTTTCTTTCTTTAATTAAAAATCGTTTGTTTTTGCATAACCTATGTTGAACAGCAACCTGAATTTTGTTCTTTGTTTTTTTTTGTTGTTTTTTTTGCCGTCTGATCTTTTCCATTTTTCATTTTAGCTGTTACAGAGTGTTTAATGGCACCAGCTAAATTTCCAGGAAGCAGTGGCACTCGAAATCTCCAAGACAATCTCAGTGATCTACAGGCACAAGTCGCAGCAAATCAAAAGGTATCGATTATATTTTCAGTGATAATCCAAGCTTATATTACAGTAAAGATTTGACTTATTTTTTCTCTGTTGGATGATTTGATCACACACTGACCAATCAGCTTGCAGAACACATTTATTTCATTAGTCACAAGGACTACTTCATGAATGATCATGAAGTAGTCCTGAATGAGATCAGGGTGACATTCCTGAAAACAATCAAAAAGGACACTCACGCCACCACTTACTTCTCTCTCTTTTCCTACTTTTATTCACTGGATTTTCGAGCAATTCTCTTCTGGAAGAATTAATTGCTTTAAAGACTTTAAACAATTCATGATAGAGTAGGAAAGTTAGATGAGTTTTCTTTTTTATTTCTTCTTTTCTTTCTATCTTTTTTCTCTTCTTTCTATCTTTTCTTATCTTTTCTTTCCTTTTCCTTTTCTTCCTTTTTTCTTTTTTTGAGTGTCAGGTGAAACTACACGTGATGATCAGTGATGGTGGAAATTGGGTAGAAATTACTTATTTAATAGGATGAGTGAAGAACTTGTTTACGTTGGACTTGAAAACGACCGTTTGGATATAATACAAATTTTAAATTGTTTAAAAATCAAGCTCAAATATTCACGAGTATCTGTTCATTTGAAATATGCTGTTGGTTTTGCTTCAAGACCAATCATTGACAACTGATTTGTGAGCAGACACACGCACACATGCATGTTTATTTGCTTTATATATAGATATGTTTTATTTCATAGGATTTCTTTTTTCTTTTTTTTTTTAGTCTTAATTTTATTTTTGTTATGTTTCTCTCTTCAGGGGATCCAACTTGTTCGTGAATTAATCGATTACTATTCCCTGAAAGTTGTGCAAGCTTACATGGGGCACATTCAGGTGAGAATCTTTATTTTCACATTTATTATTCAACTTGAAAAACACCCGTCCTAGGATGGATAAAATTAATTTTTTTATTTTAGGAAAATCGCTCCAGGCAACACATGAAAGCCACTTGATGTAATAAGTTTTAAAGGTACTACTTCCAAGTTCAAAAATGAAAAATAGTGAATGTGTAAGTGTTAGATGAATAGATTCTAACCCAGAAAACAGCAATCCTTCCCTCTTTGTCAGAAATATCGCTCATGGAATGTGAGGACTAAAGGACAAAATAAGGAAAGTAAGAGATACAAAAGTAAACTCAAGGTCCATTTTTTACTCGCTCTAAATTTATTTCATATATAATAAGTAAAAATGAAAACTGTTTAAACACAAGATGGCATTCAGAATTATATAGAAAAAAAATTATTTTGTCTTCACTGATTTACTTGTACTCAAAGTAATTATGCAAATTTAAAAAAAAAAAAAACAACCTCCATATTACTTTGTATTATTTGAACTAGTGAAACTACTACTCTCACCATGAGAGTAGTAGTCTTACTAATAGTCTGCATAACTAGTGAGACTACTACTCTCACCATGAAAGTAGTAGTCTCACTAGTAGTCTGCATAACTAGTGAGACTACTACTCTCACCATGAAAGTAGTAGTCTCACTAATAGTCTGCATAACTAGTGAGACTACTACTCTCACCATGAAAGTAGTAGTCTCACTAGTAGTCTGCATAACTAGTGAGACTACTACTCTCACCATGAGAGTAGTAGTTTCACTAGTAGTCTACATAACGTTTCCCAAACAGAATAAGTTGTTTTTTTTTTGTTTGTTTTTTTTACAAAGGAATCACTGCTTATAATGGTCCACAGGCCACTGGAGGATAAGGGTTAATGGATGTACACAGTGGCCAAAGGGAATATGTCGAAGTAACCGTTAGTAGTAGAAATTTGTTAAATTGGATTACTTAAGAGGAATGCCTCATCAAGAACTTGTTTATGTTGGACTTGAAGACAACCATATTGTAGTCAGTTGGAAAGCAGGAAAATGGAACAAAGTTCTACAGGTGTGCAGTTCTAAGAAAAAAGCTTTGTTTATGGAATCTACGTTTAGGTTTAAGCACAGATAAATGAGTTTTTTTGTTTTTTTTTGTGAAAGTCAGGACAGGAGGGATGTACCATTTTTATGTCTCCTTATCAAGGTTAAATCAAGATATATTGCTATTAAACCCTGTTTCTAAAATAATTATTTCAATTTTGATCAAAATCTATTATGCAATTTTGATTCTAGAAAATGTCTAAAATTTAAGGCTTAAAAGCTTAAGGGGTCTTGAATTGAAATGGAGGGAATTTAATTTGATTGGTGCCTAATGACTATAGATAAAATTCAATGCCCATAATAAAAGGTTGTGTCTATATTATATCTTCTTATATATAAAAGGTTGTGTCTATATTATATCTACTTATATATAAAAGGTTGTGTCTATATTATATCTACTTATATATAAAAGGTTGTGTCTATATTATATCTTCTTATATATAAAAGGTTGTGTCTATATTATATCTTCTTATATATAAAACGTTGTGTCTATATTATATCTACTTATATATAAAAGGTTGTGTCTATATTATATCTTCTTATATATAAAAGGTTGTGTCTATATTATATCTTCTTATATATAAAAGGTTGTGTCTATATTATATCTACTTATATATAAAAGGTTGTGTCTATATTATATCTACTTATATATAAAAGGTTGTGTCTATATTATATCTTCTTATATATAAAAGGTTGTGTCTATATTATATCTTCTTATATATAAAAGGTTGTGTCTATATTATATCTTCTTATATATAAAAGGTTGTGTCTATATTATATCTTCTTATATATAAAAGGTTGTGTCTATATTATATCTTCTTATATATAAAAGGCACTTTGTGTATGAGTTTGTTCCCTATGAACTCTAATACAGCTGGGTTGATGTTTTTGAAATTTTATACAAATATACTTTGTATGTCTGGAAGTGGTCTTAGATAGGTTTTGTATGAGAATGCCTCCGATAAGTATCGAAAATCAATAATAAAAAAAAATTGTTTTGTCTAAACAGTTCCTTTCTTGTAAGTAAAAAAAAAATTCTTGAGCTGATTTCCAAACCAAAACTTAAACACAGTGAGTCAAGTATGATAACCATTAGACCAGCTTGCCGCCATCTTAAAAAAGCGTTTTCAAACCTCATGAAACAATTGACAAACAGATAAAAATCTGATGACCCCGCCCCAAGTACCAATTGTTCAATTTTGACTCTCTTAGCAGCCCATTTTTCCAGATGAAAACTGATTAAAAACTTTTCCACATGTCTGAATACCCTATATACCAAATTTCAAGTCTGTAGATCAAAAATTTGTTGAGTATATAGGTTGATAACTGTCCTCAGACACACACACACATTCTCACTTTTATAGATGTTACTAGCAGGCCGCCCGACGTTACTTAGTCATTAGATATGCATAAATATTATGCTAATTTATACAGAAACTGAGACGTGTACAAGCAAGTATTATGTTCTTTCTAAACCATCCACTTTTTGTAAGTAAAAGAAAAATACCAGAGCTGAGATTGAAACCAAAACCTGATGGTGAGTCATGTATGATAACCATTCAGCCAGCGTGACACACTCTTTAAAAAGTGTTTTCAGCCCTATTTATAATTAACATAAAGAATAGGTAATGTGAAGCATTCACACATGTACAGTCCTGAAACAGTTGACAAACAAAAAAAAAAAAAAAATGATCTGATGACTCCCACGTACCAATTTTTCAATTTTGACTCCTTAGCAGACGTTTTTTTTTTTTTTTTTTTTTTTTTTTTCCGGATGAAAACCTAAAAGTTTTCCACGTGTCTGAATAACCCATATACCAAATTTCAAGTCTGTAGATTAAAAATTCATTGAGTATATAGGTTGAGAAGTGTCCTCACCTCACACACAAACATTTTCACTTTTGTAGATATATAGATAGATTAAAAGTTATAGTGTTTTGGGAGTTTGTTCATACGCAGGTTGGAACGTGTGATTGGCTAAGAAAATAAAAATAGGCAGAGAACACACTAAGGCAGTAATTTTTACGATGTCGATATCCAAGTTCAAATGTTATGTAAGTCTAAAAATACATTTTTTTAGCTGGATACATGGTTTATAGATTTAAAGAAATTAAAATAACATAAGATAAAAATATTGGTACTTGTACAGTTTAATCAAAGCATAAAAAAATGAAAATATCGAGGAAAAAAAAAAAAAAAAAAAAAAAAAAGTGATATTGCATGTATCTGTTATGGAATGAAGTTCTCCCTCAAAAAATTTCACTTAATTTGATCAAGCAGTTTTTTTTTTGTTTTTTTTTTTTTATTTAGCGAAAAAAAAATTTGCTATAATACCAATCAAAAGGTAGCCATGTTTCGAGTTTTAGGAAGAAAAGCTAGTATTTAACATGGGGATGGGTGCCGGCGTTTTAGACTGAGTTATCTCCCCATGGCATGTTCTAATGATCCAAACATGGCTGCCTCCAGCACGCTGTCATAAAAACGTGTTTTTCCACTGTAAAAAAAAAGAAAAAAAAAATGACTCGATTAAATTAAGTGAATTTTTTTTTTTTTTTCAGAGAACTTCAGTCCAAAACTACAATATAACTTTCTCTCGATATTTTTATTTTTTAATGTCTTGATTAAACCGTACAAGTACCAAAACATCATATAAATACATTTTTATAATCTGCAAAAACTATACGTAAATGGTATTCAGTAATAGTTCAAAGCAAAATTTTGGGCTTACAAACATAATTTCTAAATATTGTTTTTTTGTTTGTTTTTTTTTTTTTTTCCAATGAAAATAATACATAAATATATTCATCATAGTTACTTACTCTCTCATACAAATATTAAATAGCATATTTTTACCACAAAATTTCAGTTTTTCTTTCTTTGTACTAGCTAGATAAAGATGAAAATTGACATACTTAGGTTGTGTATCAACGCTGCTCAAGGAGTGGGTAGAAACTAGTTAATCTCTAAATATTTGAAAATGTTAAGAAATTAAAGCGTAAAACCTTGGTGCTTGTTAAGATACAAGATAAGTCAGCAGATCAATTTATTTTAAATATGTTGTTTTAAGCAAGAACAATATTATGTATTTAATTGTCATGCCGAAAATAGTAATATATCCAAAAATTACGAAAAATCATTTTAAAAAAATTTTTTATTTCTAGTTAAAAGTAATTTTTACAGAAAATTGGGTAAAATCGCATTTTTTCTTGGACGTTATAAAGTAGACAGTAGTACGCTATACACAAGGGACATAACTCCAAAAATATTATTTTAGATTACTTGTGTCATGGCTGCAATATCTGCTGTCTATAATGATAGATTTTTTTTTTTTAAACTAAAACACAATAGCAGTTGTTTTACTCAATAAATTTTCATAATTTTTTTTATATATTACTATTTTCGACATGACAATTAAGTACATAATTGTTTTTGCTTAAAACGATATATTTTAAAAATCGATTTGTCGACTATAGCTTAAGAGTCAAAACCTTTTATAGTAATAACTAAATTGAACATTAAATGATCCAGAAAGGTACACAACAAAACAAAAAAGCAAATTGTAATGATCCATAATCTGTCCACATGTTGTCTCTTGATTTTGCTGCAAATATCACTACACCCTCCATATTTTGTGTTTTCTTTAAAAAAAAAAAAAAAAAAAAAAAAAAATTGTCGGTTTACTGATCCAAGCGATTTCCAGTGTTTAAACTCGCCCACAGTAATTTATTTTAATTAATTATATTAAAAAAAATAATAATAAATTTTAATTCATATTTTTTTAAACTAGTTTTCTGTAAAACAAAAATATTTATTTAAACAAAATATTTTTATAAATAAACATTTATTTAAACAAAATAATCGGCACTTCTGCATTACACGAAAGCACCATTGTTAGGGGGCGATAACTCCAATTTCTTCTTGGTCAAATAACACGACAAATAAATAAATAACAAACAAGATTTTTTTTCTGAACAGAAAAATATTTGAAAACCAAAACATTTATTGTATGAAAATGTATCAGAAATAGTAAAAATATTTATTGACAAGTTTGCATAAGAAAATATAATTTCAATAAAATAATTTTTGAATTAAAGCAACATTGGATTTTTTTTCCCAAAATATTTTTTGGGATTAAAGTAAAACTGGATTTTTTTTTTTCTGAACAATTAATTTAAATGAAACATTTTTCAAATTAAAGCAATATTGGATTTTTTGTTGTTTGTTGGGGTTTTTTTTCAAAACATTTTTAGAATTAAAGGAAAATTGTTGCTGTAACAAAATATAGTTTTAATTTTTTTTGTGCCACCTGTTGAAGGGTCAACAATATATTAGTTTTAATTTTTTTTGTGTCACCTGTTGAAGGGTCAACAATATATTAGTTTTAATTTTTTTTGTGTCACCTGTTGAATGATCAACAATATATTAGTTTTAATTTTTTTTGTGCCACCTGTTGAAGGGTCAACAATATATTAGTTTTAATTTTTTTTGTGCCACTTGTTGAAGGGTCAACAATATATTAGTTTTAATCTTTTTTGTGTCACCTGTTGAAGGGTCAACAATATATTAGTTTTAATTTTTTTTGTGTCACCTGTTGAATGATCAACAATATATTAGTTTTAATTTTTTTTGTGCCACCTGTTGAAGGGTCAACAATATATTAGTTTTAATTTTTTTTGTGCCACTTGTTGAAGGGTCAACAATATATTAGTTTTAATTTTTTTTGTGCCACCTGTTGAAGGGTCAACAATATATTAGTTTTAATTTTTTTTGTGCCACCTGTTGAAGGGTCAACAATATATTAGTTTTAATTTTTTTTGTGCCACTTGTTGAAGGGTCAACAATATATTAGTTTTAATTTTTTTTGTGGCACCTGTTGAAGGGTCAACAATATATTAGTTTTAATTTTTTTTGTGGCATTTGTTGAAGGGTCAACAATATATTAGTTTTAATGTTTTTTGTTCCACCTGTTGAAGGGTCAACAATATATTAGTTTTAATTTTTTTTGTGCCACCTGTTGAAGGGTCAACAATATATTAGTTTTAATTTTTTTATGCCACCTGTTGAAGGGTCAACAATATATTAGTTTTATTTTTTTTTGTGCCACCTGTTGAAGGGTCAACAATATATTAGTTTTAATTTTTTTTGTGCCACCTGTTGAAGGGTCAACAATATATTAGTTTTAATTTTTTTTGTGCCACCTGTTGAAGGGTCAACAATATATTAGTTTTAATTTTTTTTGTGCCACCTGTTGAAGGGTCAACAATATATTAGTTTTAATTTTTTTTGTGTCACCTGTTGAAGGGTCAACAATATATTAGTTTTAATTTTTTTTGTGCCACCTGTTGAAGGGTCAACAATATATTAGTTTTAATTTTTTTGTGCCACCTGTAGAAGGGTCAACAATATATTAGTTTTAATTTTTTTTGTGCCACCTGTTGAAGGGTCAACAATATATTAGTTTTAATTTTTTGATTAATAAACAATTTAAATGGAGAGAAGTACTACCTGACGGCAGTTTAGTGAAATGCATCCCAAAAAAAAACGATGCTATCCGTGTAATGCAGAAGTACTAAAAAATCAGTTTCCGAATATTCTTAAGTATTTACCTACATTTTCACTAGGGTTTTCAGATTACATAATACTGTTTATTGCAGACGAGCTTCAAAACCGGAAATTATTTAGATCGGTAGACATGCAAGATAACCAAAATTTTTAGTGTACATATTTATTATTCTGTTTTTGTTCTTTTTCTTCTAGCATAATGCGGAAATTGCTGTTCGTGAAATGTTGCGAGACATTGCAAAAAAGACAAAAAGAAATTCTGGTCTTACGCAGCTTTCTTCTGAAGATTTTATGGACGATGGTACCTGCATCAGACTCAAGGTGGATATCAATGAATCACAGGTAAATACAAAAGAAGAAAACATGTTCTTTCATTTCTTTTATATTCAAAACAAACTAGCAAGGAAACTTGGCATTGCATGAAAATAATAACTTCAGATTAGAGTGTAGGGATGACAAAGTTATCTCCCTTTAAAGTTTGGGTAAAACGCTGTTTTGAAAATCCTGTAATTCTAGAATCCTTATTTATTATGAAATATAATTTTCTGACAACAAATAAATCCATGGTGGATTTCAAAAACTGAATATGTACAATGATGCTTGTCTGATAACTAATGTTATATAGTCATATGTATAAACTGGTGTATAAAGTCTATAAATTTCCCACTTTTTTTCAAATGTGTGCAAAATTATATGCACTTTGTTGTTAGTTATTTGTCTTGGTTTTTAAATTCACAACAACAAATCATTTGAATCAAACAATGCAATTTATTTACACTTTTCAAATCGAGGCGGACAGTATGTGTTTTGGTTAGCGGCGGGTGTGTGGGTGGTGTAGTATTTATGTGGAGCAACTCAGAAATGTCACTCTCTGCTTGACAGCTCTCGACTGCTTTTTGATCTTTGTGTTGCTCTCTTATATTGACATTCTTTCATTTTGGAATGTTCATTGTCTTCGGTTGATATTCCAGTCCAGGTTAGAATGTAGGACATCCCATTGTTTTCAATTTTAGGTCATTTTCCAGGACCCCAACTCTCAATCAGAATGTAGGTTGACGTCATCACTCAGCAATCAGCTGATATCTGGCATTGCATGTGTGCACATACATCAAATATTTTCCTGTGTCACCCCGACCAATATTCAACACTAGCACGAGACCTAAACTATAAGTGTAGAAGATGCCTGGAGTAGATGTGGCAACTTAACTGCTGACCTTACACATTAACTCGCTATATCATCAAAGTTAAGCAATGTTGAGCCTGGTCAGTACCAGGTGGGTGACCATTTGAAAATACCAGGCAATGTCTATACGAGGACATTGACACCTCCCTGAAAAAATCTAACATCATTTCCCCTGATCACGATATACATGTGACTGGGGATGGGGACTGCTTGTGAATTTAATATTCCTTTAACACTTCCTCCTTTGGAAGAAGCCTGTTGAACCTGCTTAAAATGAATGCTGCTGTTGGCTGACATGGCTGACTTACATGGAGATGAAGTTGAATGATAATCCTCCCAAAGTAGTTGACTTCATTTGTTATCTTGGGAAAATGTTGAAAAGTGCTGAAGGTGGTTGTAAATGTGATTCTTCTTTCCTTGCATGTTTTTGCAACATGTGCTCATATTAAAGTTGTCCAATTTCTTTTTTTTGTTTTTTTTTTTTTTGCAATCCTTTGCATTATTGTTGTAGTCTGCAAGATCTTTCAAACTGCACCGATTGCACAGTAGAGCGCAGACAAGGTAATACTGCATTGTAGGGTCGTTCTCTCCACATTTGCAAATGGTTGAGTTTTGTCTGCAAATTCTACCAAACACTTTACAGTAAACCAAAAACCATTAAAAATTAAAGTAAAATAGACATGGCATAAATTCCACAAACTGCTATAAGTCCTAACATCACAAGATGTCTTTTTCTTTACTCTGTAGAGGGTATGTAAAAGTTGAGTTAGGAGTATAATGCTGTACCAATAGTTTTTGTATCAAGTTGAACAAACTTTGTAACAAGTTATCTCCCCTTTCCTATCACACACACACACACACACACACACACACACACACGTATTGTGATTACCCAGACTTTAATGTTCCTATCTTGGCGTCAATTTACAGAGTTTCAGCATTCCTTTGACCTACTTACGCCGACATTTTTTTTTTTTCCGAATTTAGAAACATTCTAAGACTCGTACCATAGGAATCTTTATTTAGAACTCAAAAAGACATAAGATATTTCAACTAACTCCAATATTCATTCCAAGTTATTATACAACCATTTGTGACCATCTCAACCTCCACCTCCTTAGGACAACATTGTCACTGTAGCCACACCTTAAAGACGTTTTATTCAGTGATGGTCATTTCAATGAATTTGACTTTATTTCAGCTTGATTACACCTGTGTATACATTTTTCCGAAAATGACCTTTAAAACATCCAACATTTTACCTTTTTTTTTTTTTTTTTGACAATTGATCATGTTTGTTGTTTCTCCCTATGCAGATGCCTGGTGTCAGATTCATAATTTTTTATTCAAATAACTATTTGGTACTTTCAAGAATTATATTATGTTGTTTCTTGCATGTTGTCGCCAGGTGCACCCATTTTTGTCAAAATGATTTCTCAGTATGTAACACAACCCCGTCAGCATTCACCGACAAGGTTACCTTAGACGATTAGCAATAAACTAACATTGGTAAGGTAATGCCTGGCAGGGTTAACCTTCTAGTACTGAACAGAACAATACCCCAGCCAGAAATAAGCCTGATTACACTGCCGGACTGATTACGCTGCCGGACTGATTATGCTGCCGGACTGATTATGCAGGCTTAATATATATATTTTTCCAAACCTGATTTTTTAGCACATCCAGTATGATATTTACCTTTGTTTTCGGTTAATGTGAGTTTAAAATTTAAATTTCCAATATCTTAGTATCATTTTATCTACTGTAAGCTGCATTCAAAAAAGATGTTTAATTAACATTGTCGGGTATCACCATTTTTATAAATATTGTCACTTAATTTTTTATTCAGATACCCTTTTAACACATACAATAATTATATGATGTTGTTTCTCGCATGTCTTTGCCAGGTGCACGTATTTGTATCAAAATGATTTCTCAGTCTACATGGCCTGGATATTTAACAAATAGTCAGATGAATATGCATCCGACATTTGATGACTACATTAGTTTGGCCACATTCAGATGAGCAATTCTTGAATAATAAGAAAAGATGGAAAAGAGGATGTCCAAAGAAAACTTTATAACAAACAACAAAGGTTTTAGACAACTTGAAATGGAATCAAGATAGCCAAACTTGGAGAGTGTGATTGAAAACTGCCAGAAAAAAAATCAAACCTCCAAATAAGAGAAATAAGATAATGAAATGATGATGAAGGAGAGGAGGAAGAGGAGGAGAATATCATTAATCCTTGGACTACGATGATATTTTTACACACATTGCCTATGATGGGTGTGAATTTTTTCACATCGCATAAAATTAAATCTAGGGTCTTTGTAAAAGAATCTTTTATCAAAAAACAATACAAACATTCAAACATGGGTCTCAAGCATTGGTTTCATTCATTTATTAATGTAGTTAGGGCAAAGAATTCCATAATCCTTGAAGACACCATTGTTGCAGTTGTTTGTTTATAGAAAACTAGGTGTTAAAAAATGAACAGCCAGCGTAGACTAGTTATCAAATAAATTTCAGAGCTTCTCTTCTTTTCTTTTTTTGAAGGGTTCTGCAGTATTTGATTTTACTGGTACGACACATCAAGTGCATGGAAATTGTAATGCCCCAAGGGCAATCACCCTTTCTGCCTTAATCTACTGTCTACGCTGCATGGTAGGGCATGATGTCCCTCTAAACCAGGTAAGTGATGACAGGTTTAACATTTTTATCAAGTTTAAATCGAATATATATATATATATATAAAGCTGAACGTCTGTGTGTGTGTCTGGTCACGAATAGGCTCCTATATGGTTGACTATTATAGAAAACTGATCACATATAATGATAGAAGATGTATCGAGACACAGGAATGGGTATGTTTGATCTGGCATAATGATGATTCATTAAAATTGTGGGATCTGCGTATGTGCCTGGTCCACAAAGTATGGAAATAAAAAATTTTAAAATTAAAAAAAAATGTTTGCAAGTGTTTTTGATATAAATGTACATAATAATACTTTGATAAGTATGTTTTAACTTAAATAGGGATGGTATAATAAAATTGTGGGGTCTGCATTCGCACCTGACCTCCATAGAATGAAAATAGGCACAAACTTTAAAGACTTTTCATATCTATCTGGGTAAGTATACTTTGATAATTATGTTTCAGTTTGAAGAAATATGGTATAATAAAATTATGGGGTGTTCGTTTGCGTCTGACCTCCATAGAATGGAAATATGTCACAAAGTTTAACAAGGTTTTTTAATATAGATCCACAGAATATTGTGATAAGTATTTCAGTGTGAACAGGTATGGTATAATAAATTATGGGGTTTATCTATTTTATTTTTACTTTCATCATATTTTGCTTTGGTTTTGATACCCCCAAATTCGAAGCTATCTCTTTACAACCCTTCCTTTTCATAATCTATCATACTTTCATAAATCAGAGTCCATTTTCTGTGGGCTATTTTTGAACCCAGTCAACGACAGGTACTTTTGCTAGTATATACAGGGTGACCCCAAAAAAACAGGACATTCAATTGTTTTCCTGAGCATTTTACAATCAACGGAGAGAAAAAAGGGCAAAGACCCTAGTGTTTTGATGTGATGTTTTGAATATAATAAACTAGTTATGACCAAAGTTTCATTTCATTTGGACAAAACACTAAGAAACGGGGCCTAATTAGAGTTGGGCCTGTTTTTGGGGGGGTCACCCTGTATATATATATATGAATAAAAAATAAAATGAAAATACCAGCGATGGTTGACGTTATGTTGTTTTGAAAAAAGAAAAACCGAAATGAATTTATAAAATGGTGATCAACGTTTCATCCCTTATTGCAGGGGACATCCTCAGGATATCAAAAGGAAAAATACAGAAGAAGAAAACGATCATAGACCACACTTAAGTGAAATAGGCAACAGTGTTAGAATCCTACCCATAATAGGAAGGAAACTATAAATGTGTGTATATGGGAATATTGGGTTGTTCAATGTCTTTATATATACACTTTTAAAAATATGTTATTTAAATACCTATGTACACAGTTTTTTTTTTTTTTTTTTTTTTTTTTTTCAAAACAACATATATATATTTGGTGGGAATTAGACCAACAGTCTAAAGAGCAGAGTTTATTTTAATGTATTAGTAAATGCATTAATACTATTAAAAGAAAACAGTGCCCGTTGTAATGTAGATATAATATCCTAGAGCTATTTTAATATTGAGTAAAATAATTTATAATTAAAAATCAGTTTCAAAAGGAAAAACAAACAAAATCAATAAATTGTACGATCGTTTCGGAAACGATGTTTATTTTGAAATAGACAATCCATCTTGAACAATAATTTTATCATTTGATGTTATAAAACAAAGTCTCCTCATCAGCAAAAATAGTGTGTGTGTGGGGGGGGGTTAAGACACCAAAAATAAAACTAGCATTTTTTAAGTAAGGCATATGTATCTTGAAAATATGTATCTGCCTTAATTAAAAAAATGCTAGTTTTATTTTTGGTGTCTTAACCCCCACCCCACTATTTTTGCTGATGAAGAGACTTTGTTTTATAAAATCAAATAATAAAATTATTGTTCAAGACGTATTGTCTATTTCAATAAAAACATCATTTCTGAAACGATCATACAATTTATTGATTTTGTTTGTTTTTCCTTTTGAAACCGATTTTTAATTATAAATTATGAATCATTTTACTCAATATATATATATAGAGAGAGAGAGAGAGAAAATAAAAAAGAACAAACCGTATTATGTGTTCATCAACGTTTCGTCTTTATTTCGAGACTTCCTCTGGATGAATGAGATTAAGAAACAAAAAATACCAGTACAAAATATTTGAAAATGTTTCACGTGCACAGTGTGACGCAGTTCTATTTCAGAGAAACGGAAAAAAGACGTTGGAAATTCAAAAAGGAGGAGGAGGGGTGGCGCTGTTAAAGAGAAGAAATTTTAGTGACGTCTTCTAGTCGTTAATGTAATTTTAAAACTACGAACGCAAGTTAATATTCTTATTGGGAAAAAGATATATCTGTTGAAATTCAAATATAAGTTTGTAACAGAAATAAAATGAGTGTTTTTTATGTAATTTATTGATTGAGATTATGTGTTAATTATTACAGGGGGTGTTTGAATGGTGTGAGAAAGTTAACCTGTGTTTACAGTTAAATAATGTTCTTTTAATAAAAGTTTACTTATTAATGGCGCTATGTTATAGAAACCTCCACGTTGTTTAATAGTGCTTGAAATTGCGATAAGTGCAGATTCAAGAAGTCTCCGGCGTGGTTTATTTGAAATAAATTTAACTACTTTTGCTTGTTTAAAGTCAAAGGTGTGATTATGTTGCAATGAATGAGAGAATAATGCACTTAGAGAATTGCTATTTTTTATATCTCTTTTATGTTCATTGAGCCTTTTTTCCAATTTACGCTGAGTGTATATATATATATATATATATATATATATATATATATATATATATATATATATATATATATATATAAACTTACTTTAAAATAGATGTCCTTCCTCAATGCAAAAAAGTATGTTGTCTTTTTGCATTAGAAAGTGACAACACAACGATGACCAGTTGATAATATTAGGTTAATACATACCTTTATTAAAAAAAATGCAATAAAAATTTGGCCAAACTAAATTGATTTTATATCCACTTACTAAGCAAGTATTCAACTTGTAGACAAAAGATACCTTTGTGATAGAAAAGGAGACATAAAGAATCGGTGCAAAAATAAATTATTTTTAAAGTTTGAGTAGAACTTTTTTTTTAATCAATTTTTTTTAATTTACTTGATTTTTCAAAATTCTCACATATATGATTTTTATATGTACAATTCAATCAAATGTTTAACCAAATAAAATAGAAAAAGTTAAGTATATTGATGACCTAGTCAAAATAAAAAGAATCTCTGCTCAAATGTTCCAAATAGCATTAAAAATTTTCATGAAAATTAAAATACCAATTGAGAAGGTGCACAACCAAAGAACTTGACTACAGAATGCAGCAACATAGTTGTAATGTTCACAATACATTAGAGTTTGAATATTAGTTTTTTGAAGTTTGAAAACATTTGAAGTTCAACATAAATTGATTTAAAGACTCAATAAATAATAATAATACCAACATCCTTTTAGAAAAATTTGCATTAAAAAAAAATACATATTTAATAAAAGTTATGTCCATTTTATGTTTCCTAAAGTAAGGTATGATCAAAGTAGCCATCTTTATTTAGTCAGTAAACTGTGGTTACTTTACATCAGGAAATTTACAAAACTTAAAATACTAACAATTTCTATTAAAATATTTTTTTAACCAACACTCCTACCAACATGGAAAAATAATTAAAAAAGGATGCAATGATGAAATACAATACACAGTGATTGTAAAAATAACATTTTGTTGGGAGAAAGAGAGTTTTAGAAAGTCTTGTGCTTGCAGTATGAGAGTTTTGTAAGAGACTGTGTGAAAAGTAAGTTCAATAATCAGTGTGGACAATATGTGTGTATATATGCCTCACTTAGTTGCTTTGTATGAGTGGAATTGTGTGTCTATGTGTGTAAATCAACAGTAGTAATAATTTGAGATGTTTGCTGGTTGAGAGTTGTGTGTTGTTTCTCCATAGCTGTTGGCAATTATAATGAATAAGTTTTGGCTACTATTGCTTTCGTTGATTGTTATAGGCAATGATTTTATATGGACAATACTGATTGCAGTTCACCATAGTTGTTGTTGTTTGCCGATTCTGATGAATGCCGATGGCACTTGCATGACGACATTTAATAATAATTCCTCCAACATTGCTTTTTGGCAGGTTTCATTAGTAGGAAAAGTATGATTTACTCTTGAGTAAATGATGGAATGATAAAGAAAACAATACTACATTATTTATTTGAAAACTTTTATATCAATTCGGGTAACTTGATTAATGGCTTGAGATACTATACTTTGAAAAATGTATTTGCACAAAATAAATTTATACAAATTAAACATTATAACACAATCTAGTCTTCTATCCACATCATTGTTGCCCTGCCATTTCTCTGAAATCAAGCGAGGGCCCAACACTCACTATCATACAAGAATGTATCGTTTATGCAGCTATCATAGGCCTTACTAATACTAATAATTGTAGCTCCACTATAATAATTTGAAAACAGTCCTTGCTAAAAGCCTGTTCACATTCTTAGTAATTCTTCAATAATTGGTGAGCTATAGCAGAATTGGTTTATTTCGAATTTAGCAATTTCTTTATATTTGGCAAATATTTTCAGGTATATATTGTTTACTCTGTAATTTTCTGTCAGTTCAACCAAAATGTAAATTTGGCATGTAAATTTTTTGTTTTGTTTTGAGTCTTCCATTCAGCATGTTTGAATAGATCTGTAACATTAACCATTTGACAAAGGGGCTTCCCCAAAATATATCATGGAATATTGTTACACACAGACCTCTTCAAGTAAGACATATTGATAAACACAATTGAATAAATATATATATATATATTTTTTTTTTTTTTATTATCGTTTAATCTGCTTAGTTAGACGTTTTGATTACCGAATCGTATCAATGACCCAGTAGACAAAGTTAGTGGATCGTTGATATGATTCGGTAACCGAAACATGTGTATGTATATATATTTATTTGCAAATTATCACTTGTTTTCGTCTTTCTTTCTCCACACCGAGTACATTCCATTCCTTGCATTGTGATAGCCTTCTAAATCTCTTCTACATTTAATTGGTTGAGAAATAAGTATTCCTTATGTTATAATGTTAGAATATTTTTGCCACTAAGCAAATTTTTATGTCTTCAGGGATGCTTGGCACCAATCAACGTGATTATTCCACCTGGTTCTATTCTTGCCCCATCAGAGAATGCAGCTGTTGTCGGGGGTAATGTGCTTACTTCGCAGAGAGTCGTTGATGTTGTTTTTAAAGCATTTGGAGTTTGTGCAGCATCACAGGTAAGTTGCATTCATTAAAAAAAAAAAAGTTTTGGGAAGTTGGATTGTGAAATTGAAGGAGTTTCTGAAAGCTTGGTCAGTGTCTTTCCTTTATACGTCTTCTTATATGTCTTCTTATACGTCTTCTTATACAAGCAAACTAAATCAAAGAACAGAAACAATAATGTTTGGAGAGACATTTATTTGTCACAAACCTGAAAGTGTTTGCTCTCAGACTGTCTAAAAACTTTCTGCATAGTTCTAATAAAATTTGAAAAAGAATATGTGTGAGTGTTTATGGAAGTTGAGGGAGAATGTCTTACATACCATGAATTCTTATGCATGTGTTATGCAGGAGGAAAAAGAAAGGGTTTCCTTATACATCCCTTTTTATATGAACCGATTTCAGTGCCACTTACCATTGTGAAAATAGAGATTATTAGGTCAGAAACGCCATCTGATGAATGTATCTAACCATTTTTCTATTGACTTTAGCAACAGATCTGATGTAAGTTTTGTTTCTGAAAACCGATTATTCTAAACAATTTTATAAAACTGAATAAAAAAAACTAGTTTGAATAAAAAAAATTTGAAAAACAAAATACCATTTTCTTCAACTGCAATTAAAAATTATTGTTTCTTTTGTTCATTTTTTTTTTAATAAAATTTGTTCTTTTTTTTTTTTTTTTTTTAAATTTTCTTTCCACTCTTCTAGGGCTGCATGAATAACGTTACATTTGGTGATGAAGAAACTGGATATTATGAGACTGTTGCCGGTGGCGCTGGGGCTGTAAGTATATTTAACTTATTGAAAAATAATGAAATAAAATAAAATAAACATGCATATAGTCATATAATAAATAATTTTTTTAAATAAAACTCACATAACATCCGAAAGATGAACCAAAACACAAAATAACATATCTTACTACACCTAGGTTGAAAGTAGGTCAGCTTCCTACAAACAAAGGATATCTATCCTTCCCATAAAAACACACAAACGGAAAGAGTGAACCTGAGGTCAACTGTACCTTTGTCCTCTAAGTGCCTGACTATTGGCTGATTAGGATGGGCAAGGTTACAACTATGAAGCTGATTGGTTAACTAGAAAACTCAATACAATGAGTTTATATAAAAATGCACAATAACCACAACTTTTCACATAAGCCTGACAAATTCTCACAAGGATGAAACGTAAAATGTTCTGTGTAGCTTAACTTGCCATATATATTTTCATAACTTACTACCTAGCTCTACTTATGTATTGAGCACTGTTGAAGTAAATACTGAAAATTTATGCATAAAATTATATCTTCTTATATTAATTTATGTGATTAAATGCGAATAGAGTCAGAGATCGCTTCGTGGCTGGGTTTGAATCTCCTGACTGGCTGTAATCATGACACTCTGCACTGATGATTCCCAAAAGGATGAAACACTAGTGTCAATAGCTATTTAAAAAGTAAGAATTTTATATATGTCTTGCTATGAATAGTTATTTCTTCAAAGTTGTACTGATGATTCCCGAAAGGATGAAACACTAATATCTGTAGGTATAAAAAATGAATATAGTAATACTGCTGAAAAAACGCTTCTGTGGTTCCAGTTTTCAAGAATTCTGGCAAAGAACTGACACATTAAATTATCGACCATTAGCCTTCTCCCACTTTTCAACAAAATATTTGAGTCCTTAATTAATCCATCACCTTAGAACTGCTAAACTCCTGACCGACAAACCATATGGATTCAGGCAAGCCTGTTCCACAGCAGATATCCTAACTGTAATCTCTGAACATATATACTGTTCACTAGACAAAACAGGGGAGGGTAGAGCGGTAGCCCTTGATATATCTAAGGCTTTTGATGGTACGGCATGATGGTCTTCTAAGGAAAATTAGATCATATGGTATCACTGGAAGAATACATAATGTAATTAAATCCTTCTTAAATAAGAGAAAAATCCAAATTGTCCTCGACACTCATACATCTAAACAATATGATATAAATGCATGAGTACCTCAGAGGTCTATCCTTGGACTTTTATTATTCCTGATATTCATAAATGATCTTCCTGATAAAATTGTTTGTGAGATGGGTATATTTGCTGATGACTCCACTCTCTATAACAGGCATGAGGGGAAAACAAATGAACGCATATCTAAGGAAATGGCAGAAACACTAGAAGATGACCTCAAATCTAGTAGAATGGGGACAAAAATGAATGGTCATATTCAATGCTGCCAAGACTAAGCTTGTTTCCTTCAATAATTACAAGAAACCTTTTCTACCACCAATAGCAATGGTCAAGAACACATTATCGAAAGTACTTCCTTTAAACTCCTCGGCCTAACGTTTACAGGGAACATGAACTGGAATAGATACATTGAGAGCATTGCTAAGGCTGCTACAAAGAACGTAGGCTCTCTCTACCGTGCTAGAAAATTACTTACGCCTGAAAGTATCCTGTATCTCTATAAGGCCACCATTCGCCCATGTATGGAGTATCGTTGTCACATTTGGGCTGGTGCATCTGCTACTTGTCTCTCACTCCTGGACAGGGTTCAAAAGAGAGTCGCCAATCTGATAGGTCCTCTGTCCCATCAACAAAATGTTGCATCCCTCTGCCTGTTCTACAAGTACTTTAATGGTGAATGCTCTGATGAACTACAAGCACTTGTACTCCCTCGACATGAATACTCCCGACAAGCAGCCAAATCCCACCCCTTCACAGTAGAGATCCCTAGGTGTAAGAAGGCCTGCTAGACTTTGAAACTCCCTTCCGGGATTCTGCTTTCCCAACTGTACTGACATGCAGAAGTTCAAGTGTAATGTGAACAGACATCTTGCTACTCATCTCCCTTCATAATACCTCTGCAACTTATGTCCCCGATAGTAGCCCCTACTTCAAAGTGGCATTGTGCCTTGCTTGGGGTGAAAATTGAATAAAATATATATATATATATATATTTCAGAATAATGTAATGCAATAAACCTACTGGTATGCAAATCTAGTGACTATCGGTTTACAAAATATTATTGGCTGTAATATTTTATAAAGACAATTCCAGCTAAATAAAAACTGCTCAATATACCAGATAAAGCAAATAAATCATAATTTAGTAATTTAAATTTTATGATATGAAATGCTTAAATTTCAAATCTAAAATTTTTGATTATATGCAAGACAAAGAATACATTTCAATAAGTATATCTCCTTAACCTAAAGGTTTCCGATGTTTACCCATAGGAAAAATATTAGTAAATATTATAAATGGTTTATATCTAATTTGCTAAATACAATAAACAGAAAATCATGATTAAAAGTTTTTAAATTATAGAATAAGGGAAATTATATATTGATTCAAAATGAAAAGGATATTGAACTTTGTATCCAAATTGTATCGTAAATCCTGAAGTGAGAGTTTTTGGTAGCAGTGAGGTAAAAGGATCCAATGTGTATCTTGATTCTTCCACGGTACAAGGTAACAATCCAAAGTAGGCATGATTCCTTGGTTTCTCCTTTGGTTAGATGATAAATCCGGTAAATATTTTATTATATAAGTCCGGTGGAGATGTTTTTTAATAAACATATAATGTTTTTATAATTATTTAAAAAAAATTTTAATGTATGAGTTTCATAGTCCACTCCAAATATAATTTCAATTTGTGAATAAAAACATAGTTTCTGGAGACAGATAAAGCAAAATAAAATGAAATAAATAAAGGAAAAGGAAAGAAATTAAAGAAAATGCTTATGCATCATATTTATAAATCAGCACAAGTATAGAAGGTATCCAATTGAATTCTTATTCTAAAGTCTAGTGTGTATATATATATATATATATATATATATATATATATATACACACACTAGATTACACATTCTGAAAAGAGAGAGAGCAATGATACATTTTTATAACAAATCAATAAAACATTTAAAAAATTAGTCATTATTTATATATCATATGTATTTCCATGCAAACAATAAACAAATTTCTGCATAATAATAAAAATAAGCTTCATTACAACACCTGTTTATTACTTCTGCATATCCTTCTTTTTTCAGTCATAGAGCATTTAATAATGAAGTAGTCTTCCATTGTCTTTTTCTTTCAAACTTGTTCAAAGTCTTTGGAGTGGTATATACCAGTCGTGATTTGCACTTGATTCTTCAACTGTAGAGGGTTTTTTTTTCTAAGAAAATGTAAACAAATTTCGATAATTTATCCATTCCACAAATAGGACTTTAACTCAGTTGGAAATCTGTTTTTATATTTTTAGGGTCCTGGTTGGCATGGACGCAGTGGAATACACACGCATATGACAAATACCAGAATTACAGACCCAGAAATATTGGAACGAAGGTGAACATTTTTGAAATGTCAAAAAATAATTTTTAGTTTTTAAATTTCCATTTCTTTCCTTTTTTCTTTCTTTTCTTTTCCTTTTTTTCTTTTCTTTCTTTTCTCATTTATTTTTCTGTTTTCTTTTTCTATCTTTTTTTTGTTTTCTTTCTTTTCTTTTTTCTTCTTTGTTATTTATTTTTGTTCTAGAATAGTGAAATATTATTTTCCTTAGGTTCAGTGACACAAATGGACGATATTACTTGATTTTAGTCTATAAACCTTTATTTTGAACCAAAAATACTTTCAAGCCTCAGGAAAGACTTCAAAATCACTTTCAAATTTCACACAACCTTAAAGAAACCAGTCAAAACGATTTTATTTAGATACTAGTGGGAAATGCTTCGCCTTGCAAGGTCGTAAAATATGCTTAACTATATTTTAATTCATGCAGATTTTGTATTTAGTACTACAGAGCCAATTCTCTGTGAATATTATGTATATGTGCATTTCCTTAAAACAAATATACATTTATAATGTATATATATAGTACTGATTTAAAAAAAAAAAAAAAAAAAAAAAAAATCATCAGCCAGAATCAAAACTAAAACATCTAGCCACGTTTCTTCATGTAGCTCTCCAGCTGCATTCCCTACTATTTGAGCTAACCTGACAGATATTCAAAAATTTTTTAATTAAACCACTTCAAGCTATGATTGAATTTTCGCATAACTAATAGAAATATGTCAGCAAGTTGAAATGAACAGTTTGCATTTCGCGTACTGACATATTTCTATACATGTCAGTTCATACATCCATACTTGTTATAAACCATCCTTAGTGTATGATTACCATTTCCTGTTAATTTCAGTGTTATATTATGTGTTTAAAAGTTTATCGGTTAAATATTTTCACACAGATAGACGTACACACACAGCTACTGTTTTATTGATATAGATGATAATAGAAACAAATATCTGACAAAATGTTTACATTATAGATTTTTAAATAAGAAAGTTATTTTCAATTGTCAGCTTAAATTAATTTCTACTTAGAATTAAAATTGATAGGTCAGGGTCAAGTATTGTGGTTCATTTGTGTTCCTACACTCCCTCCTCAAATTTTTTTCTAGAAAATTACGTGTTTTTTTTCCCCTCCTTTTATTTCTTTTTGTTTCCTTTCTATACATTCATTTTTTTTTCTTATTTCAGTTTTCTTTATTCTTTTCATTTTTGTTTTTCTTTTATTCACACCTTTTAATCTTCTCTCATCCATTTTTTTCATTTTTGTTTTTCTTATTCTTTTTGATTCCTTCTTTTCTCTTATTCCTTTTTTGCTTTTCATTTTTTTTCCTTTTCCTCCTTTCCTTTCTTTTTGTTTCTTTTATTTTCTTTCATTTTCTTTTACATTCTATTTTTATTCCTTTTTCCCTTCATTCTCTTTTTCCTTTTTTCATTCTTTCTTTTTTCTTGCATTTTCTTTTTCATTCATTTTTTTATTTCCTTTTTTTTGTATTTCCTTTTTCTTTTCTTTCATTCCTTTTATTTCCTTTCTTTATCTTTTGTTTTTTACCGTAGTTTAAAATGAAAACAAAATAGTTTAAAATTCGAGAATAATTCTACCAGTAACAATATAATGTTTTCAATGTGTTACGTGTTCATAGATCTTGAATAGCTCTAATAATGTAGTGTGTTTATATGTTTAGCATAGGTAGAAATGAGATAATAAACTAGAAAATGTTAACACAGAATCATGTTTCTATTAATTCAATATTTCATTTTAGTTATTAAACTTTGTCAAGAATAAAATAAATATTGAACAGAGTCAGATTAAATATAGACAAAATTAAAAGTATGAATATATTGAAAAATGATTGCAAGATTAACTAGTTAGTCTGTGAAGAAAGGGGGCTTTCATATAAGGTAGGTGTGTGAAAAAAGGAAGTAAGGTGAAAAGTTATGATGAGTATGTGTGTGTGTATGTATATATATTACAAACGTCCAGATCAACATAGTATCTTAGGTTTCAAGCTGGAAGAACTTTAGTTTTAAATATAAATTGTTCACTGACTTTTTTCAGCCATATTTAATCTAAATCACTCACTGCTTGCTCTTTAGATATGGCCAAAGAATGCCAGTATGAGGTTTATAATTAAAATTCAAGTAAACCCAGATTTTTTAAACAACTGAGTCAGTCTCCCAGCTTGAAACCTAATCATGTTGGCCTAAACTTCTGTAATAATAAATCTCACACTCTTATTATTAAATAATGGAGCACTTTGTTGGATTTTCTTTTACCAAATGAAACTCAGAAAAATATATATATATATATATATATATATTAGAATAATGGACATAATATTCTGACAAAATAGAGAAATAAAAAAGGAACAAACTTTGTTTCATCCAGTGGAAGTCTCGAAATAAAGATGAAATGTTGATGAACACATAATTCGGTTTGTTTCTTTTTATCTCTCTCTCTCTCTCTCTCTCTCTCTCTCTCTCTCTATATATATATATATATATATATATATATATATATTGTTTTGTTTTTTTTAATCTTTCTTTTCTTTCATTTCTGTTTTTGTTTTTCATTCTTTTCCCTTTTCTTTCCTTCCCTTTTTGTTATTTTATTTTCTTCCTTTTTCTTTTACATCCTATTTTTATTCCTTTTATTTTCATTTCCTTTTCTTTCTTTTTTCATTCTTTCTTTATTCTTTTTTCTTTTTCTTTCATACTGTTTTATTTCCTTCTTTTGTTTTTTTTTCTTGTCATGACTTTACTTTTCATTTTCTTTCCTTTTCTTTTATTCCTTTTATTTCCTTTCTTTGTCTTTTCTTTCTTCTTTCTGTAGCTTAAAAAAATGAAAACAAAATAGTTTGAAATCCAAGAATAAGTCTACCAGTAAAAACAAAATGTTAAAAAAATTTTTTTATAAATTAAAAACAAATAATAATACAAGTAATTCCATTTAACAACTATAGTAAATTTAAAAGAAATTAAATTCAGTTTTCTTTATCCAAACAAAACATAATGACACATGTGCACAAAAACAGGAGACTTTGTTGGTATGGTCACTTTGAAATAATGGATGAGAGTTCTTGGGTTAGAAGATGTAGAACAGTTGAGTTAGCAGGATCAGTTGGCTAGGGAAATTCAAGGAAACATTTGAGGAAGTGATAAGAATGAGCTTGAAAGAATATGTGGCAGCAATATTTTATTCATAGGTGAATGATATCTTTTAGATATATAGGATATTGTCAGTTATTTTTCCATTTATAACTATAAAAGGTTGTAAGTTTTTATTTGACTTATAATTTTGATTATTGTTTTATTTTTTTTCATCAAACTAGAAATCCATCAGTAAAAAAAGATGATAGCAGGTTGAAAAAAAACTCTGCCTAAAAATTTAGATAATATAAATTTTTGAAATTTTTACTGAAAATAAAACCATTTTGTGTGTTTGTTTTTAGGTACCCTGTGATCCTTCGTAACTTTAGCCTCAGCAAAAATACAGGTGGGGCAGGACACTGGCGAGGAGGGGATGGAGTAAGTCGAGAACTGCTCTTCCGAAAGAAGCTTCACTTGTCTGTGTTGACGGAGAGGAGAGTGTATCATCCATACGGCATAAATGGTTAGTAATCACTATTCGTTTTTTTTTAAATAAGAATTTTTTTTTTTTTTACTGTCTGGTATCATGCTGCTTAGAGATAAAAAAAAAAGAAGTTATTATCATAGTTCGCAAATATTTTCCCCATGGTAGAATGACATACTACTTCTTAGCTTCAATATCTTTCTACACTTAAATAGTACAGCAGAAACTGGTTGCCATAATGGTTGAAAGTTGTTGTCAATATTTAGTTAATTTTTTAACATATTTGAATTATTTATGCCTGATATCTAATTAGTAATTTATCTAAATAAAATTATGCAATATCTAAACCAGAAAAATAAAAATATATATGTAATGGTAGCAAGAGTCCAAAAATGAGAAACATGACTGATGAAGAATGCTTTATTTTCTGTTCGCACATCGTCATAATTTACTCCTCAACATGAAAACTGTAAGATGAAATAATAATTTTCTTTGACAAATGATTTAAAGTAAAAAATAATGTTAATTCGATAGGAAGAGAAAGGAGGGAAATTTTCTATATACTTACATCTATATCTAGGACGAGAAACAGGGAAGGAAATTTTTGCCTCAAATTCGGTACAGTTGTAAAAGTCTACATGTTAACAGCGCGCCACGTCTGTTATTTGATAATATGATGCATGTCTCTTCGATAAATTTTCAATAGCAAGCTAAAAAAAAGGAGTTAATTTGTCTTTATCTATACTATTAATAAAATTCTGAATGTTTATTTATTTATGTGTGTGCCTATATACCAATAAAACTTTTGAACGGATGCACTGAATTATAAATTCTTTTCTTCCCTGAAAGATGTGAGTCCCTAGATTGTCCTTATCTAACTATGGTTCATAACGAACAATGCTGAGTCACATAAAAAGCCTGAAATAAGGGTTTTTGGGCCATTTCGTAAACTTGTTGAAAAAGTTATCTGCCTCTGCCAACAGAATTTAGCACTGTCTGTATACAGTCGTGGTAACATCTTTCGGCATACAGACAGGACTTGTGGGGTAATGGATAATGCGTCTGACTACGGATCAGAAGATTCCAGGTTCAAATTCTGGCAAGTTCGTAATAATTTTAACCATCATTTTATCCAACGTTTACTCATTATCCTTACCCTTAGGATATTTTTTTTTTTTTTCAGTGATTTTGTTTTGTGCATATGGGAATTTCCCATACTTCGAGTTGTTATGGTAAGCATTGATGGTAAGACAATGTTGAGTGGACTCAATTTTGTGTTTGACTCAGCATTGTGTGTGCCGCCGCGGCGCAGCCGCTAGTTTACAATATAATTTAATCAATGTTAGCATCATTTAAGACAATAAAATTTGCTGCTAAATCTGCGTTAGGAAACCTGTTAAAGGCCAATTATCAAAGGTTGATTAATCGGTAATCAGCCAATTTGCTAATCGGTACATCCCTGTTGTATAGCAAGGGTTCATATTAGGAGACATGTTTAGCGGGGGACTCATAACACAATAACAATGATGACAATACTGAGGGAAACATTTATAAGAGTGAGAGATGATGAAAATTCATTATTGAATGAATATGTAATACTGTTCTTTTACATCAGACTAGTGAATCATTACTTATGATGGAGAGGGGCACATTACTTGGAAGGGTTTTATACAAAGTTCATTCTAGATGGTTATAGACAAAACACATTTACCTTTCAGTTGTTGAATTGACAACACAAAGACAACAGTTACAAAAATCAATGATGTTCTTTATTTCATTTGACCGGTCGAATGATTTGACGTCAGGAATTCACATTTGTTCTACATGGTTAAACTTCTACCCCTTCGCCTCTAAGAGGACTCTCCTCTAACCATGTCAGCTCTTTCTGACCAACCCTGCTGACTGTTTGAACTTGACTGCCCGACTGCTCAACTACCTTAATCTGACTAAAAACTAGCTCCTATATTGAGAATTCCCTTTTTGCTATGACATCAGATGTGTGGTTCCAAAACGTGACCAACTCACGTGGCTAAGCACACATTCTCCAAACACACTTTCGACAACAAAGAATTATCAACTAACCTATTTTTTTTAACCTAATCAATTTTCTTACCATATATTTTCAATTTGTATTGTTCATTCTTTTTAGCTGACATTTTTAGTTCAGTTTTCAGAAAAGAACGAACAATCAAATTCTTTTTACAATACAAACAATATTTTATATCGAATTAAACAATAGCTAAATTCTAACATTCCAGTTCTGAATCTATCTCTGAACCTTGCTTACAAGGTTCGAGTCTCGGCTTATCCTAATCAAAAAATATATTATCAGATTTTAAATGCGTTATTTATTTAATTCATTTTTTTTTTTTTCATTACAGGAGGGCAGCATGGCCAACGCGGCAGTAACCTTATGTTTTATGCAGATGGTCGCATCGTTAATTTGGGTGGGAAAACATCTGTTGATGTCTCTGCTGGGGTAAGATACCGTCTTATCTAATTATTTGTTAATTTGTTTTTTCCTGGTGAATGGATGACCAAATTTAAGTAAGTTTAAAAACTGGAGTCAATTGTTTTTTCAACACTCTAATCATGTTATCACTTGAAAGGAACACATTTAGCATGACACCTTATCTGGCATCCACTGGCCAAACATACAGAATTAAAACTTGGTCTTAGAACTGCATTTTTTTCCTATTTTTTTGTCTATTCCAGCAACGGTACTGGAAGGAAGCTTAACATACCTCTCCACAGTGACTTAATCTACAATACATTGTAGTCTACATTGCACTGTATAGAAGCTTCTGTTGATTTTATAAAATTATCTGTAAATAATGGCTTCACTTAAAGTTTAAAATGCAAAAGTCAAGTATAAGGGTTCAATTGTGCTCTAAATAGAAACATCCATTTTAACCGCGCCTCTGTTTTATAAAAGAATCTACAGTTGATTTTATAGCCTGGGCCTTTCTGCTTGTGCAGTGATAAAACTTCTCAAATGCATTTGTGATATTAGGTAATATAAAAGTATTAACCGTAGTCAAAATCGGACTTCCTTCATTAATTAGATTTTTTAGATTATCGATTTTCAATACCTATCAGACGCATTCCGATACAAAACCAACGTAAGAACACTCCAACAGACATATCAAGTGCCTTCTTGTGAAATTAAAAAAAAAAAAATCAGCCCAGCCGTTTTCGAGTCCATTCTTTTTATAATAATAATAATAATAATACTAGCATTTCAGCCCGGCATTGCCTGGGTGTTTGGAGGTGTATGTTGAGCGGGGAAAAAAAAAAAAGGTCAATTTCTTTAACTTGGACTCCTATTATGACTCCTTGAAATTTATTGTTTTGGACTGAAATCAAGTTATTAAGTTAGATCCATGTCCAAGGAACCTGTATCTAAAATTTCAAGTGTTTAGACCCCAAATTGTCGAAGGGGGTTGGTAGAGTTCTCAAAGGTCAAATCGTTGAACATTGACTCCTTAACAGCGAAATTTCTGACTGAAAACCGATCACAGATTTTCCCAAATCTCAGTACCCTGTATATCAAATTTCGAGTCTGTAGACTAAAAATTGACAGAGTTATTGCGTAGGGAAATACACACAGACAGACACACACACACACAGACACGTTCACTTTTATAGATATATAGATTAGAAGAGTCCTTGAACCATTTGTGAACATGATCAAAGCCCTGCACAACAAGATGTTACCTAAAGTGATCCACCCAAGTAACCTGTCAGAGCTCTTCTCGATCACTTAAACAGGGCTGTGTGCTGACACCGGCACTGTTCTCCCTCTATCGCGTGGCCACGATATTCAAAATCTCCCAAAACAACTCCGGGATAGATATTAAGTTCAGGTTTGATGAAGAAATTTTTAAACTGGCCAGATTAAAATCATGACGAATGACAACATTATCAACATGCAGACGACAACGCCATTGTGGCCCAATCCCCAGATGAACTCAAGTAGTCTGTGAACAATTTTCACACCACATACTCATGCTTTGTCCTAACAGTTAACAAGATCAAGGCCTAAATGGATGGCACCACCATAGAATGCATTGAGTACTTCCCCTACCTGTGCAGCATTCTTTCTACTCAAGCGAACTGCTCGAAAGAAATCAAAAACTGACTACAAGCAGGCCACACCACTTTTGGAAGACTGTCCACCAGGGTCTTCAAGAACAAGAATCTAACCATCCAGACAAACGTGATGGTATACAACACCATAGTTGTCTTCACCCTATTATATGCGTGCAAGACCTGGACCATCTACAGTAAAGATGTTAAAAAAGCTCTAACAGTTCCACCAGAAAAACCTGCGGATTAAGTGGGACAATTGTGTATCCAACATAACTGTCCTTGAGAGAGCCAACATCACCAGCATCAAGGCTTTGATCATGAAACACAGACTGAGATGGTTTGGCCATGTGGCTCATATGGAAGAGAGTAGACTGCTCTTCAGTCAACTAAATGCAGGAAATTGACCCTGAGGTCGCTCACTACTTCTTTTTCAATACCTAATTTATTTTTTCGGGAGGAGAGAAAAAGGACGAGCTATACATATTTTTTTTTTTAATCTTTTTAAGAAGAGCTATATAAAGGTAACAATTATGTTTTTAATTGTCTGGTAAAATCAAATATGTTATTGATCTTGAATAGTAATACATGTGTTTGGACAAAAAGAATGCTTTCAAAATTAAGTTTAAATTTTCATTGAATATTTTTTCCGATAAAGGGTTGTTTAGAAGATTCAGGGTTTGTTGATCCCAAAAGAAAGCTCGATTTCTAACAATATGAATAATTTTTCTGTATGTATAACAAATGCAACAATCTTATTGGCCAATGAACAGAGATAACTATCGAAGGAATAAGACTGATATAAATTTGGAATTGTGTTCTACTAAAGGAAATATCCTAGATGATTAACACATCTTTAAACTCTATATTTATGAATCAATAGTATAAACTAGTGTTGGGACGATTAATCAGAATCGGGAGATTTGGGGGTATCGGAATCGGAAGAATTTGTGCCTATTTTTCAATGTCAAAACAATCTTTTAATTGTCTTTTTTAATTTGATTTTGTTTAAAGTAAAATCCTCCATTGCTGGTAATAATGATAAAATAATAAATATTTATTGATTTTAAATTACCAGCAAAGCTAAAATTGATAGATCATCCTCCACAAATGTATTTTGACATTTAGGAAAATATCTGCATGTGTTTTTTTGCAAAAATCGGGGAAAATAACAATCTTATAGTTAAATAATTAGAGATTTATAAAGAATTGGAATCAATAATTGTATAGGAATCAGTAATTGCATCGGAATGGGGGAAAAATATTGGAATTGTCCCATCACTAGTGTGAACACTCTTGCTCTCGTTCACATACAAAATTTTTTTTTTTTTTTTTTTCCAGGACATTTTTAGTCTTATGACACCTGGAGGTGGAGGTTATGGAAGGCCAAAGAGCGGTAACACAAGATCAGCTGATGAAAATGACGTGGAAGTAGCCAGAAAGAAAGCCTGTCCTAATCAACAATATTTACAGACAGGAAGTGTTTATACATACAACCTTGCTCAAGAATCAGCTTAGTGCCCAGATCTGAAGCGATTTATTCATTTCTGAGGACTAAAAAAAAAAAAAATTTATTTTGTTTTGGGAGAAAAATAATCAAGTTTTAAAATCAATTTAAATATTTCTTTGGAGATTTTAAAAAAATTTTATTTTGTGTGATTTTTTTTTTTCTCATTTTGTTAAATTTTTAAAATTACAAATCTGGTTCTCTTTTGAAAATTTGGGTTTTAATTTTTTGATTAGAAACAGAATTATTCGGAAAATAAAATATTTGTTGATTGATTCAAAAACATGCAAAAGTAATCTGTGAAAGGTTACTTGCAGGCAGGAGATCCATTGTTAAGTAAACGACCTAGGCCGTGGCTGCATCAACAGCAAAGGTGAAATTCCAGAATGGATTTTTAGATTTCTATGCATGGGCATCCTAAATCACTATATAAACTAGCCCAATCGAGAGCTAGAGAGTCACCTGGATTAACTTCCATCAATTCTGATGTTTTATCCATTCGTTCAACCTCACCAATAATAAAAATATATCATATTTTTATACTTCCGTATTTGTTGTCATTCATTTAAGCACAGTAGAAATTCAACATTTAGCAATTATTGCAGATTGCGATATGTAGAGAACTGTTCTCGAAAAATGTGTTTAAAGAAATTCTTACTATTTGTATTGTTTGAACTACTCTTCTCATCATCAATAATATTCTAACAATGTTTTGGACGATATAATCTCCAAACTTCTTCAGTTGCATTTTGTCAAACTTGGGAATCTATAGACATGATGCAAGAATAAAGCTTTTGAGTGTCAATCGGTTCTAACTGGAATTTTTTTTTTTTTTTTTTTTTTTTTTAAAGTTAGAGGGTTCAATCCTCACTATAGGCAATATTAACTAAGAATATAATAAAAAGTATATACTTAATACCAGGTCATGGATGACAAAACAAGAAAAATCGACCCTTGATTATTAAATCAAAGGTTAGGTTCGAAGTTCTGTGAAGATTCTCAAGTTTGACAAGATACCCTATAAAAAGGTCGGAGGTTATACATCGACTGAAATGTTGTGAAAATAACGCTCGAGCTGAGAACAGTAGTCCGCATAATCAAAATAATACGAATTAGCAATCATCTAAAAAATTCCAAAACATTTTATACCTTCATTATGAAATGGCTATTTACTTTATAGCCAGTGTTTTTTTAATCACTCCTTTTAAACATGGCCGTAATACAACGATGCCTACGATTTCTCAATTTGCATATTTGGTCATGCTTGAAATATAGTGCTGCTTTGGAATTCCAAACATCTATGCGTGTTCATGCTAATTTCTACATATCACTCTTTCTTGGCCTTTTGGCTAGGAGCAAAGTGTAGTATCTGTTTAGATACCACACTTTATCTTATCCGCTTTTGGTCAGTGAAGGAGAAATCCTTTTAAACTGAGGCACTCTTTATTTTTGTCCCAATCAGAAGTACTCCCTTTTTTAGGGAGCTGGATTTTCCTCGTATGAAAACTGATCTTGTTTCTAACTCTGCCCTCATGAGGAGGAAAGCAAACATGAACTCTGCTTAAGAATTTGTAATTTATAAACATGGTTATGAATCAAAATTTTTGTTTTCTAAAAGAAATTTCCATATTTGGTCAGGTTTTGAAATTCACAATTTCCAAATTTACTTCCAAATTTTGCTAAAAATTTCCAATTCTACGTTTGATTATCTTTAAGAATTTCTAATTTTGACATTGAAATATTTGGGCTTGCTTTTATTTTGATAAAATATTTACTAATTAAAACAGAATGAATTCATTGTTACCAACTTTATAACTGAATAAAAGAAATTATTTTGCTTTCTTTATTTTTTTTTTTTCATTTTTCCTTCAACAATTTTTATTGTCAATCTTTATTGCTCCATTTTATTTTTTGATCAATTCAATGTTGTGTTTTATTTCAGTTATAAATTATTTATTTTTAAAATTTAATCTATACATATATATATATAAAAGCGAAAATGTATGTATGTACGCTTTTCCTCGATGTCCACAAAAGGCTTCTTTCAGAGAAGCGCTTGCTCGGTTCACAACTTAAAACTTTTTATATCATCTATAAATTGTACCCACGGAGCTCGCCTGTCTATTTAATTTTATTGACTTTCAAACGTTAATTATTCCACATTTCCCGCATCGGCATGCGTTACATTTGGTTTTCGGTATAAAAAAGTGAAACTCCATTCTAATCACAGGCCGAAAGCCAGTTGTCTCAAGAGAGCTAAGTAACGTTTGTTCAATGTCGACTTTGTCATATCAGACTGTAGCTTTCATTTCGCTCCTCCTAATAAACAGGGAGCGGGTTTTTAAAAACAAACAAACCGATTTATTCACCTCATTCAAAACTGTCCCGCACAAAATGCTTACTACTGAATACCTATCGCCGTCACGTCAATCAAAAACGCAACACTTTACTATTTTCCAATTGCGCGTCGTGAAGGCTTCGATTTTTTTTCAGGGGCACCTGTTTTTTTTTTCACATTTTGGGGTTTTTTTCACATACCCCGAAAAACACCCGAGCAACGTCGGGTACCCCTCGCTAGTATCAAATAAAATACATAAAAATTCAGAAAGAGCTGGCAGAAAAGGAGATAAGCCATGTCAGTTTAGGCGGAAAGGGAGATAAGGCAGTTTAGCCAAAATAAATAAAAACCTGAAAAAAACACACACAAAATGGGTAAACTGACTTGGCTTACCTCTTATTCTGCCTAATTTCAATCATTGGTGAGACAACAACGTGATGCCAATCATCACATTATCCATCTGATAAACTCGTTAGTTCTCATCCTCAAGTGGCATTTAAGTCTTGATAACTATTCAGTTTTAAAACAAAAATAAATTTAAAGAAATGACTTTTCACCAGTAGATATTTCTTTGCGAAGCTGATGTTTGTGGCTGATCTTGCGTGTTTCTACAATATAAATTCTTTGCCTTTTGGCCAAGATCAAAGTGTAGTATCTGTTCCGGCAGATACTGCACTTAAGATAATTTGTACCAGTCAATGGAGGGGAAACCCTCTATACTGGGACAATTATTATTTTTGGTAACCAGAGTGACCCCTTTTAGGGGAGCTGGTTTTTACCTCACATTAAAAACGGCCTTGTGCCTAATTTGCTCAGTGGGGGAGCAAATAAATACCATCTGTTCCGGCAGATGCTGCACTTAAGATAATTTGTACCAGTCAATGGAGGGGAAACCCTCTATACTGGGACAATTATTATTTTTGGTAACCAGAGTGCCCCCTTTTTGCCTACTTTTAGGGGAGCTGGTTTTTACCTCACATTAAAAACGGCCTTGTGCCTAATTTGCTCAGTGGGGGAGCAAATAAATACCATCTGTTCCGGCAGATACTGCAAGCTATGACTAGCTAGGACTAACAAAGACCAGATGTGGGGGCAACCCCACATGCCTGACCTTTAACCAGCTCCCATTTCCCACCTCTCGGGAGCTGGTCCCCTTTTTCCCTTCCCCCCTCACATTAAAAATCGGCCTTGTGCCTAATTTGCTCGGTGGGGGAGCAAATAAATACCATCTGTTCCGGCAGATACTGCAAGCAAAGACCATATGTGGGGGCGACCCCACATATAAGACCTTGGTCAATGTAGGGGCAACCCTTCATACCAATTGTCACTATCCAGCTCCCCTACTCCCCGGGGAGTTGGTCCCCATTTCCCCTTCACTCCTCACATTAAAAATCGGCCTTGTGCCTAATTTGCTCGGTGGGGGAGCAAATAAATACCATCTGTTCTTCAGATGCTGCACTTCCATTTCTTGTTCTCTTTCGGTGGAGGAGAAATCCTTCACGACTGAGACAATTTTTATTTTTGTACCTTTTCTCCACGTTAAAAAACGACCCTGGTGTCTAACTCTGTCCCGTGGGGAGGCATAGTAAATAGGTACAATAAAGTTGAGACTACAGCTGAAATCAAACATCACTTTGTTAGTGGGTTGGGGTGGGTAATGTGGGTTATATTTAGTTTGGTTTAAGAGTTTTATGAAAAGAAAACAAAGAGGAGTTGGAGCTCTTTGTGAAGATTTCGATACCTCTGATCTTTGTGAAATTTTAACAATCGCTATTATTATTAGTAGTAGTAATAATAGATGATGACCATGAAGATGAGGAGGAAGTCATCATAGCTTTTCTCTAGAGATATCATTATTGACAGAATGAGGTCGTAGGCCTCTCTCAGTCGAGATCGATCATGGGTAAACAATAGAAGTGAATAATGATGTCTTTTCAGAATTCTCCTTTACGACTAGTTGCTCCAGGAAAGCCTTAGAGTTTAGCTTCTCTGCTATTTTAAATTTTACTGTGCCATTTTGCTCTGCATCAGCAAGAGTTGGTGCCATTGTAGTGTATGGCCAACCAATTTGAATGTGTCCTACCTCAGTAAAATTATATTTATAAATAAATCGTAGACAATTTGTGAACACTAATTATATTTTATATTAAAGTTCAAGAAACAACTGGATTAATGCCATTTGTTATCTTTATTTTAGAACTCGCAGGCTGCCTGGCATTGCCTGGTCATAAAATGTTTAAATATGATATTTTGATTAATGTAGATTTCGCTTCATCATTATATTGGACCCAATATGTAGTGATGATTTAAAGTTTTTTAAAAGTAACTTGTATGCTGAGAATAAAAACCAAAACGTTTAACTTACAATTTATTTTTTCCTTTGATGTTAGTGCCTGACCTATGAAGACATGTTTGCTGCAAGGCTAAAAATTAAAACATTAACCAATAGCTACTATGTTATGCATGCATATTCATAATGCCATCGTTCAACCTTCACTTGGCAAATTTCATTTTTTTTAATTTTTACACTTTTGTACCAATTTTCCCCGGCTAAAACTCAAATATAACGTTTAGCATGGGTTCAAATACCCTTTATATTAAGTTTCTTGTCTGTAGACAAAAAACTGACAGGGGAGTTTAGTAGGCAAAATTTTTTAAACAAATATATATGCATTTATAAATATATATATAGGAAGAGGTTTGTGTTTACTATAACTTTTTTATGCAAATATTATGCAAGTATAAATCATGTAGAATATCTGCATGAATATAATTACACATAATATTTAACTAAAGATGATCATCCCATAAGAAAACCGGAAAAACTTATAGGATTTAAAAATGAATGTTTAAAAGAATATACAAATTAGCTAGATCTTTTGCAGTTGTACTTTTTTTAAATAGAAAAAAAGGGTTTTTAATATGAATATCAATACAAAAATTCAAATTTATTAGGAGCATAGATAATTACGCAAAAGGGAAGATAATCAGTGAATCTAATTAAGGCGAATTTCACCGAAAATGGTGTTAATACAAACTGTAAAAAAGTAGAAAGTATCCTTCCATATTTTTTATCTTATTCAGTTATTGTTCCAACAAAAAAAAAAAAAGTGAATTATTAAAAAATAAATAAATAAATTAAAAAAGTTGAATTGCAAAAAAAAAAAAAAAATTCTATAAGAATATATGAACAGGCACTAATTTTATTTTAAAGTAGGTCATATCTTATAATGACATTCAATAGTTTTATATAATTGAAAAAAAAAAAAAAAAAATTTTATATAAAAAATAAAAACACAAAGAATAGGAGTTTGTAGAATGTAAATATATTTTATTTCATAAAGCAAAGACATACAATCCCAGTTCTTGTATAAACCAAAAAACAATCAATGGCCGACTGAAGTGTCTTTATGTAAATTCAAAGAAAGAAAACTACAGAACATTTAAAACACTCGTTAAGTATGCAAATCATCCACAAGATTTCAGTTGTAGTATTTGAACTATTCAAACTATTATCCTTCTTTTGGATTCCTAATATCATAGCATTGAGAATTGAATCTTCAACTTCCAGAAGATTGTCACTTAGAACTGGTTATTACTTAGTACTTTTAATAATCAGTTTTAAGTGCCAGTCTTTTAGAAGTTGAAGGTTCAATGTTCTGTGCAGGCGATACTAAGAATGCAATAAATTAGTTAAGACTTCTACCCAATCATGGCTGATCAGAACGAAAGGAAGCTATCCCCTGTGGATTAAATAAACAATTTCATTCCAAATTCTGGACTTCTATAAGATACACCTGACCTTGCACTAAACAATGTGAAAATTACATCCAAGATGAGAACAGTAGTCCAAATTATTAAATCTCATCTAAAAAAATTCTGAAATAAGTTTCAATTAGTAAAATGAAATTCACCATGCTGGTTCTATCTGACGCTACTAAATCAGGCTGTATGTAGATACTGGCAGCAAACATTAATGTTATTGTTTTTCCTTTTCTTTACCTTTGCGGAACTAAATCATCTTTTCCAAAGCCAAAATAAAAACAATTTTCCTCTACAAAACAACCAAACCAAACACTATGCATAAATATTTGAAGACATTAAGAATTTGAAGCATAAAAGCTTTTACCAAAATGACTAGATTTGATATTAAATAATTAGAAAAGATTTGATATGTCGTAAACCAAACCAAACTATGCTGGTTCTAAAAACATTAACATTAGAAAAGTGTGTTTATGTGAAAGCAAAATATTCTTACGCAATGAAATAACCGTAAAAAATGTAGAATAATCTGAAATCTAGTATTTAATTTCCATACGAAACTTCTCTAAACACCTGTAACACAGAAACCATCATTAGTCAGATTACTGTTATCCAAAGAAATGCTTTGCGTTGGCTATTGGTCTGCCAAGCCAACAGCACAAAAAAAGTCTGATCAAACTTTTTGATATATCCAAAAAAAAGTTTGTTTTTTTTCTTTTTAATTTAGCAGTTGAAATATTATACTGGTACCATGTAACCTAGTACAACCTGTCGCATGGGCAGGTTACCAGCAACTAAACCGGTTCCCCCCATCAGCCTGTCTGGTGAGGAGGGTGACTAGTCTCCCAGAAGGATTAAAAACTAGACCTTTCAAAGGGCGTACGAACCCTCCTTTTTTTTTGGGGGGGGGGGGGGGGTCAACGGCCAACTAGCATCATGCATATATATATATATATATATATATATATATATGGGCGTGTGTGTGTGTGTGCCTATTTTGAATAGGACAACAAAAAAGTAAATGTTTACATTAAGTTTTTAACCTCTGCCAATTTTTACATATTGCGGCCATTTTGTTTTTGCTAATTTCTTAAATTAATTACTATCATCTTTTTTTTTCAATTTGTTAAACACTGTTAAAAAAAAAATAAAAGCTATATAACGTATGCCATTTCTTGTATATAGGTTAAACAATTTGTTCACACAATGGATTAAAATAAAATCATATCAAATCTAATTCATTGGCAAACATAGACAAAGTGCAACCAGCCCTGTAAATAAACAATTAGATTTTAATCCTAGATATGATAGCATCGATGTCCATCTCTGGTATGCTGCTTTATAAAGCAGAAACACTGGCAAAGAATGATGCCTTTCTTCTAAGGAGACAAAGCGACTATAGTTGAACTTTTACTCGACCCCGTGGACAGCAACAAATTATTTATTTATTTTTTTTTTTTTTTTACATAGGCATCACCACTTATCAAGGCCAAGAGGCCACTCAAGGATAAGGGTTAAAGAGTGTACAGTAGAAATTGGACAACATAGTAATCATTAGTAATGAAAATTTGGTAAATTTGTTAACTTAAGTGGAACGGCTCATTAAGAACTTATTTACGTTAGACTTGAACACAACCATATTGTAGTCAGCTGGAAAGCAGGAAAACGGAAGACAATTCCACAGGCGTGGAGTTCTAAGAAAGAAGCTTTGTTCATGGAATCTACGTTTAGGTTTAGGCACAGATAAAGAGTGGGGGGAATTATTGATAGTGTGTACAGCTAGACGAGTGTTTCTTGTGAAAGTATGGCGAGGGGGGACCATAGATTGAAGCTCAGTCGAACACTTTCCATGAAAATAATGATACATCAGAGACAAACTCGCAACATCTCTTCTGTGAGATAGAGGTTGCAAGGAAGAGAAAAGGACATCTCCTACGAGGCTACGAAGTCTATTTACTTGAACATTTTAACATGTACAAAATTGAAGTTTTATTCCATTTTTTATGTATTGCAGCCATTTTCTTTTTGATAATTTATTATTTTTAAATCATTAATTCACCTATTTTAATTTTTTTATATTTTAAAATTCTCTCATGAAATAAATTTGTACATTTAAAAAAAAAATAAATAAATAAAATTAACTTGTTATAAACAGTACAAAAAAATCCAAACATTTTCATACAAAAACTAGTGTCATAAACATTCATCTACTGTTGTAATTTTTTATTTTCAAATTCAAATATCTTGGAGTGTGCCATGGACAATAATTTATACAAATACAAGTTTTGAATAAAATTATGCCTATAAAATTATAAAATCATTTCAATGGCTTTTGCTTATTCATCTGTGCTGCAAACAATCATAAATTATGAAAAACATTGAAAATTATTACAATTTGTTTTTTTTATTTTCATGAGTTACATTTAAAATTCCAATCACATTCAATAGATCAATTCCATAGGGGTGACACTTCATAAAAATAAGCACTTCGGTTTTTTGATACGGCAGGTATGCATGCAAAATTTTGGTTTATTGCATAAATAAACTGCAATACTTGCTTTTAACCTTTACTCCAAGCCAGTAACTACTTTTTAAAGAACGGATTAGAGGTTTTTAACATCACTTTCGAATTTCAGTCAGAATGTTATCAATTTTTTTTTTTTTTGGATGATTTAAACATATTCATCACTAAATCGCTAAATATTGGACTAATATATAAATTAGTTAGTAGATGAAAAAGAAATGTGTCTAAATGTCTTCTCTCTCCCCTTATGACTTCAATCAATAAAAAAGTGCCTAGATTCTTTTATGACATTGTAAAAGTAGAAGAGTTAAAAAGATTGTGTACCGTTATTTTATTATTGCCAGCAGGAGTTATTTCCCTTGTACAGGGTCAGGTGTAGTTTTGAGAAGCCAGCACACTAGGATAATGTTTATAGTTCAATGTTTAAATATGCTTTCAAATATGCAAATCAGTTTAGTATTTGTATAATTGATGGTGGACATCTTGAATATATAATGTCGCTTATTCAATTCAACTAGATTTTACCAGTTTTCTTGATTACAATATGTCTGATTGTCCATTAAAACAGAGTAAAAACCGGAAGTCAAAAAGAGCAAACACTCTTGACTATCACCAACAAACTTAGCACATCAAATTTCAATCATGAATGTTAAATACTTTGTTTTATCACCATTCTATGATATACTGTGACAATTTTTTTTTTTTTTTTTCAAACAAAAACAAAATCAACTGGAGAAAAAAAGTCAGTTGTTGTCCAGAATTCAATCTAATTAACATATATATATATATATATATAACCATTGATCAAGTATTATTTTTAATGATTTCTAGCGATTAATAGTACATTGTAGCCATTACAAGACAGAGTTTGATCTCTTTTTCTGGAAAGGTTATTAAGGGAGAAGTAACCCTCTTTGATGCCAGAGCAAGACACATCATCATTGCTTCCTCAATAAAAAAATTAAAAAATAACTATTTCATGTTATTTTTGGCATATGAGATTTTCGTTTCATGACAGGTATAGATATCAAGATTATTCTGTATTTTTTGTTTTTTTAAATTAGATTGAATTCTGGACAAGAACCAAAAAATCACTTACCTTGAAAGATGAAATCCATTCCATCAAACAGAATTAAGAGAATTTTGGGAACTATTGAATAAAATATTCAACGGAATTTGATCATTGATATTGTATTAATAGTATAAATTTTCTGTGAAATAGTATTTTCTTTAATGGCTAAGGTTAGGAGCATCTTTGGAATTTTTAACTATATTCAGTTAGTATTATTCAGTTTTTCTTCCTAAAATTAAAATATCAAGAAGAAATAATTGATGAATTATCAAAGAATGATCTCCCCAATTAAAACAGAACAGATGACTCATAGGCAGTGATTGTCTATATATAAGGTTCACTATTTTTACAAAGAAGTTTGAACACTACAAAATCTTAAATATATTTGTGTTGTGAGGTTAATATCAGTGGGCAAAAATGTATGAAAGTAAAAAAAAAAATGACTTTAGTCAAATGTTCAAACCTGAATGATGTGTCATACTAATGAGTATTATTTATACGATACATACGTACATGAATGAATAAAAAATATATATCGAATGTGCTTGGTGACAATCCAGCAAACATAATCCAGAATTTTAGTTAATTTTAAATCTATATACTGAGTGTTGTTTTATATTTAAAAAAGAATTGCAGGAAAGGCATTGTAAATATAAATATTAAGTGTGTTACTTTATCAATATCAATTAATATTATTTATTTTTATTGGGGGGGGGGTATCATTTTAAATCTATATACTATATTTTGTTTGTTTGTACTTAAAAAAAAAAAAAAAAAAAAAACGAGCGGTACCTGGCCACGCGTTGCTCTGGCTTAGTGGAAATGGAAAAGAAATGCAAAAAAAAAAAAAAAAAAAATGTATGTTCTCAATACTTGTGGATGCCTTAGGTTGAAAGCAGTGTAAACATGAGTTTAATTTTATTATGAACATGTATTTGAGCTCGCATTTGCAAATACCATATAATAAGAATTGTAGCCGATTTAAAATTTGTATAAAAGTATAGTGTTTTATAAATAATAATTAGCTACAAAAAAATATAAATTAAAAAAAAAACTTTTTAAAGAATAAAACAACAAAGTAATAGGGAGACACACAAATATGGTGTCACTATACACAACAGAAGTTGTGTATAGTGACACCATATTTCAATGTTAGTAACTGTTCGTTAATGTAGGGAAAAATAGGATTGTAGAATATTAGAAAGTTCAGAACATAGCCAATCAGAATGGGCATAGGGAGACTTTATTAATTATGTATCGGAAAATTGAAACATTATGGTATGTCTATGTATGTAATAAGCAGTTACAATCTGTGTAATCTCAATAGCATAGGAAAATATAGAATTGCCCCAGTGTCAACTGGTAGCAGTGGTAGGACTTAATATTTAGAGAGAAAAATTGGAACTTCTTCCTCTGAAGATGTAAGTGTGATGGTGTTGCTCATTGGATACAATTAGTTGCTCGTCGGATGCAATGTAGCCTTTTATTATCATGACTGAATTTACAGATAATGGTGTTCGAAAGCTACAGAAGATAGTGGCTACTGGGCTAGATGTTTTGAATTTGTATAAGATTTTGAGAAGAGAGAATTTATCATTTTTGAATCGTGAAATCGAAAGATCATGTTATGCGTATGTAGCTAATGACCAGTTATGATGGGTGCCATGGATATATCATAGGAAAATGTAGAATTGGTCCCGTGTCAACTAGCAACAGTGGAAAGACTAAATATTTATAGAGAAAAATAGGAAGTCCTTCCTCTATAGATGTCGCGATTGTGATGGTGTTGCTCCTAGGATGTAATGTATTTTATTATAACAACTTAATGTGTTTAAAATTGTGTATTAAGTGGCGTCTGTTATTGCAAACCTATGATACTTTGGTTCAGAGGGGAATTTCTACAGTCAAAATATTATATAGGAGATGATCTGAAAGAGGGGCATTGTAAGTCTAAATGTTAAGTGTGTTGTTCTATCAATATTTATTTTTAGTTAGGGGGAGAGCATAATTTCAAATCTATATGTTACTTATAAACATATGTTATCCTATTAATATAGTGGGGGGAGGGGTTGTTAATTGTAAATCTCTATACTAAGGATTACTCTAACGTTTTTTTTTTTCTGGCCAGTCCGTCTGTTCCCATATTTTCAAACTATCTCTTCTGAAACTAAAAGTCGCAGAGCGGCGCTAGGGGCCTCAAGTAATTGGACTTTTTATAGATCATTCTTTTATGGTTAAAATAGTTTTTAAGTGGTCAAAAATGGGTCCAAATTAAAAAAAAAAAAAACGTTATACATTTTGTACATTCATCTTAGTTTATTTCTAATTTTTAATAATTTCATATGCATGACACGTTGGTACAGTGGTAACGTCACCAGCTTTGAATGCTACAGTTTTGATTTCAGTTTCGATTCTAGCTGATGGAACCCAAATACTTTTACTTTTGAAATCACGACTGGACAAATGAAAATATCATATTTAAGCATATTTTATGACTGGCAAAAGCCATGCGCCCTCCTCCACTAGCATTTTTTTAAATAAATATAAACAATTATTTTTATACGTACAGAAACCCGTGTTCCATGCAATCAGTAGTGTAGAAAATAATTACTGATGGTGGGAAGATTTTAAATTTTAACCTAGTTACCATCTTGACTCCTTATGTTTGCTCTTCTTTTTTTTTAATATAACTAGCATTTCAGCCCGGCGTTGTCTGGGTGTTTGGATGTGTATGTTGAGCAAAAAAAAAAACAAAAAAAAAAAAAACAGTGATAGTAGGAAGGCAGGCTCAAACCCGTACCGTGAAGGAGGAAAAGAATGGGGGAAAAAAACTGACGTCTTTGCTGTTAAGACCACCGCCAAACCGGAAGTGGCGTAGGTTTAAATTAAGGCTAGACAATCGAAAGGAGAGTATGACTTGAAAATATCGGCGAAAAAAGCGACCCCCCCTGTAGAAAAATGCCCAGTTGAAGGTGAAGATATTAATGATTTTCGCCAATTTTTCGGTATTTGTCGTCTGAAAGGTCGAACTTCAAAATGATACTGATCTTGATAAAATCTGTCACCTCTGTCAAAAGTTTTAGGCAGACATACATTTATATATTGATAACTAAAAATTTTCTACCCAAACCGATTAAAAAGCTTGCTCTATCTCTGAACATTCTTTGTATAAAATTTCAAATGTTTAGACCAGAAATTGTCTGAGTAATTTGGTAGAGACCGCATAGGTCAAATTTTTAAAAACTTTGACCCCTATTATGACACCTTAACATTTATTCTTTGGGGCTCAAATCAAGTTATTAAATCAGATCCATGTCCAACGAACTTATATCTAAAATTTCAAGTGTTTAGACCCCAAATTGTTGGAGGAGTTTGGTAGAGTTCTCAAAGGTCAAATCGTTGAATTTTAACCCCTTAATAGCCAAATTTCTGGCCGAGAACGGATTGCACAGATTTTCCCAAATCTCAGTACCCTGTATATCAAATTTTGAATCTGTAGACTTAAAATTGACAGAATTATTGTGTAGGGAAATGTACACGCACGCAGACACGTTCACTTTTATATATACTTAGATTATTTTTAACTTATTAAAATTTATTTTGAATTCTCATTAAAAATTTAATTGAATTTATTTTAAAATTTATTTAGAATTCTCATTATTGCAACAGACTGGAGATTTTAGTCTTAACGATAACAAACCCTCAAGCAGGCAACCCTCTATAGATGATGTCCAAATTCAGATATTAACTGAGAATAACCCACACTACACTGCATGAGTCTTTGATGAGGAAAGATTCATTTTAGCTGGTCAAGATAAGGGCTTACTCACAAATGAATTTAAAAAATAAAATAAAATAAATAAATAAAAAAAAATAGCTGACCTACAAGCAAATGGCCAATGCATGTTTTACCACTTAGCGTTTGACAATCTGAGCCACCTAATGTTTGGATACTAAACCCTATTGGCAGGCAGCCATTATCGAGGCCACTATGTATGTAAATATCTCCATTGGAAGACCTGTAAAGCGATGCAACTTGGCAGATCGTCGACCATCTGGAAAGATGAATCACCACCAATAACACCAAACGGACAGTGTTCTGTGAAAAGGCCATCTATTTAGATATTATAATATGGAACAAACTTAAAAGAACTGCATCCATTATCGATGTCCCAGATGACTATGGTCATAATAGAGCTGAATGGGAAAAGATAAAATATCAGGCCTTAAAAAAATGATTGCAAGATTGGTTAAGAAGGTCTCCCCACGAGAGAGGTGACGGTCCAATAGAGAACCCTCAAGCCAACAGTTGTTGGTCACTCCATTTCTGCTGACGGGATGCCTGGGAGTGAATAAAATATATAAAAATTCACATCGTCTTGGGTCCCCGTCTTGAAGCGTCTCTGTTACAGCAGGTTTCAGCTTCCACCAAGACGTCGGCAAATCCTTCAAAGCAGCAGACATGTATGTCATCTTCATTAGGTGTATAATAATATGCTTGACACGCACGTACCTATAACAATAGTCGAGTCACGAGCCATTAAGATAGACATAAAGGGACACGAGGACAACAGCCCGTTATACTAAGAACGTACACACACACATATCGGTAACAGGAAAAATATTGTAATTATCCCATTACTAATATATATATATATATATATATTAGTAATGGGATAATTATAATATTTTTCCCTGATTCCAATACAATTACTGATTCTGATACAATTATCGATTCCAATTCTTTATAAATCTCTAATTATTTAACTATAAGATTGTTATTTCCCCCGATTTTCGTAAAAACACATGCTAAATATGCAGATATATTCCTAAACGTTAAAATGCACTTGTGGAGAGTGATCTATCGATTTTAGCTTTACTGGTAATTTAAAATCAATTAATTTATTTTATCATTTGATTAGCATTTCAGCCTGGCGTTGCCCGGGTGTTTGGAGGTGTATGTTGAGCAAAAAAAAAAAAAAAAAAAAAAAGCGGTCAACTTTTAGAAATCTGACCCTTATTATGACCCCTTAACATTTATTATTTTGGGCTCAAATCAAGTTATTAAGTTAGATCCATGTCCAAGGAACCTATATCTAAAATTTCAAGTGTTTAGACCCCAGATTGTCGGAGGAGTTTGGTAAAGTTCTCAAAGGTCAAATCGTTGAACTTTGACTCCTTAACAGCCAAATTTCTGGCTGAAAACAGATTACAAAGATTTGCTTGGGCCCTATGGACTGTTGATAAGGTTATGTGCATATGTATATATTAAAAAGTGTGAATATGTAAAGTAATGCCTTTCTGTATAATAGTCTTCCTTAACTACCATAGAGAAAAGACTGGTCGACATTTTCACTTTTATAGATAGATAGATATAAAGTTTTGCATGGATTCAAATACCTTATATATGAAGTTTCATGTCTGTAGACAAAAAACTCTAGGAGTTTGGTAGACAAAATTCGTTAAACAAAAATATGTACGTATACATAAATATATTAAATATATATGAGAACAATTTTGTGTTTACTATAAACTTTTTACGCAAATATTATGCAAGTATAAATCATGTAGAATATCTGCATGAATATAATTACATGCGATAGTTAACTAAAGATGATTATCCCATGAGAAAACCGAAGCAACTAATAGGGAATTAATCAAAATGTATGTTTAAAAGAATATGCAAATTAGCTAGTGAATGCAATTCCAGAACCCATCTATAAGAAAATTGTATTTTCTTTTGAAATAAATAGAAAAGAGGGTTTTTAATATGAACATAAATACACACAAAAGAAAAACGATTTTATAGGAGTATAGATAGATTACCAGCGATGCAAGAGTTTGCTTAAAAAAAAAAAAAAAAGACAATTAAAACAATCGCTTTGGCATCGAAAAATAGGCATCAATTTTTCAGATTCCAATACTCCCAAAACTTCTGATTTTTCCGATTAATCGTCCCAACAGATATAAATAAATATTTATATATATATGACTACTTCATTTAATCACATCAATTAATATACGAAAGTATAATTTTGTGCGTAAACTTTAAGTATTTACTTCAACAGTGCTCAATACATAGGTAGAGCTAGGTAGTAAGTAATAAAAATATAATATTTTTATAACTTACTACATATATATATATATATATATATATGGTCCATTAATTAAAAATATATAAAAACGATTTAGATAATGACAACATATACGTCGATTTAGTTAAGTAATACATCGATTTAATAATACAACAGTAGTAGTAGTAGTAGTTGTTGCGAGAGATTCAAGTTAGTTAACATTAGAAACAAGGTGATGTGTAATGCAGGAGGCAGACAGAATAAGTTGTTTTGTGTTTTATTGTTTAGTTGTCTGACTGAACGGGGAAAAATGATTTTTGAAGCTTATTTGGTTCAAATATAAATTAAACCAGCTCCAAGCGACAGGCATGAAATATTGAAGCATTACTTTTTAAAAGATATTTCAAAGGTGTACAATCTGCATGCTTCAGATGGCTGAAGCATGATTTTTACGTTTCTTATCCAATCAAATGGCAATATTTAAAATTAAAAAAAAAAATTTTTTATCCAATCAAATTCTTTTTATATTTTGAAGAGGATGCGTTCTATATGAGCACTGTTATACTTGTCTCTTCTTTCGCCCTCGACGTAAGCAACGTTAGATTAGAAGTGCAAGTGAAAATCTGCAGAATTGATGGTTTATTATAATGTTGGTACTTATCCAGTTTACGATCCAATCTCCAGCATCGACATCACCTTGCAGATTATGTAAGTAACCAGATGATGCCGAAGCAAAGACTGCTAGATAGTTATTTCAAAACATGGCATTCCTCATGTTAAGAATGGCTTTCTATTTAGAAACTATTCTTTACAAAATCATTTTAAGTTTAAAAATTTTTTTTCTAGACTTTAATGAATTTCACCCGTCTTCTGACAACTTATTAGTTAATTGCTTTGGTATTTTCCGGCTACTTGCCAGGAGATACTGACATAAAGTTGGCAGGGATTTGATTGTAAAGTGGATAAGTACCATAATTTTATTACACAAACATCCTTTCAGTGGTTATCCATTGTCTCTATGGGCAGGTTTGGCTTGTCTATTTTGCTGCATATAAACCCTTTTTGGGTTATTTTAAGGGAACATCACCCTTACAGATCTAAAGACAACAGTTGGACATCTAGAGCGACAGAATAAACCCCAAGGCAATGGAAAAGACCAAGAGGAAGGTCAAAAACCTGTTGGAGAGACGACCTCAATGATCAACTGGATCCTACGTGGCCACATCTAGCTAGGGACAAAAGAATGTGGGAGGAAACCAGGGTGGAGCTCCTCTCCCAAGTATGATAAAAAAAAAAAAATTAAAAAAAAACTTGATGATGAAAACTGAAAACACAATACTTATTCTAAACAATTTGTGGAACACAAGTTGCTAATTTGTTCACAGCTAGGGGAAAATTGCCGGTTTATATTTTTCCAACAGTATTAATGTAGATCTTGTAGTATTTTTGCTAATCAATACATGTATAAACAAGTAAATACTCGTCAGGAACCAAGGTTCTATCCATTTTCCAATAAACTCACTTGAACGCCAATGTTTTTAATAAAGGTTTATTACAAAGAAAAGAGCAGTCACAGAAAACTTCAGAGAGACAGATATCTAGTTCCGCTACCCTTAGTTACATTGTGCATGTACCCTATTCCCTCCCATTGGGGACAGCATCCTTGGACACGTCTGTCCTACTTGAAGTCTTACCAGTCAAGAGATAGATCTCTGGAAGTTACATGGTTTTGTTAACTTCCAGCTGGGGTCACTTTTGACCCTTAAAGTTTTCTATTAAGACGATGCCTTTTATCCGTATCTATGTGGTCAATTATGCATTTCCAAGACAGAAAGAGAAAAAAATGTCATCCATAGTTTGGAAGAATGTTGTGGGTTTTAGCAAATAGTGACGTTAGGTATTACTTGGTGGTTTTGCATTGTATCTTTGACGATATCACATGTTCAAATCAGTGTGACAACACACATACAAACACGAAATGCCTTATTATATAGATTACTGGATCAATTAGGTTTCAAGGGCCCCACAAAATAAGCAAACACAACCAAAAATTAAAAATTTCGATACACTGTAAATCTGTATCTGTAAATAGATAAACTCAAATTGTTAGGTTTTTCGTCGATTTTTAATAGAGGGGGAGATTTATTAAATATTTATTTTTGCAAAACGAAAATTAAGGATGCTAGGAACACGATCTTTGCGTTTGTTTAAGTTTTGTAAATAATAAAAACATATTCTACATTAAAATAAATATTTAATACACCTTTTCTCTTTTAAAATAAATCTTTTCTTATATTAAAAAAAAAAAAAAAAAATCGACGTTGTGACAAAAAAACAAACAAACAAACCAAACTTGGTTTGTTTACAGATGCCACTTGTATAGACTCTATAAAGTCGACTGGTATTGGGCCTTTAAAATCAGCTTAGTGACTAGTATTGAGCCTTTCAAGTCAACTGGTATTGAGCCTGTAAAGTCAACTAGTATGAGCCTTTAGCTCAATATCAGTTCACTTTAAACAATATGATCACGAAGTAGTATTTTTTTTAAGCATACATTAAGTAGCTTCACTCCTTGTCTGGAGTGAATTCTACTAAAAAATAACTTAACAAATGTGAAATTCATTTTTATTTATTAAAAAAAATATTTAGCTGATAATTATTTTTCAGGTGAGAATAAATTTATTTTTAAATTATGTTACAATATGTATAGGATATGATATTGTCGACCAGCAGAAATACTCTTATAGAATCTGCGTTCAAGTTGCTGATGTGTACTATGAAATCGGGAAACGGAGTTCAGATCGGAGCCATTCTATTGTGAGTACGGGAGATGTAAGAACCCACAACATTCTTGATGATTCATTTTTTTTTTCTTTTTCTGTCTTAAAAATACATGATTGACTACATAGATATAGACTGTTACATAAAGGGCCATTGTCTTAACAGAAAATTTGGAGGGATACCTTAAGAGTCAAAATTGACCCCAGTTGGAAGTCAACAAAATAATGTAACTTCCAGACAGTGATTTTCTGTCTCTTGGCTAGTGAGACTTCAAGTAGGAAAGATAAGGGAGGGTTCATGCACAATGTAACTAGATATAGCAGGGCTATCCATCTCTCTGTTTTGAGATCCTTGAAACCTAATTGATCAAGATTTTCTTCCTTTATATATATATATATATATATATATATATATATATATATATATGTGAGCACCTACAAATTAGTCATATATACATGTAAAACGATCGACATTATCATATACAGACAAAAACAAATAATAATCGAAAAGAAAAGGATAGGCGGCAGGCTCACTATCTCTCTCTCTCTCTCTCTATATATATATATATATATATATATATATATATATACACACACACAAATAAGAGTAAATTTAAATTTTAAAGTGTTTTTTAATGTGGGTGAAAATTCGGATTCCCAAAAGGGGGCACCAAATCGAGAAAAATCCAAACTGCATCAGCGTAAAAGGATTTCTTCTTCATTGACCGAAGAGAGAAAAGTTGAAGTGGTGTATTAGAACAGATGCTACATTTTGTTCCTGCCAAAATTTTAGGTTTCAAAACATGACCAAATATGGAAATTTCTATACACGCCCATATGGAAAACGATAATTCTGATTCATAACCATGTTTCTAAGTTACAAATTCATAAGCAGGGTCCATATTTACTTGCCTACCAATTGTGTAATAATAAAGAGTTACTTGCCCTTGGTTAATATCAGAGGGAGTCTAAATAAAGTATTTGATGTGAACGGATGTGTTTCTGGTTCTTTCCTTCCTCCTCTTAAATGTAGTAGCAGCGGTCACCACATGGTAGCATAGAAATTACAGGGACCCGACGAAACATGGTGTCAGATTGGGATGAATTTTTTTCTTTGGGTAAGGAAACCTTATAATGAGAAAAAAAAAAAAGGATTAACGCCAACTATTTCAAAAAGAAATATGTTTAGACTTCAGCCCTCAGAGCGTTTTGACTTTACGCAACCGAACCAGTGGAGGACATGGCGAGAGCGATTTCAACGTTTTCGGAGTGCGACAAAATTATATGAAGAGTCGCCCGATACACAAATTAGCACGCTTGTGTATTGTATGGGACCGGACGCCGAACAGATATATAAGTCGTTCTCTTTCAAGAAAAAGGAAGATGAAAAGAGTTTTGACGTGATACTGAACAAATTTGAAGGCCACTTCATGCCGAAAAAAAATATTATGCACGAACGCGCAAAATTTCACCTCAGAACACAAAGGGAAGGCGAATCGATAGAACAATTTATTCGGGGACTTCACGAACTATCGGAAAACTGTGATTTTCCACACAAAAATGACCAAATAAGAGACAGGCTGGTCATCAGGTTAAGAAGTGGAGAGCTATCCGAAAAACTACAACTTAGAGACGACCTAAGCTTGGAAAAGGCTTTAGAAATAACACGCAGCTACGAACAAGTGAGACAGCAAATGGCTGAAATGAAGGAAAAATCGGTTGACGCAGTAAAACAAAACGAATGGAAACAAAATTATCCACAAAAAGAAACGCAGCAACAGAGATGTGGAAAATGTAACAAAAAACACAAACGGGAAGATTATTGTTCAGCGAACGGAAAACGATGTCGAAACTGACAAAATAAATCACTTCGCGATATGTTGCAGATTCAAAGCCCATAATGTCAGACAAGTGGAAAAAGATACGACAGAGGAGTACTTTCTTGGGGCTATTTATAAAAGAAAAGAAATCAGAGAAAATGCAATAGACCCATGGCACGTGCGGGTAAAGCTATGTGAAAATAATTTAATTTTCAAAATCGACACCGGAGCGGACATAAATGTTATCAGTTACGAAACGTTTCATAGCTTGAGAAAAAAACAGGTTTTGAAACCAGCATATGGCATATACAAAAGCCCCGGAGGTATATTGAACTGTATAGGGAAGTTTACGGTTGATACGAGACATAAGGATAGCAGAACAGACAACTTGCTATCGAGAGAAACAGCGTATCGAATGAATTTGGTTAAATTCGTGTCTAATGTAAACAAAGGGGAGGTAACTGGAGTCATGAAAACAGACCTAGTGAAAATAGCGTTAAAAGACGGTGTGAAACCGTATTGTACCCCGACGGCTAGACGGATAGCATTTCCCATTATGCCAAAAGTAAAGAAGGAACTTCGACGTTTAGAGAACGATGGTGTGATCGAGAAAGTAACACAACCAACGGATTGGTGCAGTCCAATCGTTCCGGTGAGAAAACAAAACGGAGAAGTACGGTTGTGTGTCAATCTAAAAAAATTAAATTCAGCAGTAAAACGTGAATATTATATGCTGCCAAATCTGGAGGATATATCACCCAAATTGAACGGCTCAGTGATATTTTCAAAACTGGATGCAGCCAGTGGGTTTCACCAAATTCCATTGGCAAAAGAGAGTCGGTTGCTTACGACTTTCATAACCCCATTCGGGAGATATTGTTTTAAAAGATTGCCCTTTGGAATATCATCAGCACCGGAAATTTTTCAACGGAAAATGTCCAAGCTTCTAGAAAATGCGGAAGGTGTTCACGTCATAATAGATGACATTAATTCATGGGAAAATGATGGAGGAACATTATAGAAGGCTTACAGTAGCACTAAAAATAATAGAGCAAGCAGGAATAAAATTAAACAAAGAGAAGTGCGAATTCAGGAAAAGTCTTATAAAATACTTCGGACACAGCATATCAGCTAAGGGGATACAACCCACTGAAGAACGGTTAGAAGCGATAAAAAAGTTATCTGCCCCTACATCAGTCACAGAGCTCAGAAGATTTTTGGGAATGAGTCAGTATCTAGGGAAATTCGTGCCTAACTTAGCAGCGGCATTACAACTAATGCTGGAATTATTGAAAAAAGATACGGTTTGGGCTTGGAATGAACCTCAAGAAAAGTCATTCCAAAGCGTTAAAGAACTATTGACACAGGCACCGATATTGACTTATTATGATCCAAAAAAGCCCATCACGATTAGTGCGGATGCGAGCAGCTATGGACTTGGCGCTGCCATTTTCCAAGAAGAAAATAAAATATTGAGAGTCATAGCTTATGCCTCTCGTACGCTGACACAAACAGAACAAAACTATGCTCAAATTGAAAAAGAATGTTTAGCGAGCGTATGGGCCTGTGAGAAATTTGACAGATACATCGCGGGACTAGATCAGTTTTGTCTTCTAACGGATCATAAACCTTTGGTACAGTTGATAAATACTCAGGATCTGAATAACACTCCTTTGAGATGTCAAAGACTGTTGATGAGACTTAGGAGATACAATCCTATAGCAGAGTATGTTCCTGGGAAACTTTTGCTGGTATCAGATGCACTGTCTAGAAGTCCAACCGAAAAAGCAGAAAGCACCACGGAGAAAGATGTAGAAATGTATATAGACACTATCATAAAGACCAGATCAGCTACTGATAGAAAATTAAAAGAAATTAGGAATGCTACATCTAAGGATTCAAAACTACAGGAGATTATCCATTTAACATCAAATGGTTGGCCGAGCAAGGAGGATAGATTAAACAAGGGAGTTAAACCTTACTTTAACTTTAGGAATGATCTATCAGTTCATCAGGAAATTTTATTTTATCAAGATTGAATAGTGGTTCCACAAAATCTCAGAGCAGAAATATTACAAGCAATACATACAGGACATATGGGGTTAAACAAATGCCGAGAACGAGCCAAAATGTCAGTATGGTGGCCGACAATATCACAAGAAATAGAAGATCTCATTAGACGATGTGATTTTTGCAATAGTCATCGTGCTGCAAATCCCAATGAAACATTGAAACCAACTACTTTGTCAGATAGGCCGTGGCAGAAATTAGGGACAGACATCCTAAAATTGGAGGGAGAATATTACTTAGTCATAACAGATCATTTCTCCCGTTACTTGGAAATCGTGAGATTAAATCCACTAACCAGCAAAACGATAATTGGGAAATTACGAGAAATATTTGCTCGATGGGGAATACCTGAGGAGATCGTAAGTGATAATGGAGGACAGTTCACAAGCACATATTTCAAAGAATTTGCAAAACAATATGGATTCACACACACCACAGTGAGTCCGCATTTCCCTCAGGCGAATGGAGCTGCCGAAAGCGCAGTGAAAATTGCGAAAAGAATATTACGACAGCCAGACATATTTCTCGCATTAATGGCTTACCGTAGTACACCAATAACTGCTACGGGAGTTAGCCCAGCAGAACTCTTGATGGGTAGAAAAATTAAAACAACTTTACCCAGTCATCCAAATAAATTAAAACCCAAATGGCCAAATTTACGAAAAGTAAAAGAGAGAGATGGGGTTTACAAAACAAAAAGTAAAATAAATTATGATAAAAGACGTGGAAGTAAAGACTTGAAACCACTAAGAGTGGGAGACAGAATCCGAGAGAAAACGGATGAAGAGAAAATGTGGAGGAATACTGGTATAGTCACAGCAACAAATAAGAAAAATAGGACATATACAGTAAAGTTGAACTCTGGAGAAAATCTAAAAAGGAACAGAAAACATTTACTACCTATTTTGGAAAACGTAGACAACTCCTCCAGAAGAAGCGAAGTTAAGCAAAAACAGGAGACAACTGTATCAAGCAGAGGACGATTATCAAAAACAAAACGAACTACTTGAAAGACTTTGTTTGCAAAGATAATAAATGTTAGCGTTTGTAAATAAAGGTTAAAACTGTAAACAAAGATAAATAAAAAGGATCTCGACAAACGGAGATGTGTAATAATAAAGAGTTACTTGCCCTTGGTTAATATCAGGGGGAGTCTAAATAAAGTATTTGATGTGAACGGACGCGTTTCTGGTTCTTTCCTTCCTCCTCTTAAATGTAGTAGCAGCGGTCACCACGTGGTAGCATAGAAATTACAGGGACCCGACGAAACACCAATGAGGGCAGAGTTAGACACAAAGGCAAGTTTTAATGCAAGGAAAATCTAGCTCCCCAAATGGAGGCATTCTGAATTGGAAGAAAAATAAAAACTGCATCAGTCGTGAAGGATTTCTTCTCCTTCACTAACCGAGGAAAGAAAAGTTGAAGCGTAGCATAACAACTGATTTCAATTGAACTAAAGAGATGCTTTCTCAATCAGGATCCTTGGAATAGAGTTCCAAGAGAGGTAATATATGCGTCAACAATGCGACAATTCAAGGCGAAATTAGAAAGATGCTGGGATACTGTCTTCTACATTATAAATTTCTACCATCCTTTCTCTACATGGCAATTGAAGCACGATTGTTTTATTTTTTACCAAATAAATTAAATTCACACAGATGCTACACTTTGCCTCTGCCAAAAGTATATTAATTTTATCAATAGCTAGCTGGGGTGGGCGCCCGGCTTTGCCCAGGTGTAAAAATACGCTTAAATATGATATTTTAATTTGTCCAGATTTCATATTATTATAGAGTTGTGATTTCAAAAGTAAACAAAGTATTTGGGTGCCATCAGCTAGAATCGAAACTGAAGCCTTCAAAGCTGGTGACGTTACCACTGTATCAACGTGACATGTATATGAACTGATTAAAAATTAAAATTAAAAATACACTAAGATGAATGTACAAAACGTACAACGATATTTTCAATTTTAATTCATTAAAAACTATTTTAACCAGCTAAAGACCCATAAAAGAACGGTCTGCTTTACAACTTTTAGTTTCAGAGGAGATAGAGTTTGAAAATATGGAGACAGACAGACAGACATATAGCCTTTTATATATTAGATTGTTATATAAGTACATGCACACTAACTGAAGACGACGTTTCCAAGTAGGTACTATATTCGCCAACAATAATAAAAGCTGATCCATTAAGATAGCAAAATGTAAAAGAACAACCATTGAAATCAAATTACTCATTGAAATGAAAAGAAAATTCAGGTCAGGAAATAATAAAAGCAGTTAACCTAGATTAAAAGTAAAAACATGAATTGATATTTTTAACATCTGTTTTTTTCTTTTGCAAGAACTCAAGTTTGCCCAGCTGGGCAAACTTGAGTTCTTGTACAAGAAAAATATTCAGTAAAAAAAACAAAAAAAACGTTTTTTTAGTAAATAGTTATTTTTTTGCATTTCCATACACCAAACATGAATATAAATATCACTAAAACATCCGTTGGGTCATAAGCTTCATTTTGGTACCTTACTTGCTTGCCTGGGTGGATTGCCTGTAGGCTGAGATAAACCGTGTCACACACACCCACCCACACAGACAGACATTAGGAAAATTTATTTATTATTACTAGCTTGGGTGTCTGGCATTGCCCGGGTTTTTGGAAGAGTAAAAAAAAAAAAAAAAAAAAAAAAGTGGTAGTAGGCAGACAGGCTTGAACCCGTGACGCGAAGGCGGAAAAGAAAGTGAAAGAAAACCCGACGTCTTACCGCTACTCCACGACGTGACTGGAAGTGTAAAATGTTCAAATTTAATGTAGTCAATCAAAAAGATGACTTGCAGAAATGATGCTTTTAAACCTCCCATGAAGGTAATTTTTAATGTGGGGGGAAAACCAGCTCCCCCCAAAAAGGGGGCACTTTGGCAGTATCCAAATAGTAATTGTCTCACTATGAAGGGTTTCCTCTTCATTGACCAAGTGCCAATGAGAGAACAGATACAAAGGCCAGGAGTTGGCACCAGTGTTCGATCAGTTTTGCTTTATTTATACGAAAAAGACACGACCGCATGGTGGGAATTTTTAAAACTCAATCAATAAAAAGATAGACGATCTGTTTGCGAATCTGATATATTACGATTTAGAAAGTATAAAAAAAACTTCTTGCGGAATGTAACCGATGCGAGAACCCCAACGCAAAAAGCCTTTCGGACATATACAAACGCGCACACCCATTTTGCCTTCTATATATTAAAATTATTATTATTTCGTAGGGAATGGAGCTACTTCTAACTTAGGGATAAACTGGCAAATGGACAGAGCCTCTTATAGAAAAGTGTGAACACATTTAAAAGTGAGATTTCAAACTCATGCCTTACATATTATTTTATTATATATACTAGCAGGCCGCCTGACATTGCCCGGTCATAAAATACACTTAGATATGATATTTTGATTAATGCAGATTTTGTATTATTATAGTATATTGGATCCAATATATAGTAATGATTTAAAAAGTTGAAAAAAAAAAAAAAAAAAAAAATTACTCGTGTGTCACCACTGAGAATCAAAACGAAAACATTTAGCTTACGATTTACTGTTTCCTTTGAAATTAATGACTGACCTATGAAGACATGCTTGCTTCAAGGCTAAAAATTAAAACATGAAGCAATAGCTACTACGTTACGCATGCATATTTGTAATGCTGTCGTTTGACCTTCACCTGGCAAATTTCATTTTTTTAATTTTCACACTTTTGCACCGATTTTCCTCGGCTAAAATCCAAATATAAAGTTCTGCATGGGTTCGAATACCCTATATATTAAGTTTCATGTCTAGACCAAAAACTGATAGAGGAGTTTGGTAGGTAAATTTTTTTAAGCAAATGTATATACGCATACATATATATATATATGTATATATATATATATAGAAAAAGGTTTGTGTTTACTATATATATATATATAGAAAAAGGTTTGTGTTTACTATAAACTTTTTATGCAAATATTACAAAAGTATAAATCATGTAGAATATCTGCATGAATATAATTACACGTAATAGTTAACTAAAGATGATCATCCCATAAGAAAACCGGAAAAACTAATAGGAAATTAATTAAAATGAATGTTTAAAAGAATATGCAAATTAGCTAGATCTTTTGCAGATGAATGCTATTCCACGATCCATGTATAACAAAGTTGTCTTTTTTTTTTCTTTTTTTTTTTTTTTTAAATAGAAAAAGGAGTTTTTAATATGAATATAAATAAACACAAAATATGAAATTAATAAACACACACACAAAAAAAAAGAAGAAAATTATAGGAGTATAGATTTAATAATTGGAATTCTTTCAGATGAGTAATTTGTATATTTATTGATTTATTTGCATTTTTATTGATTTATTTGAGAAATAGTTGGCCGAAACGTCATGGATCAACAACAATAATGAGGATAATAGTCCGCAAATAAATAAATATTCAAGCCTGACGGACCAACAAATATTCTAGTTCAAACTCAGGCTTAACAAACTGACCTTAGATAGTGTCTAGTAGGCATTCACGGTCTCTTTCATAGAAAAGTGGGAATATTTCTTAAAAAAAAATTGTTATTTCAATCTTAAATATGACAGACCAACACAACAAAAAATATATTTCAAACTTAAGTGGCGCTAGTTTAAATTACAGGAGTTATTTAGGTGACATAACTGAAAACTGTTTTCATTAATAAACACCAAAAGATTGAATTTCAAGTAAAACTAATGTTATGTACTTAATTTTCATGTCACAGTAATTAAAATATCCAAAAATTACAAAAAACTATAAGGCTGAAAATTATTTCTTAATGAAAATAGTTTTCAAAAGCAATTAGTGAAAATTAAGTTTTTAGTTATCTCCTAGATAAAACACGGGATTCAAACTCATACCACTTAAACATGATAGACTACAGAACAGAACAAAATCTCTTATAAAGATATTGAACGCAATTTTATGTCTATTCAATCTGTACATTTTCAAAACTGAAGTCTGACAGACAAAGCGCACATTAGTGAGGCATAGCTGCATCTCTAATATAAATCTCACCAGTCTGTTTAATTTTACTTCAGTCAAAGTTCTCAGAAATCAAGGGGCCCATGACCTGGCACTAACACTTAAAGTCTATATGAGATACATAGGTATTTGAATGTTCCATTAAAGTTCTTTATCTCTCAAGCACTGAGTTAGTAAAGAAATTGAGAACATAATTTTCCTCTCCTCAATTAACCATTTTTATACGTTGTAGTATATCTTTCATGTTGGTCTCTTGGTCTTACTGGATTCCAGGACAAGAGTTTATCTAGTCTGGTGGAGTATCCAGCTTCGTGCTATTACTTGAGGTAATATCACTTGGGGAAGGTGCACTATTCCTAGGAAAAGCTGTGGGGTAGCTGTAGTGAGGAGATCTTATTTGAGCTGTGAATACTGTGATTTTGAATATTTGGCCAGGGTTTTACTTCTATGGAAAAAGTATCCTCATGCCAGATTGTTCTGACAAACCCCTGTACAGAGAGACCTTAGACACCCGAGGATAGTGTCTAGTAGGCATTCACTGTCTCACAAAAACTTTCGACAGAGGTGACAGATTTTCACAAGATCGGTATCATTTTGAAGCTCGACTCTTCGGATGACAAATATCGAACAATTGGCCAAAAACATTAATTCCTTTACCATCATTTCTGATTAAAAAAAAAAAAAAATTATAATATTTAAACAAGATTATTACGTTCGCTTATTCTTTATTTTCCATTTTGTTTTGATTTACCCCCCCCCCAACACACACACCTCATCCGGGCAACGCCGGGTATCCCCGCTAGTCTATAATTAAAATGAAAACAATTCAGTAATATACTATCGAATACAATAATAGGGCAAGGTTGTTTTTTACTTGTAAATTGGATTTTTCTCTCGCCATTCGGTGTGCACGTACTTGCATAGAAACCATTGATAAAACGACTATGCTATTCTTGTTTTTATGTGCCTAGAGCCCCCCTCCCCTATCGATTTTTATTTGTTTTGTAGATATATACTGATATGTAAACGTTCGTTTGCTGAAAAGATGAAAATAATCCATTCATTAACTCCATGTAGGTTATCATATTTCATATACTAAAAAAAAAAAAAATAAATAAATAAAAAAAAATGAGATCATCCAATTAGCAAAGATGATGATTGTTGATTAATTTGATGCTACTAATCCTGACTTTATCCATTTTGAAATGAATTGTTCCCAAATCAAATTATGTTTTACTGTAAAAACAGAACAATTTTAAATAAATACATTTAACAAAATCACATTCGCTTGAAGAATACTTAGCTGACAATTATTAGTATTTGTTTGCAGGCACTCTGGTTGGGACCAAAAATAATAATTGTCTCAGTATAGAGAGTTTCTCTTCCATTGACAGAGACAAATTACCTTAAGAGTAACATCAGAACAGATACTACACTTTGATCTTGCTGACAATTATTTTGATAGTAAGAAAACAGAATATTTATTTATTTATTTTTAAAATCTAATCACAACCAAAAAAACAACACTTAAAAGTTTGAAATCCGGACTTGGATGTTGAAAGAAAAATTGTTAAAAAAAACATGTCTACCCATTTTCTCTCATTTGTCAAAAATGGGTGATCATTCGACTGGCAGTAATTATCATTTCCTACACTGAAGATTGTGTAAGCATGAAATATTAGTGTCTGAAGGTAAAACTAATAAATATTTAAAATAAAATATATATATATATATATATATATATATATATATATATATACTAGCATTTCAGCCAAGCTTTGCTCAGGCCCTATGTACTGTTCATAACTTTATGTGCATATATATATATATTAAAAAGTTTGACTCATGTCCAGGTACTCTACATCTAAAATTCAAGTGTTTAGACACAAAATTGGTGAAGGAGTTTGGTAGAGTTTACAAAGGTCAACTCTTTCAACTTTGACCTCTTGGAAGCCAAATTTTCGCCTAACTCTTTATGTAAAATTTCAAATGTTGAGACTCAAACTTGGCTGAATAGTTTGCTAGAGACCACAAAGGTCAAATCTTTTGAACTTTGACCCTTGGAAGCCAAATTTTCGGCCAAAAACCGATTTAAAAGCTTGCCATATGTCTGAATACACTTTGTGTAAAATTTCAAATGTTTAGAGTGAAAATTGGCTGAGTAATTTGGTAGAGACCATAGAAGTCAAATTTTTTTCACTTTGATCCCAATTTTGACCCTTAGCATTTATTGTTTTGGGCTCAAATCAACTTAAAGTTTTCAACGGTCAAATCATTGAACTTTGACAGCTTGACGGCCAAATTTCTGGCCGAAAATCGATTAAATAGATTTTCCTCAAATCTAAATACCCCTTATATCAAATCTCGAGTCTGTAGACTGAAAATCGACAGAGTAGTTTGGTAGGGAAATGTAAACACACACACATATATATATATATATATATATATATATATATATTACACACGCATACACACATGTGCAAAATTGAGCCATTTATCACACTGACAGTGAGATTAAAACACCAAATTCATAATCAAAATTGAACAATACTTTTCTAACATTACGGTCATATGTATGCAATCAACATGCTACGGCGAAGTAATTTACATATTGCTTTGCAAAAGAACATCTCATCTATTCACTATTCATTCTACTGTTTTCATTTTCTTATAAGACATAGTTAAATGCACACATATTTTTTGTATTGTCGATAAAAACTTGTCATTTTGGTGGCAAAGAGTTTCTAGATCAATGTACTTATAGGTATTGAGACTCAGTTCTAAATTAGAAAATTAAAACAAAGCCACCCTCCTCCCTCAAATACTTTACGGCCAAGCAACCAAGTCAACCTCATCCAATTTTTTTTTTTTTTTGTAATAGAACAAAAAAAAACATTATCTGAATTAATTACGAAATAACATTCCACCGATGATACACTTCAGTTCATAAGTCAGCCATTTTATTCTTTTATTAATGTGTAAATTCAAAATAAAGCCCCCCCCCCACCCCAATAAAATATACTCTGCAGCTCAGCAAACATGTCACTCACCCCCTACCCTACTGTGAAAAGAATAGCTTTTTACAACTTTTTTTTTTTTTATATCGGGAATAAAAGCTTAGAATCTTGGATACAAAGTGTCTCTCTGATCCTTTCCAGTCAATTTAACTATAAGGGCCGAGATTTGTTTTTTTTAAAATTTTCTAAGAAATACTGAAAAAAAAAAAAAAAAAAAAAACCCTGAAATCTTAGATCGCCACCATTCCAGTAATAATAGGAGAAACTGGGCTTAGGAAAAAAGAATTTTCAAAACTACTTGGCAAATATACCCTGTGAACCAAGTGCAAGAGATAACCAAACACTTCCACTTAGATGGACAGTTAGAATCCTAAAAAGAATTGGTGAATATATGGCATCCAGAAGGATTCCTCATTCCAAGCAGAAAAAGAAATAAAAACTTATTTTTCACAAAATCATTAACTATTTTTAGGTCACTACACAGACTGTTATTCTCATCTTCATAGTTGTTGTCCACCTGAAGAAGGCCAGAGGATGAGTTGGCCGAAACGTGGTGAAACAACTATGAAGATGAGGATAACAGTCTGAAAAAATAAATAAATAAGACAACCTTTATATTTATATCTTATCTCTGCATATAGTCATAAGATGGTTAAATTTTTTCTTTATTAAAAAAAGTCCCCAAGCAAGCATGAATATTTCTCCAATTTTTATCTGATTCTTATTTAATTCTAGTCATGTAGTCATAAGGGGGTCAAATTTTTTCTTTATTAAAAAAAGTCCCCAAGCAAGCATGAATATTTCTCCAATTTTTATCTGATTCTTATTTAATTCTAGTCATGTAGTCATAAGGGGGTCAAATTTTTTCTTTATTAAAAAAAGTCCCCAAGCAAGCATGAATATTTCTCCAATTTTTATCTGATTCTTATTTAATTCTAGTCATGTAGTCATAAGGAGGTCGATTCTTATTTAACTCTAGTAAAATTACACAAACTTAAACCGATTCTCAATATGTGATCATTTTTAAACAGTTAACTCCACAAAATTAAAACTTAAAAACCCATAATTTCAACCATGCAATTTGTATTTTCACATCTTGCTTTTGATTGGTTAAAAAGTATATCGACTGAAGGGTAAGGGTGAAATAGACATTGAGATCATCACAGACTTAACAAAATGGTTGGCTGGAAACTTAATACGACTGTGAATCGTTACAAGGGTAAAAGGGAAGACACTAGGTAGAGATAATAACAGAGGCTTAAAGTTGATGAGTCAGGGTCTGAAATTTATTGAGAGAATAACTAAACAGCAAATAAGTAGTATTTAATTTTCTCCCACTGCAAGAACTGTGATACCAGAGTCGGAAAGTGTGATTAAGAAGTCGGCACCCTCAAGGAGAGGCACTCTGGCCTGCAAAAAGTGCTTGGGCAGCCCCGTCCCAGTAAGGACACCGCAGGCGATTAGCAATAAACTAACCCCTTCTCAAAAGCCTGGGAGGGTGGACCTCCTAGAACTGCACAGAACCAGCATTACACCGCAATTAACAAGGAAGTCAGATAATCGTAGATGAAATGCAGTTTGGGTTTATGCCCGAGAAAAGTACAACTGCTGATTATTTATATATATATATATATATTGTTATGGTAAGGTGGAACAATAAATCTGTTGCCCCAAAGCAAACCACACTACAGTTTTATTTTAAAACTTGTTATCGAAAAAATTAATTCAGGTAACTCGATTATCTATTAGAGCTAACATCTATCTAATGTAGACACCCTTCAGCCTCAATCACTGCCTCGATACGGGTCCAGGACTGGGAGCATGCCTTTTCCACAAGCGCAGGCGAGAGCTCGGTGAATACTCGGCCTACGGTGGTGATCAGGCTAGCTTTGGTGTTGTAGGAGGTCATGTAGGTTATGTTCTTGACGTTTGACCAAACGAAGTAGTCTCGCAAGTTCAGGTCGGGGGAGGAGCCAATAAGAAAAGTGTACAAAGTCGTAGCACTCTTTCTGAAGCCAAGCCTGGGTTTCTTTGTACTTGTGGACTAGCACAGAGTCCTGCTGCCATACCCAGTATTTACCAGCGGCCACCTGATTGCACCAGGGGATCACCACACTCTTCAACACACCCAAGTACTTTGGTGTTGATTTTCAAGCCAACTTCAAAGATGTGAGGTGGCATGATGTGGTGTGGCCTTCATTTGAAAGCATATCAAAAACCATAACCGTAGCCGTAAACTTCGTTGAGCTGTGCCCTCAAGTGTTAAACCAGCCTGATTTGTATTTGCTAGTAATGGTCCTGATGTCATAACTTGGATGGGTAGAGAGCAGGAGTTGTACAGCAGCGCATCTTCAATCTCGCTCGTTGAACATTGTGTCACTTTCAGACATGATAGAAGACTTCTATCGCTCTTGGGAGTTGTACACAACTGGCCAACTAAGAGATGGTCTGCAATATAAAAAAAGAAAAACCGGTTTTCATCAAACAGAAATGGAATCATTATCTTTTCTAAGGCGACACTTTTATTGTTTCACCCTAAATTTATTCTGTCCCTTACATTTAAAAAAAAGAAAGAAAAATTCTAAATGCCAAAAAGTTTTCTGCTCTAATAGTTCTTTCCTTCAAACAGCTAGACTTAGGAATTCCTTTCCTGCTTCCCTGACTGTACTGATATACAGAAGTTTAAATGTAATGTAAACCAACATCTTGTTAATCTTTCCATAGGCATGGTTCCAAATAGTAACCCCGTATGTTCAAGTGGCGGTGTACTTGTTAGGAGCGAATGAGAGTTGGAAAAAGAAAACAAAACTTCACTGAAAATATTCCCTGTTTGAAGCAAACAAATAATTTTACAATTAAAGTTGAGACCTCCCCCAAAATAAGAAAAGACGCAATAAAAAAAATCTTACATAAAGTTATCTTTGATCTTGGTATAGGGTGTTGCTTTCAATTCAAAGGAATAAATAATAACACCGCAAATGTGATATAGATGTAAGGAATGTAATTTTGAGAGATGAGACACCCATCGTTGAAAAAAAAAAAAAAAAAAAAAAAATGAAACTCTAAAACAGGTTTAACCATCTTCCTCCGAAGGAGAAAGTTTAATGAGACTATGAAATTCACAAGCGATCTCCAGTTGCTTGTATATCCGTATATCCCCCATTAGGTGAGATGACGATGGTAGGTTTTTGCAATTCCTGCAAGGAAGTGTCGATGTCCTCCTATAATAGTTGTGTCAGGGGCATCATGAATTAGTATATTTATCTAAATCAAAGTTCTGAATTTGTTTCTAAAATGTTTTTGGATATACAAACAATGAAAAGAATATGCTGTTGTCCTAGCCCTAGTGTCTGATATTCGCAAATTGGTCACTCAACAGGCTCAGCGTTGCTTAACATTTGGTTATCTAATGAGAACCAGTGTGTCAACGTGACTATGCCGTTACCCAGAATTGAATAAGGAATCCTATGTCTTGCTTATAATGCCATATTTTTTTTAATTGTAACTTTTAATTGTTAATTTCTGTAAATTTATAGGATTCATCTCATTTGAAGCACATCCAACATTTCCCCCATGAATTAAAATATTTCAAGAGTTAAGGCAGAGGTCTGCTTCCATAGTTCACTTGGGGGGCACGTAGATATTTCGGACCATTTTTATTGATTGATTTGAAAATTTTTTAATAAAAATTGGATATATTTGAAGTTTTAAGGATGGGTCAGCATGAAGTAAAAATTATTTAAGCAGACCTCCTCCCACTGGTATATCTATAAATGCGTGTGTGTGTGTGTGTGTGTGTGTGAGTGAGGACACTTCTCAACCTATATACTCAACAAATTTTTTATCTACAGACTTGAAATTGGGTATATAGGATATTCAGAGATGTGGAAAACTTTTTAATCCATTTTCATCTGAAAAAAGGGCTGCTAAGGGGTAAAAATTGGTACTTAGGGTCATCAAATTTTTATGTTTGCTATCTGTTTCATGAATATGTGAATAGTTCACATTACAGATTACTTATGTTAAGAATAAGTAGTTTGAAAATACCTTTCAAAGATCGTGCCACACTGGTCTAATGGTTATCACACTTGACTTACCGTCTAAGTTTGGATTTCGATCTCAGCTTGAGTATTTTTTCATTTTTTTTTTTACTTACAAAAAAATGAATGGTTTAGAAAAAAAAAACAATATTCGAATGTACATGTTTCATTTTCTGTATTAATTAAAATATATTACGATTAGACAATTCTGGGCGGCCTGCTAGTATATTTATATAAAAGTGGCAATGTGTGTGTGTGTGTAAAGAGAGTTGTCAAATTCAGACATGTTGAAAACTTTGTAATCAGTTTTCATCTAGATGAAAGGGGTGCTAAAGGGTTAAAATTGAAAAATTGGTACTTGGAGGTCATCGGATTTTTATCTGCGAGTCAACTGTTTCACAACCGCGCATGCACAGCTTCCTTATGTTAACAATAAGTAGGTTTGAAAACACTTTTTAAAGATTATGTCAAGATGGTCTAATGGTTATCATACTTGACTCATTGTCATTAGGTTTTGGTTTCAATCTCAGTTCGAATATTTTTCATTTTTTTTTTTTTACAAGAAGTGAACTGTTTTTAAAAAAACATAATAGTTGCATGCACATATCTCAGTTTTTTGGTTTTTGTTTTTCGTTATTTTTACTTCATTTTTTTTTTAAAGAATATTTTTCATTTTTTTTTTTTTACAAGAAGTGAACTGTTTTTAAAAAACATAATAGTTGCATGCACATCTCAGTTTTTTGGTTTTTGTTTTTCGTTATTTTTACTTCATTTTTTTTTAAAGAATTTAACATTAAGTTGAATACCTACAGTATTTCTGATTGTAATAAATAAATCTGTATTAATTAAAATATAATATTTATGCGTATTTTATGACCGGGCATGCCAGGCGGTCTGCTAGTATATAAATAAAGAGTTTACTCTCCCACCCCATTAATCCACTTCAAATCCGATTCAAACACGTAGGCAATATGAAATATTTGAAAAAAAGGGAGTGACCATAGTTGGTCCTATTATGGACAGGACATTTAAAAAAGACAATACAAAAACATTTTTTTAGTAGAAATAAACAGGATCTGCGAATTAATTTTTTTTTATTCCCTTGTGAAAATAAATTGCAAGCTTTAACATACAAAAACAGGATACTCACATGCACAAGATGACATGCAACTTGCAAAAAACAACATATCATGACATGCGCATGTGCACAAGACGAAACTGGCTAACAAGAGAAGAAAACCCAGACAAAACTAATATACACTCAAACAAGACTCAAACACACTCAGACAAAACTATTAGGTTGGTGCAAAAATAATATTTTTTGACGTTCAACTATATCTATAAAAGTGAACGTGTCTGTGTACATTTTCCTATGCAATAACTGTCAATTTTCAGTCTACAGACTCGAAATTTGATATACAGGTTATTGAGATTTGGGAAAATCTTTGTAATCCATATTCGGCCAGAAATTTGGCTGTCTAGGGGTCAAAGTTCAACGATTTGACCTTTGAGAACTCTACCAAACTCCTCCGCCAATTTTGGGTCTAAACACTTGAAATTTTAGATATAGGTTCCTTGGACATGGATCTAACTTAATAACTTGATTTAAGCCCAAAACAATAAATGTTAAGGAGTCCTAATAGGGGTCAAAGTTAAAAAAATTTATCGCTGTTTTTTTTTTTTTTTGCTCAACATACACTTCCAAGCACCCGGGCAACGCCGGTCTGAAATACTAGTATATAAAAAAAACATTAATTTTGTACCAAGCTAATAATATATAGACAGACAAAACTAATATATACTCAGATAATAGAATCATACACAAGACAAAACTCAAGCAGAAGAAATGACTCCCACAACAAAGACAAAGATACACAAGACTTACACACCAAAGATGAAACTTGCATGCACAAGAACATCACACAAAAATAACAGACAAGAAACTAAGATTAGCAAAACAGGTCAGCAATTCAGACAAAACAGCATTCACACAGTGATAAATTTATAAAAAAATAATATTTTAATGGAAATAATTATTAGTTTTATTTTTAGCAAGTTTTGATGAGTAAAATTTTTAATAAAAATTTAAAAAATTTTTTTTCCATAATTTAACCGTTTTTTTTGTTTTTTTTGTTAATTTTTACTTTACATTTATTTATTGTAAAACCTTTTAATTTTATCTTTTAAGATAAAATTTAAAAGTTTTACAATAAATAAATATATCAGTGTAAAAATGTTAAAAGACGAAATTATTCAATTTTATTTATTAAATATATTTTTAATATTTTAATTTGTCTTTTAAAAAGAAACTACTTAGGTATATGGCATAAAAATAAAGATAGCAAACTGTATGCCTACTCAGTATTGCGGCGAAGGCATTTGTTTTCAGTTCTGAAGTATTTTTCTACACATTTTGAAATTTGATGTAGGCAGCTCCTAGCATATTCTCCAATTTTCAGTAACTTATTTCCCTCTGTTGATTTTTATTTTTAGGTAATTACTTAAAAATGTTTCATATTGCAGTTATCTAAGTATTTTTTAAAAATAAATTGTAGCTAAATACATTATTGTATTGCCAATCACATTGTACAACAATAAGTGAAGACTGGCTAATCAGAAGCAACAGTTAATTTATCAGCTTAAATGCTATGTAGCTCTGACCTCAAAAAGTCTCCAAGATAAATCAAGGGAACAAAAAGAGAAGTAAGATTTTGGCAAAAATCATTCTTTTCTTATCAAAAGCGGATTTCAACCAAAAAGCAGAGACTCAGGCTCTAGCGATTGAAGCATGAATCCCCTTTTTTTCTGGAGAGAGAAAAAAAAAATAAATAAATAAATAAACAACGGAAAAATTTACATTACATTCCTGATAGAAAGAGCATACTGGGGGAAAACACAGCATCATCTACAATTGCCCCCCCCCAATCTTATTTGTACACTAATTTTGTTGTGCTGAATTCGTTTCACGAATTTAACAAATCTACAATAACTCATCACAGAAGCTGCATGTACAATTCACACAGTAATGGTCCTGGACTTAGATTCATTAAAGCTCTGACATAGGAAATCACCGATGGGTGTTTACTAGGTGTCTAATACAAATGAACATCTTTACAAGTTTAGAAAACAGCAGAGATCCCATGATTTTCAGAAACATTTCTTTCATATTCACAATTGCTGAAGCTGGGAACAAACTAGCCACATCGATTGTTGGTTGCGAAGACACTGCGTCTTTTGAAATTCTTACGTTTCACAAAGTTACACCTGCTGCATCTCCTTGATAGACGTACACTTTTTAAGAGCTGTAGTGCACCTGAGCATTGTAGACAATGATTTCATTATTATCTATATAATATGCTAAGGCAACTTTTATGTACGTTATCGCTAGGGCTAACATACATAAACAACAATGATAACAGAAGATTCTTTTCATTAGCTTGACTCTCAAATATGTATCCGACATAGTTAATCAACTGAGAACCACATCACTCTATATAAAAGCATATAAGATATATACAGATACACACTCGGATATCAAAACAATGAAAAGAATATGCTGTTGTCCTAGCCCTAGTTATCACCTATTGTCGAAGATGGAAAAAAAATTATTTAAAACAACTGTGTCAAATATGAAACTTGAACCAAATTACACTTTCGTGATCTTCAGGCTAGGATCAAAGTGTAATATCTGTTCAAAGATGGGGAGACTAAAATCATAGGGTTAATCATTCACATGATATGTCTATAGAATGGAAATGTCACAAACTGCTAAAACTTAAACTACATTAATTAAATATAGTACTTAGATAAGTATATTTAAGTTTGAACAAAGCTGGATCATTGGGCCTTCATTCGTGCTAGATATCCAGAGAATGGAAAGGTTTTATCCACGGCAGCAGTATACAACAGACGGGGATACAACTGAAATTGACACGGTTATATTCCTAGTTATTATTTTAAAAAAATAAAAAAAGTTATGAAAACGTATGGCCTAGATTGCATAGACACAGCTGTTTGAAACCCAAGTGGTCCTTGCATTTTAACTACATTTTTTTTAACTTCTAGTAGCAATTTAGGATAAATTTCTCTTGTTCAAAAGGCTGTCTGGCTGCCATCATTAAAGCCTGGAAAAAAATATATGAAAATTTAATTAAAATATGTATACATTTTAGGGTTTACCCTCTGTGTGTGTTATGTGTATTTGTGTGTGTGTGCATTCATACCTGCTTCGATCACCAGAAACTGATTAGTGACTTTTTTTTTAAAATTATAATTCTGGTTTAAATCGGTCTCACCATGGTGGATACCTGTGTAAAAAAGAAAAACATTTTAAATGTCCGTGATGATACATATATCCCAGCTGCACTTCTTGTGCAGGAGAGTGAAATCAATTTTCACGAGAAACTCAAAGATAACCAGCACCCTTTCACACATGCAGAAACTTCAGTTCGGCTTAATATTCACAGGCAACATGGCACAAATACATGAGGACATTGCAAAGGATGTGTGTTCCCTCTACCGTGTTAGAAAATCACTCACACTCGAGCATTGTTCCCACAGGGCTGGTGCATCTACCACTAGTCTCTCCCTCTCACAGAGCGTTCAAAAAATACTCCAATCTAATAGGTTCTGCACTGTCAACTAAGCCCCCAACCCCTCTCCCATCACCACAATGTTGCATCCCTGTATCCGTTTTGCAGGTATTTTAATGGAATGTGCTAGGCGCTTGTGCCCCCGTGACGTAAATATCCCCCCAAAACTCCTTGAACAACAAAATCCAATCTTTCGCTGTAGAGGCCTCTAGACACTGGAAAGCCTTCTACTCCAATGGCTTCTTTCTTTGGATTGCTGGACTTTGGAATTCCCTCCCTATTACCAGCTTCCCTGACTGTACTGTACTGTACTGATGGTGCAGATCATCATGTGGAGCCTTCCACTATATAAGGAAAAGTCCTTGAATGCTGGCAACCTTCATGTGCTCTGTTATTTGTTTCTGAATTTTTTAGATAAGGATTGAGAATTTGTATTATTCAGACTACTGTTCTCATCTAAAGTGTTGTTTGCACAAAGTTTCGGTTCGTGTAACGTCTAACATTCTTAGGGTATATCTTGTTGAATTCGGGAAATCTGCACAGAATTTAGAATGGAACGCTTTCAGCCATGACTAGGTAGAAGTCCCAAATAATTCACAATTGTGTTCTTAGTATTGACCGCACTGAGAATTGAACCTTCAACCTCTGTTGTAAACTTGAGTGTGTATATATAACGTGTTCATATATTTGTGTGTGTATTTTTACGAGTTTATTTATGGTATTAACGTGTTGTGATCATTTCTAGGATGTTGAGTGCAACTTTAGTATTTGTAATCGTCTAGTTTCTCTACTGTTGCTACGTTAATGCATGTGTAACAAGACATTAACAAATAAGAGTTTTTCCCAGCATGACGAATAGCATTGTCGGTGGAGATACTAATAAAAGACATACCTATTCCTTCCCAGAACTGCAACAGCTCATGTTGCTTGCTGTGGAAATTCCTTCTCTGAAAGAAAACACCAAGATGCGAATTATACAGGGTGGTCGCTAGAAAAGTGGGAAATTTTAAGGTCAGTTTAGATCATGAATAAAATGCGTGATTGCTATTTTTTGATTGGTGCCGTGTGAGTGTTGTAAAAATAAATCATTGCTTTACGCTGCAGTGAAGTGCACAGACGACATTTTGAGTATCTATGAGTATAATATAACATTTGTCTTTGAAAAACTTTGTAAAAATAAATCGTTGTTTGACAAATTTCCTACTTTTCTAGCGATCACCCTGTAGTTTCTAATACATAAGTCTTTTATTCTGTCTGGAATTCCTTTCAGAGCTGGGCATGCTTATAATTGTCTACATTTCACTAAACTTCCTCCACCCCACCCCCCGATTATTTCCCAAGGTATCTAGAGACTGTCCAACTCGACCGTATTTCAACTGACTAAACTTTACATGTATAGAAAAAAAAACTCTTCCTTTCTAATTACGTTATCACTGCAACGTATCAAGACAAGAGCATCGCTTGATGTCCGTCCTGGATTCCATTTGTTATTATTTTAGTCAGCTAAAATTCCTAACTGTTTGTTTAACTAAAAATTCCATTTTCAAGTTATTTATCGAAATCAAAGTTCTGAATTTGTTTCTAAAATTCCATTTTATCAAGTTAACATTTCTAATACATTTTTTTAGATGACAAAACATGTAGACTATGAAACAATCATAATAATCATCTAGTTTACGTTCTATCATTTTTCCGGAACAAACAATACAACACCTCCAGAAGAGTGTCACTTACAACTGAATTTTACCTCATACTTTTTTTTTGATCATGTTACAAGCCCTTGCGGATATTCTGTGCAGATTTTCAGAATTTGATAAGATAGAACGAGGTCGGAGGTTACATTGGCTGAAATGTTGTGCAAATTCATTGAAGATGAGAACGGTAGTCTAAATAATCTAAAGTTCTTAAATGTTGGCAACCTTCATGTATTCTATTCTGTAAATATTTGATTCCAGAAAGAATTGGGGAAACCAATGCCAACAACTGATCCAAACCAAAAGCATACTATGCTGATTCGTATAAATTTACATTTTGTTTTTTTTTATGGGTGTATTTATAGAATCACCCAATATCACATAAAAGCACTTTTATTTATGTGATATTACATATAGAGGACAAAGAAAGATATTGATTTTTTTTTTATATATTCAGTAAACAATCCAAATATGTCGACTTTGTCTATCTAATATTGTCAACAAATTATCAAACAAGAATTTAGTTAAACAAATTTCCCATCCCACCAAATAACTGACTACTTATGCAGAACACTGATCATGCTGAAATAATATTTTTTAGAAACCCATTCATAATATGGGGAGAGAAGGGCGTTTTGTAACCATTTGTGCTTTCACCTAACAATTTAACAAACAAATAGATACTGTAGGAATTGAATTTAAATTGAAAATCCTATCTAAAAAAAAAAATAGGGTTTTGTATTCAGCATGAGTACCAATTACTGAATATCGAATTTTTACAATTTTTTTGCTGCATATAAATTATTTATTCCCTCCATGTATACATTTTTTTTTCTGTGGAGATAAGTTTTTCAATTATATTTCACCTTTCATTTATACAAATTCTTAAATTTATGAAGCTAATTACAGAGCACATAACAAATAAATGACAAAAGTCTATATTCCAAATTTCAAGATGTTGACCATCTTACAATTTATTTCTTTAAGTACGTTGATATGCACAATTCTTCTGAGGAGTTAAGGGCAGAATAGATTCATTAATCGATACAATTAAATGAATAACTTTGCGCTATGTAACAGGTGCTTTTAAGAATTGTTCATGTCAATGTACTTAAAGGAATAGATTGTAAGATGGTCAACAACATGAAATTTGGAATATAGACTTTTATCATTTATTTGTTATATATATAAGATAATCTGAAAACAGAGCCAAAAATAGACAAAAGGTAAATAACCGTATAGCTACTACTTAAGGGGGATGTATATGAATTTCACACCAGTTACTTTGAATACTGCAGATATAAGATCACCTTTAAAGCTATAATAGACTAAATGTGAATTTAATGAATTAGTATAAGTTTCATTTACACGTTTAAAAAAGTAAAAATAAAAACCTACGATCGTTTCTAAAAGCCCCTTAGCCAGTTTATGAACATCTGGAATTTCCAAATATGTAATCATACCTGGATAAATAAGTTGCGCAGGGATTTGATGCTGAATTTATCCCCTCCTTGCAAATTGACTTATTTTGATGTCACCTCACCTTCTATTGTGCCAATGATGAGATTGTGTCTGAAAACTTGTATTAATTCATTAACCCCACATTTAGTCTCTCTTGTGTGTGTGTGTGTGTATATATATATATATATATATATATATATATATATATATATATATAACCAGGCCAGATACAAAGGAAAAGAAGGCATACTTAAATGCTTTTAAATGATTTTAATCAACTTTCTCAATAAATTTTGTAATGCATCACATGCCGGACGAAGATTCATGAGAGTTGAAAATGTTCGCGGTTATGACAACTTCTTGTTCACATTTGAGCAGAACCACTGGCCTGCCTATTGAAAGGATAGATTGGAAAAAAAAAAAAAAACAGGAATTATTACTGTAGTTCAACAAAACATATCCGCACACTTATTAACCTACATGAGCACGGGGCTGTTTCGTATACATCGGTAAGTTGTATAATAGCTGAATGCTGGATCCTCATTCAGTCTTCTCTTGTCCAACTGGCAGATCCATGATTATTATCCGATCGATCTGCAACATGAAATCATACCAAACCCACCCCCCTTAGGTCGGAGGACTTGTGGAAATAAACATTTACCCAGCATAGAAATTATTCTAAGCATGAATGGATTAAACTGGTACAATCATATGGCGTGTCCCTCCTTCCGGATAAACCATTGCATAAACATGTTTTAATTTACAGGAATCTTGGCTAACCAAGAAAACTTGGAAACAAGTAATTGGACAAGACCATAGACTGGAACTTGAAGACAGCTGGCCAGCTAAATCATGAGAACTGGAGAGTGAACTTGCAAAATGCCAAAGATTTAATACATGTCCATGTGATCGATGTATTAAAAGAATAATTAATTTGCATACTGATAAATTAATGAGATGTCATTTTGTTTATTATTCATTCTTAATTCAATGACAGTTTATCACCATTGCAATTCTATCAGGCCAGTTTTCTTTCAGATTATTAAAGCACCATTCATATTTTCTGCAATATTATCACCCATAGTGATCTGAAAACGGCC
>NC_136487.1:75568906-75603906 GCF_053919585.1 Euprymna scolopes | reverse complement strand
TTTCAATTGATTTAACCTGATTTTCTTCAGGTGTATCTTTTCAGCCTTTGTACAAAAGTTTGGGGTCATTTTGCAAATCTCTAAAAAGTCAAACTGTCATACTTGCCCTGGTTATTTTTATTTATTACATTTTGGCTGACTTTCTTCAAGTGTATCGTTTTGAACTTGAGGGGTGGGGGCTAGTAGTCTAACTTTGGAATCTTTATCTCAGATTCAGAAACCTACATAAAAAAAATGCACCTGACGAAGATCCAAAATTACATCAGCCGAAAGGTTGTTTGATTACAATGAAAATTGTATCGCGAATAATTCAAATTATCAATCATGATTATCAAAATTTCAAAACATTAACTACTTATTTGTTTTCTTGAAAACTTATAGTAATAATAATTGTCTATACCAGCGTTTCTCAAGCAGGGTTCTATGAAGTCCTAGGGTTCCTTAAGAGCTTGCTAAAAGGTTCTTTCAAGAGATACTGATAAATAAGTTGTAATTTTTTATGCCTTTGCACACATATGCAAATGCGTTTTTTATTATTTTTTTTATGTTATTTTATTTATTTATTTTATTTTTTTTTTTTTTTGCAAACCTAATTTTTTTTATAGATGTATGGAAATTTTTGTGAAATCATGGTTTAGGTTATTATAACAATATTTTTGAAAAACTACAAAAATCACAGAGAATATATCCACAGAGTGCATTTGGTAAAAGTAAGAGTTACTTAGTGGTCAGAGGATATAAAACTGTATGCGAGTGATTCGTATGCAAATATTTTCTTATATAGAGGTCCATGAAAATTTCTCATGCAGGGGATTCCTTAGGACATTATTGAAAGCATTCTAGCAAGATAAAAAGGTAAAAAAAAAAAAAAAAAAAAAAAAAAAACGCTGGTTTACAAAATATTTGGATACCATAATATCAAAATCGTATTTAGACTTTTTTTTTTAGTAGTGGTGGTGGGTCATGTTGAGAAACATCCAAAGCTTTTATTAAGAACGATATGATAGGTCAGTATGAATTGACTTAAACAGAAAAAAATAAATAGTTCATCATATTTTTGATTCACCAAAAAACTCCCTTTGTTTTATTAAATTGTTACATTAACCTAGATGAATGAAGTTTACGCAACAGAATCAGAGAGATCGCTGATCGGTAGGTAGCAAATTCAACAAAGGTTAGACATTTAATCGTCCAGGCAATGAAATTGCTTATAAAAGTTTTATTAAAAAAACAGAAAGGAAGCTAAGTAATTTATGCCAGGAAACCAAACAGTCAGGTCAACCTAATCGGTTAGAATTAGCCGCTAGCATCTTACCCTAGAAATTGACCTTCCAGTTATGCTAATGATATGTTAGCATCATTACAACACAACTGCTCACATCAAAAAATTAGACTACTTAGTTTAACCCATTAACACAAAATATTTTATTCTTTGATACAAAAAAATCTTTTTTATTAATCATATTATTTCATACTAAAATTTACTTTTAAACATTGACTTTATAGGATGGTCAGAGTATTTGTTTATATGAGTTTTATAAGGACTATTTGATAAAAAAAAAGTTGACGTAAAATTAGAACATCAGTATTGCCAATATTAATCAAGTATTTTTATTGATAACAAAGACATACTTTTATGATGGAGGATAGATATACAGATGCAGCACCAATTTTCCAGCAATTGATGACCAGGTAGTCTTTTAATCTGGACAAAAATTACAGATACGTTCAAATTGAAGTTATGTTAAATGTGGCGTTTACTTAAGTCATGTATTAATTATGTTTTGGTACTTGTGCAGTTTATGAACCATGCTGAAATAACACTATTATTTAGAAACCTGTTCTTAATATAATAATGCGGGGGAGGGGTGGGTCCTCTTAATTATTCTGTACTTTCACCTAAGAATATAATAAACAAAAGACACCGTAAAATTTGATCTTGAAAATCCTATCCCCCCCCCAAAAAAAAAGCACGGTCCATAAGCTGCACTAGCATCTACATTTCATATATTCACTTACATTTAATCCTAGGCTAGGTTTCTAACATTTGTTTGTGGATTAAAGACATGGTAGGCTTAGGCTTATAATTAATGTGTTGATGTTAGAGTTAGGATTCAGGTAAAATTAGATGGTCTAGTAAAAGAGTTGATTTTTTTTTTTTTGTTAGAAGGTAGTCACCACTTATCAAGGCCCAGAAGCCACTCAGGGATAAGGGTTATTGCGTTACTGTAATCAAGGGGATAGTATCAGAGTAATCGTTAGTATTGGAGATTTGATAAAATGATCTGGCAAAGCACTGGCACCTTTGGTTCCAGATCAACTGTTTCGGAATTTGAAGAAAGCTGACCAGTTGAATCACGAGAACTAGAGAGTGGGCTTGCAAAATAGCAAAGAACATAAGATTTAATACATGTCCATGTGATTGACATACAAATATAATTAATTTGCATATTGATAAACAAAAGTCGAATTCATCGGAAATGGTTCAAAAGGACATCTCATTAATTCAATATTCGTTCTTATTGTTTTCTAATTCAATGACCATTTAATTTTTTTTTTTTTTATTATAGTTCTATTTATGCATATCTGAATATTATTGATAGAAAATTAGCATTTTAAATGAAAAAAAGAGTCCTTCACTCATTTCAGGTCAATTTCAATTTTATATTATAAATTATTATACCGTACTCAAAAAAAAAAAAAAATAAATAAATAAATAAATAAAAATAAGTCAGTAAGTAACCACTAGTGTTGGAATGATTCATCGGAAATGGTTCCAGAAAATCAGTCAACATGTATAAAAAAAAAAAAAAAATAGTAATTAGTTTAATTATTTATTTTATTTATTTATTTATTTTTTCATCATCTTAGGGAAAAGACTTCAATCATAAGTCATTGTAGTAGATGGAAGTCAAGGCGATATGGTGAAAACAAAAAGCATCATCAATGAGTAAACGATTTTTTAAATTCTATTTCGAATAATCATAAATTTTAATGTCTATAAGCTGAAGGAAAATAAATAAAAGAATTTTAAAAATTTCATTCATCCAAAATAAAAATATTTTGATCTGCTATTCTGTTTATTTCAATAAAATTACAGATCTTTATTAGACAAATTGAATAAGACTTCTTTTGAATTCTTTCAAATGAGTTGTAGGAGATATGACCACAAATCACAAGGGAAAATAATTGAGATTTCTAATTCAATTTTTGTGGGGATTTATACATCTCAAATTCAGTTTTATATAGAATGACCCCAACCTCCCAAAATGCCACCGATGGAATCACTAAAACTGACAATTCTACCTGCAATCCAACCATAGTCATGCCTGACTTGCCCACCAAATTTTATGTATGAAGGTTCAAGTCTTTGTTTTATATCTGTTTGATGATATGCAGGAGCATTCTGGTGATCATCTCCTTTGTAGGTGCACTCGATGGATTTCACCCTCATCGTATCATAACGGAAGTTATCTCAAATATGCCTATAAAACGATATCTATACTCTTCTTAAACTAGAGGAGATCATTACAGACCAGATTGATCATATCCAGGTGTGCTCGCTACGTAAAAGTGCACATTGGTGTGACAAACTTTGGCCAATACTTTGAGGACAAGTTAGACAAAAACTATTGTGGAATAGGACTGTGGGGGTTGAATTGAATAACTTTCTGATTGAGGGAAGGAGGCTAAATAAAATTTACAAAGAATAATTTTCTGGTTGGTGTTCTATATAATAGATTTGTATATACTTTGGCGACAGAGTGTGGTTGGGCTTTGGCACCCAATAACCTTTGAATGTGAGCTATATTAGAGAAATCGCCTTTCTAATTTTTCTTTTTTGAAAAAAAAATTATCGTTTTTATTATACCAGTATGGTATTACTGTCCAAAAAAAGACAGATTTTATTTTATCCACATTTGTTATATAAAATTAAATGTTCTACTTTTCATATATTTATAATCAATCTTTTTTTCCACTTTTATCTGTAAAAGTGGAAAAAAAGATTGATTATAAATATATTATAAAAGAACAAGTTGAATCCGTCTACAACTTCTATAACTTACAATGTTTTTCCTCCTTTTTCAAAACATCCAATACAGTTCATTTTAGTAAAATTATCTCCCCTTAGAAGATGATCTTTCAGCGAACATTCACCAAACAAGTATCACGAGAATTTAGGTGCAATTAAAGATGATAGTAAGAGTATACATCCGATTAATTAAGCAGAACATTAAGGGAAGGCTCAAAATGTCTTAAAAATTAAATGTTTATCTGAAGTAACTCCATGGGATAGAAAAAAAGAACTTTGTCCATCAACAATGTTGTCAAAAAAAAAAATAAATAAAATAAAAAAAAAAATAATAATAATAATGTGATTTGGACATGTTTTCCGACTCTTAGACTCCAATTAAAAAAATAAAAATAAAAAATAAAATAAAAAATAAAAAAAGCACACAAAGATTTCACTGAAGACAAAAAGAACAACCAACAGAGATATGAGCCGATACACATGTGCCGGTTCTGGGAATTAAAAACTAGTCTAATCATCATATTCAGTTTAATGCATGCTTTGTATGCTGGCATGTGTTGGACGGCTTTTAGAAATTAACTTCTAAACTAATCTATCTTTGGGAATCATTTTCTTAATTAAGGCAAGATTTTCATAGATCGGATGCTCTTTTCTAATACCAATCCAGTGACGTCATGAGGGCCAGTATTTTTATTGACATACGATCTTGAGGTGATTACCAACAAAGGCTAAAGAACATTTCAACTGCCTAAAACCGTAAAAAAAAAGACCAAAACTTTGTTCTCAAGCATATGGCGAAGCTGTTTGGATTATTCACAGAAGTCAAATAGTTTTTTATTTAAATGAAAAATTTAAGAAATAAAATATTCTGTCTACATAATGAATGTTGCTGAAAAGAAATGTAAAACTATTTTAAAACCTTTACACGGAAAGGTGATCAAGCAATATTTTCAAGAAACTTTATGTAGTGATTCACATAAAAAAAAAAAATTATCAAGCAACCTTTGAATCCTAAATTTGATGTTGAGAATAAAAATGGTAGCATCTATGCATATGTGCTGAAATGTACTCCATGAGTAACTCAGCAACTCTAGAACCTGTTGATTGTCATCAAAATTCTAATACAAATTCAACCTAACAATAAGAAAAATACATCTATATAATTATAAAACTCAAATGACCTCGTAACAGGTGTTGTAACTCAACATCCAGTTGAACATGCGTACATAAACAAATAATCAACGTTAAAAAAAACGTATTGTTTTACTGTGTACGTTTTCAGCGTCCCGATTTGTTTTGTTTTTTTTCGCATTTAAATTATCCAAATAAACAATTAATACTTTATTTTTTTTATATCGTTCATTTCCGTATTATGTTTAAGTTATTTTAATGCAATTTTCTTACAAATAAATCTACTTTAACCCGTTGACAACCATAACAGCATTTTACAACGGCGATTTACCAACCACCCTCATTTTTGTTTTAATTTATTCTCCATTTTTTAATACACTTTTCTTAAAAAACATTCATGCATTTTCTTCTACACTACCAACATAAATAACCCCGAAAATGTTTTTTTTAATTTGCGTTACGAATAAATAATCAATACAACAATAAAACATTGTTTTACTGTGTACGCTTTCAGCATCCCAATTTTTTTTTCTTTTGCGTTTAAATTAAAAGATATATCAAAATTTGAATTTAACTCTAAGTATTATGGTATCTGTTCAGTGCACATTTAGTATGACAAACCACTTATAATTCAATGGCTGTAATTTTTTCTGTTTATTTTTGAAAAAAAACAAACAAAAAAAACAATTATAAACATAACAACTCATAGAAATCTATATATTCTTTTTTCATTTTAATATATTTTCATAGAAATGCTTCTGTTATGTAAAAAAACAAACTATTTTCTTTACATCACAAGTATCACGCTCATACATTAATTCCATAGCTAATATAACATACTGACCCAACGGGTTATGGGTAGTCTAGTATTTCTATATAATTACAAGCATTTAATTGGATATATAGATTTTTTTTTTAGTTCAATTTAAATTCTTATAATACTTATCTAATGAAATGTTAGTTAAGAGTTTTGGTAAAGATGAAAACACTCTTACAAGTTACTTTAAAGTAGGTAACACGAATCAATATTTTATTTTCGTTAGTTTTTTTTCGAATCTACCTAAGTAACACGATTGAAGTGGGCGAACTGATAGAATTATAAGACAACATACATCTGCCAAATGAAAAATCTTTACGCAGCTGTCAATAATTTTACAAAGTGCCATCATATGAGAGCGGCAACATACAATGCACATTCATATTATTTGGATTCTTCAGACTACTGTTCTCATCTCGAATGTTATTTTCACAACGTTTCGGTTGATGTAACCTCCAACCTTCTTCAAATGTATCTTGTCGAACTCAGGAGTCTGAACGGAATTTCGAATGGAACCCTTTTATTTACTTCATGGGGGTAGCATGCTCTCGTTCTATCAGCCATGACTGGATAAAGGTCCTACGTAATTTGCAATTGTATTTTTGAGTTGCCCACACTGAGAATTGAACTTACAGGAGACAATCATGTTTACAATTGATTTTTTTCAAATGCTCTAAGCATTGTGTTACACATAATTGCCAGGACCTGTGGCACAGTGGTTAGGGTGCTTGGAAAAAATCAATTGTAAAAGTGATATTCTCCTGAAGGTTGAAGGATCGATTCTCAGTGTAGGTGACTGAAAAATACGATTGCAAATTATTTAGGACCTGTATCCAGTCATGGCAGACTGAACGAAAGCATGCTACCCGTGTGAAGTAAATAAAAGGTGCCGTTCGAAATTTTGTCCAAATTCCCGAGTTCGACAGAAACATTCCAGAGTCCGAAAGATACACTTTAATGTCTGAGGTTACATCGACTGAAACGTGAAAATCGCACTCCAGATGAGGACAATAGTGCAAAGAATCCAAATAACACAAATAACTAATCCTCATCTCAAAAATTAAGAAATATAACACATTATGCATGTCCGACTTGTACCTCTTACATGGTTACGAAACTTGATCACCAATGTAATATCAAAATGACATGACTGTGGCTGTAGTGCTCTGGATGGAGAATATTCTTGATCTTACTCTATAAACATCTGTAAGAAAATATGTTGCATAATGAGGGCTTGACTGGTATGACCATGTCAGCTGCCGTCAGTCATACGAAATCCTCCAAAACATGCCCCACATTGACAGATTGCATAGTGCTTCTTCATTAGAATAGCAAAATTCCAAAATTGAAATTCAAGTAAAACCAAACTTAATTGTCATATTGCAGTAATGAACATATCTAAAAATTACTAAAAAGGATATGGAAAAAAAAAATTAATTTTTAATGAAAAGTTTTCAAAGACAATTAAGGAAAATTGAATTTGGCTAAATTGTCCTAAGATTTTCAAAGTTTACTCAAAATAATTACCCCCCCCTCCCCCGTTACGATTCAACCATTCCAGTTTCTTTTTATCAAAAATCAATTTTCGCTAATTGTCCTTGAAAATTTTTCAGTTAATAATTAATTTTCTACCTTATCGTTTTTTTGTAATTTTTGGATATGTTCATTACTGTGACACGACAGTTAAATAGATACCATTGGTTTTACTTGAAATTCAATATTTTGATTTGTTATAACAAAGAAGCACTGAATACACAAAGCCATCTGGTAGGCTGCTTAAGATACAAAAAGGGATAAATTTATGACAACACAAACAACATGTGCCCAATCAGTGAGAGGCACAAACAACAAATGGCAAGAGTAATTCACAAAACATTTAACCTCAACATGAGACAGGACAAAAAATGAAAATTATTATATTTGAAAACTTTTAATGTGGCCACATAGGTACCTTAATTACCTGTCGAATGATAACTACTAAAAATTTGTTAGAATTTTAAAAAATTTGCAGTCTTTTGTGCTATTGGTCGAGAAGCCAAATTCCAATGTGAAACTTAAACTGCTTTGAATATGTGAAAAACCATCTTGTAGTAAATGAAAACTAATTTTAATGGAATCTATGCCAGTTTAAAAATTGGGCAAAATCCCATTAATTATCAAAAATTGCGCAAAATGCCACAAAAGAACAACTTTGACTATTAGATTCATTTTAACAGCTAACACATTAAATCTTCATAATATGATTCACAGCACAGTAGAGATTAAACTAAATTTTTTTTTTAAATGGTAAATTAATAAAAAAAATATTCAGATTTGGAAACAATTTGACAAATAAAATTTAATTCACACCGTTTTTCAAATTTGGATTTCTTTCAGCAAAAGACAACTTAAAACCTTATACAGTAGAACCCTAGGACACGGTGACCGTAGGATACGGTTTTCAGGTTACAATGTGGAATACAATGTTTTTCTGGCCCCTGGGTATAGTATTTGCCCTGCCTTACGTTGTTATTTATGTTATTAGATTATATACATGCGTATTATATAGTGTAACATTTTTTTTTTTTTACTAACTTTTAACGCTGAATCCTGGGCTTCTACTGTATTTAAGGCTACCGTATGAGTAGACGTTTTTTTTCTTCATAAGGATACGTGATATCATGAACATAAAAAAAAACAAAACAAACATTAATCACAGAAAACACTAAGAACTATTTTACTAAGAGAAAAAACAAAATTTTGTTTCAATCTAAATTTTATCTTAGCAATCTCAGTTATCACATGTTGAAATTGAAAAAAAATTTCCTAATTTTTGCACCCTAGCCTTGCTGGTTTGTGATACCCATTTAAAATAGCTGGTAAATTTCATTTCTATTCAACATTTATACGATGGTTTTCAGCATCATTTTAAAATTAATAAGGAATTTCTTTCGACACTTGTAAATTTGAACAAGTCGTAAGGACTACATTTATTATTTTATTTACAACAACAAAATCGAATCTTTATTGTAAAAGTGATTTAAAAATATATTTTTGTAAAAGATTGAGATCATAAAAGCATCATGAAATTATTTATGGAAGGAAACACTTGCAAAAATAATTTAGTACTTGTGGCTTACACCTTTATATATAACAATCTATATGTAGATATGTTTTATATAGTTGTATTCGGATTTACATAAATACACCTAAGAAAATTAGATATGTAAATATAAACATTTTATGCCGTTTTAAATAAACTTTACTATTAAAAGGGATATGTCTGCAACATTTCTAGTAAAATTTACGTTATATGGCATCGAAGATAAAATATGAAAATTTAACAAAATTAAAAAAAAAAAATTTAGAAAGGAAAAAAATTCAGATAGGAAAACAAATTTTAAAAGGAAAAAAAATTTAGAAAAAGAATTCAGACAGAAAAAAAAATTAGAAAAAAAAAAAATTTAGAAGGTAAAAAAGAAAAAAAATTTAGAAGGTTAAAAAAATAAAAAAATTTAGAAGGTTAAAAAAAAAAAAAAAAAATCAATTTAGAAATTTCCAGAAAGAAAGTAAAAAAAATTCTAGAAAGAAAGTAAAAAAAATTCTAGAAAGTAAAAAAAATTCTAGAAAGTAAAAAAAATTCTAGAAAGAAAGTAAAAAAAATTCTAGAAAGAAAGTAAAAAAATTCTAGAAAGAAAGTAAAAAAAATTCTAGAAAGTAAAAAAAATTCTAGAAAGTAAAAAAATTCTAGAAAGTAAAAAAAATTCTAGAAAGTAAAAAAAATTCTAGAAAGTAAAAAAAATTCTAGAAAGTAAAAAAAATTCTAGAAAGAAAGTAAAAATAATTCCAGAAAGAAAGTAAAAATAATTCCAGAAAGAAGGTAAAAAAATTTCTAGAAAGAAACAAAAATTTCTAGAAAGAAACAAAAATTTCTAGAAAGAAACAAAAAATTCTAGAAAGAAACAAAAAATTCTAGAAAGAAAAAAAAATTCTAGAAAGAAAAAAAATTCTAGAAAGAAAAAAAAATTCTAGAAAGAAAAAATTCTAGAAAGAAAAAAAAAATTCTAGAAAGAAAAAAAAATTCTAGAAAGAAAAAAAAATTCTAGAAAGAAAAAAAAATTCTAGAAAGAAAAAAAAATTCTAGAAAGAAAAAAAAATTCTAGAAAGAAAAAAAATTCTAGAAAGAAAAAAAAATTCTAGAAAGAAAAAAAAATTCTAGAAAGAAAAAAAAATTCTAGAAAGAAAAAAAAATTCTAGAAAGAAAAAAATTTTAGAAAGAAAGTTTATAATGGAAGTAAAATTTTTTTATAAAAGTAAAGATTTCTAGAAAGGAAAAAAAAAATTTTTAAATTAAGTTTAAGCAAAAAAAAAAAAAAAAATGAATGCTATTTGTCAGGAAGATAACAAAAAAAAAAGAAAAGAAAAAGTAAAAAAAAAAAAAAAAAAAAAAAAGACAGTAGAAGGATGAGGGGAGAAAGGGATGTCTTATGAACAATATAGAGCTCAAGCAGACACCATCCTTCGAGTTGTCTCCAGAGTATCAGGTTGCCAGACTGGTGCATTTGATTTTGGAAGTGATTGCCGACCACGAATAATATCAGCAGCTTTTTCAGCTAACATACAGGTGGGTCCATTTAAGTTGCCGCTGACAACACTCGGCATAATTGAAGCATCCACAACTCGAAGGTTTTCCACCCCAATCACTTTTGTTTCAGCGTCCACTACAGCCATCGGGTCACTTGGCAGACCCATCTTACAAGTACATGAAGGGTGGTATGCACTATCAGCTTTTTGGCGAGCAAATGCATCGAGATCTTTGTCTGATTGGATGTGAGATCCGGGCGTTAGTTCTTCACCTCGGTAAGGATCGAACGCTTTTTGTGCAAAGATTTCCCGAGAGATTTTGATTCCATCTCGCATTTCGGTAATGTCTTGTTCAGTACTGAGATAGTTTGCAACAATCAATGGGTGGTCTTTATGATTCCTGGTTTTTAATTTCAAGAATCCTTTGCTCGTCGGACGCATTGGACCCACATGGACTTGATACGCATGGCAGGGACCGAATTCACGGCCGTGGTCGTTGACAGTTGATGGCAAAAAATGAAATTGAATGTCAGGATGTTCAACACCTGGTCTACTACGGACAAAGCCACCGCTTTCAAGATGAGCAGTGGCACCATCTCCTGTGAATGTCAAGAACCATTGCAGACCAATTCTAATCATATTGTGTGGGAATTGGCTGCTATACAGTGTTATTGGCTTTGTGCATTTTTGCTGGACATAGATCTCCAGGTGGTCTTGGAGGTTTTGCCCTACTCCAGGCAGGTGAGCGACAATTGGAATGTTTAACTTCTTCAAGTCTTCTGCATTACCAATTCCAGAAAGCATGAGCAGCTGTGGAGAGTTTATGGCACCTCCGGAAAGGATTACTTCGTTAGTTGCACGCACTTGATGGACACTCCCCTTTTGCTCGTACTCGATACCAACAGCTCTGTTTCCCTCAAAAAGAATCCGCTTAACAAAGGCTCTAACTTGGGTCTCTAAGTTTGGTCTTTTGAGAGCGGGTCGTAGGTAGGCATTGGCTGTACTCCAACGCTTACCTTTGTGTATCGTCATATCCATCCAGCCTGCACCTTCTTGTTGGTAACCATTCATATCGTCAGTAAACGGGTAGCCTGCTTGCTGGCTGGCTTCAATGAAAGCATGAAACAGTTCATGGTTTGTCCTACCCCTTGAAACATGAAGTGGTCCATCGCCGCCACGGTACTCATTGCCACCAAGTTCATGAGTCTGTGATTTGCGAAAATAAGGCAAACAGTCAGCATAAGACCAACCAGTTGCACCTTCTTTTTCCCAACGGTCATAATCATAGGCATGGCCTCGTATATAAACCATGGCATTGAGGGATGACGATCCTCCCCAAACACGTCCGCGGGGCCAGTACATTCTACGATTGTCCATGCCCTTTTCAGGTTCTGTTGTGTAATACCAGTTATACTTGTCATCGCAGAGATTGTACATCAAAGCTGCCGGCATGTGTATCTTCCAGGTATAATCTTTTGGACCAGCTTCAATCAGCAAAACCTTTTTATCTGGATCTTCAGTGAGGCGATTGCTCAGTACGCAACCGGCAGAGCCTGCTCCTACTATGATGTGGGTGAACTCGGGCGTAGCTTTGTCAGAGGTGGACACGCTGCTGAAATAACGGGCTGATTGGGCACCAGAGAAAGGGGTTCGTCTGCGAAGATTTAAATTGAGTAAGCCAGTTTTTTGCGCCAGGTCTGGAGGGCAAGAGAAAGATGAAGGATGGAGAATTATTTACAGATGACTGGGAGATGGAATATGGATACGATTAAAAAATTAAAAAATCAGTTTCATTATCAAAGAAAGAGAAAAACACATGGAGCATTAAAGAGCAACAAACATGGCAAAGATTCAAAAGAAGGATGTCAATGAGAGAGTAGAAATGGTTTTATAAAAAAAAAAAGAAATAAAAAAAAAAAAATCAGAGAGTAGGGAAAGGAGGCAAGGAAATGATTTAATACAAACAAGTTACGAGATCCTACCAATATAATATTTCTAAGAATTGCAAATGGTTATTGTAAAATTCTATTTTAAAAGTTAAAATTTTATTTATCAACTTGGAAAAAAAAAAAAAAAAAAATTTCTCACATTCAATACTCCAATTTATAAACAAAAATAATTTGAAAATAAAATTTGGGGTTTTTATTATGAAAATGGAACTCTTTAGTCTTGAAAATCTGTAGTTTTATTCAATTTTTTTGTTTTTATTTATTAATTAGTTTATACTTTTATTAAAAGAAAAAAATACTAACTAAAATAACAAAATAGCAGAGAAAAAGAGGGTACACAACTAAAGAGGGGGGCGACGGAGAGAGAGAAAACAAAAGAGGGGGGGGCGACGGAGAGAGAGAAAACAAAAGAGGGGGGGGCGACGGAGAGAGAGAAAACAAAAGAGGGGGGGGCGACGGAGAGAGAGAAAACAAAAGAGGGGGGGGGGGGCGACGGAGAGAGAGAAAACAAAAGAGGGGGGGGGGGCGACGGAGAGAGAGAAAACAAAAGAGGGGGGGGGCGACGGAGAGAGAGAAAACAAAAGAGGGGGGGGCGACGGAGAGAGAGAAAACAAAAGAGGGGGGGGCGGCGGAGAGAGAGAAAACAAAAGAGGGGGGGGGGGGGCGACGGAGAGAGAGAAAACAAAAGAGGGGGGGGGGACGGAGAGAGAGAAAACAAAAGAGGGGGGGGGGACGGAGAGAGAGAAAGACGAGAGAAAACAAAAAGGGGGGGGGCGACGGAGAGAGAGAAAGACGAGAGAAAACAAAAGAGGGGGGGGCGACGGAGAGAGAGAAAGACGAGAGAAAACAAAAAGGGGGGGGGCGACGGAGAGAGAGAAAGACGAGAGAAAACAAAAGAGGGGGGGGCGACGGAGAGAGAGAAAGACGAGAGAAAACAAAAGAGGCTGAAAGGGTGCGTGGCGGAGAGAGAGAGAGAGAGAGGGAGGCTGAAAGGGTGCGTGGCGGAGAGAGAGAGAGAGAGAGGGAGGCTGAAAGGGTGCGTGGCGGAGAGAGAGAGAGGGAGGCTGAAAGGGTGCGTGGCGGAGAGAGAGAGAGGGAGGCTGAAAGGGTGCGTGGCGGAGAGAGAGGGAGAGAGGGAGGCTGAAAGGGTGCGTGGCGGAGAGAGAGAGGGAGGCTGAAAGGGTGCGTGGCGGAGAGAGAGAGGGAGGCTGAAAGGGTGCGTGGCGGAGAGAGAGAGAGAGAGAGGGAGGCTGAAAGGGTGCGTGGCGGAGAGAGAGAGAGAGAGAGAGAAAGAGAGGGAGGCTGAAAGGGTGCGTGGCGGAGAGAGAGAGAGAGAGAGAGAGGGAGGCTGAAAGGGTGCGTGGCGGAGAGAGAGAGAGAGAGAGGGAGGCTGAAAGGGTGCGTGGCGGAGAGAGAGAGAGAGAGGGAAGCTGAAAGGGTGCGTGGCGGAGAGAGAGAGAGAGAGAGGGAGGCTGAAAGGGTGCGTGGCGGAGAGAGAGAGAGAGAGGGAGGCTGAAAGGGTGCGTGGCGGAGAGAGAGAGAGAGAGGGAGGCTGAAAGGGTGCGTGGCGGAGAGAGAGAGAGAGAGGGAGGCTGAAAGGGTGCGTGACGGAGAGAGAGAGAGAGAGAGGGAGGCTGAAAGGGTGCGTGGCGGAGAGAGAGAGAGGGAGGCTGAAAGGGTGCGTGGCGGAGAGAGAGAGAGGGAGGCTGAAAGGGTGCGTGGCGGAGAGAGAGAGAGGGAGGCTGAGAGGGTGCGTGGCGGAGAGAGAGAGAGGGAGGCTGAGAGGGTGCGTGGCGGAGAGAGAGAGAGGGAGGCTGAAAGGGTGCGTGGCGGAGAGAGGGAGGCTGAAAGGGTGCGTGGCGGAGAGAGGGAGGCTGAAAGGGTGCGTGGCGGAGAGAGGGAGGCTGAAAGGGTGCGTGGCGGAGAGAGGGAGGCTGAAAGGGTGCGTGGCGGAGAGAGGGAGGCTGAAAGGGTGCGTGGCGGAGAGAGGGAGGCTGAAAGGGTGCGTGGCGGAGAGAGGGAGGCTGAAAGGGTGCGTGGCGGAGAGAGGGAGGCTGAAAGGGTGCGTGGCGGAGAGAGGGAGGCTGAAAGGGTGCGTGGCGGAGAGAGGGAGGCTGAAAGGGTGCGTGGCGGAGAGAGGGAGGCTGAAAGGGTGCGTGGCGGAGAGAGGGAGGCTGAAAGGGTGCGTGGCGGAGAGAGGGAGGCTGAAAGGGTGCGTGGCGGAGAGAGGGAGGCTGAAAGGGTGCGTGGCGGAGAGAGGGAGGCTGAAAGGGTGCGTGGCGGAGAGAGGGAGGCTGAAAGGGTGCGTGGCGGAGAGAGGGAGGCTGAAAGGGTGCGTGGCGGAGAGAGGGAGGCTGAAAGGGTGCGTGGCGGAGAGAGGGAGGCTGAAAGGGTGCGTGGCGGAGAGAGGGAGGCTGAAAGGGTGCGTGGCGGAGAGAGGGAGGCTGAAAGGGTGCGTTGCGGAGAGAGAGAGGGAGGCTGAAAGGGTGCGTGGCGGAGAGAGAGAGGGAAGCTGAAAGGGTGCGTTGCGGAGAGAGAGAGGGAGGCTGAAAGGGTGCGTGGCGGAGAGAGAGAGGGAAGCTGAAAGGGTGCGTGGCGGAGAGAGAGAGGGAGGCTGAAAGGGTGCGTGGCGGAGAGAGAGAGGGAGGCTGAAAGGGTGCGTGGCGGAGAGAGAGAGGGAGGCTGAAAGGGTGCGTGGCAGAGAGAGAGAGGGAGGCTGAAAGGGTGCGTGGCGGAGAGAGAGAGGGAGGCTGAAAGGGTGCGTGGCGGAGAGAGAGAGGGAGGCTGAAAGGGTGCGTGGCGGAGAGAGAGAAAACAAAAGAGGGGGCGGCGAAGAGAGAAAAACAAAAGAAATGGAGAGATAAAACAAAAGAAAGACGAGAAAACTAACAGAGAGAGAGAGAGGGAGGGAGGGAGAGAGATCAGGTTAATTGAAAAATGTTTAATAAGCTCATTACAAACATATCTATATAATTTTAAAGATAAGATTTTTCTACAAAGAAAAAAAAACAAAAATAGATTTAATTTTTTTGTTTACAAAAAAAAATATAAATAAAATAAAATTTTTTTAAAATATGGAGATCGATTTTCTTAACTATTTTAAACAGGTTGAGACAAGGTGAACAATTGGGGCTGCATGGCACAAAGGGGCAGGTTACATTTGTTGGTTAAGTGACATTAGGAGGAAGGAAAAACAAATGAAAAGGAGATGTTGTTACTGCCATTTCCACATATCTTTGTTTCTTTTTCTTTTTTCTATAAATTTAAAGAACCAAGGACTAAATAAAAATAAACTTGAAAACAAATAAATAAATAAATAAATAAAAAAGAAGAAAAATATAAAAAACAATTTTATATATCAGATCGGTGCAAAATTTTAGCTGGTGTGTACCAGAGGTATCTTAAACCATTGTAAATTCATTGTATACATATCGTTATTACTTCAACACATCACCATGATTAATTTTTAACTTTCCTTTCAGATTATTAAAACATTTTTCTGCAATATTTTCAGACCTTCGTTAGCCAACAGAAAGGAAGTCATCTTTCATTATGAAAATGATGATTAGAATTCAGCACTACTGACAAAAAATGTAGAATTTGATTGGGAAATCTTGCCCCATACTACATTTTCTCTTGACCTAGTTTTCTCATATTATCACTTTAAATGGGATAGGTTAACATTATGAGATGAGATTGAACAGGGGTTAGATTGATATTTCAAATCAAAATCTGAAGAATGTTACAAGCGAGGCATTTATAAGCTTGTAGACAGATAAAAATCAACTTATAGAGAGCAAAGGTTACTATTGTCATCAATAAATATTTTCAGAAAGATTTTTTTTTTTTTAAAATTATTTTCAAGGTGAAATTTTAAACTCAGCAAAACTTTTTGCACCAACCTAATATAATAGATAAAACCTGCTGGAAGGTAGTAACAGAAAAATGGTAAGAATATAACCCCACACTCCTACTGAGAGATTTTGAAAATTCATTTTTTTTTTCTTTACTGAAAGTATGAGATGATTTTATGTTTCATGGCATATCAACACTTTTGTCGGCCATTTCATGCCAACATTTTACCTATAACTGAGAGTAAAAGCAGTTTCTTGCCTTTTCTGTAAGTGAAAATAAATTCTGAGACCCTCCCCCCTCATAGTATCCAACTTAATTTATTGTTTTTAAAATGTTTTTATGAAGTTGCTCCAGGCCATGGCTTGAAGCCACAAGAACAATTTTTTTAATTCAGAAATCATTAATATATAACATGCATTGAGAATATACTGAACTTAAAAACATTCTAAAACCCAAACAAAAGATTTTATAATATTTTATTTAATAAAATTATTTTTTTTTTTAAATTCTTTACCTTTCAAACTGCTAAATGTCAGCAGTGATAGGCAAAGAGTGTAATTTTTTTTTTTTTTTTTGTTATTGCAGAAATAAATTTTATTTATTCTTTCAATTGAAGAAACATAAAAACTTATATAAAAAAGAATATACAAAAACATAAAACGTGTAATTTGATTGTGGCCAAAGTTTTGTTTGCCCCAAATCATGCGCAGTTCAAAGAACAGTAGATAAGCCATATGAGAAAACATGCACGGTATATACAAGAGAAGTAGAATTAGGACCAAGTTATGCTTCATTTATACAAGCAGAGTATTTTCGTTGGGTGTGTGTATGTGGGACTGAGGTAACCATTTTAAACTCAGAGTACCTAAAATGGCCACTATTATGTCCACCTTAGTTCAAGCTATCTTGATAAAACAATTTAAAAAGCAACAATATGAATAGTTATTCTTTTGGTAGAATTTTTTTCATGCAAGTTTTTAATTTTCTTTTTTTTTTTTTTTTTTCTAGCTACAAGCATTACAGCTTGTCTGCTGAGGTAGCCAAAATGACATACTTTTCCAGGTGCTCTCATCTTGTTAGAGTTTATATAGGTTTTAAAAGATGGCTGCATGTGACAGTGGATTGGAGCAAAGTCAGTGAAATGCGGTTATATAAAGAGAAAGAGAGAGAGGGGGCAGAAAACAGTCCAAGTTAGCAGAAAAAAATTGAACCGGCCATAATTGGTGTGGACAGTAGATTGCTTGAGATTTTGCAGGCACAGACAGACAAAATGGACAGAAATTAGTTAAAATTTTGTAAGCAAAGGTGTGGTTCTACAGAAGCTTATGATATATGAATTACTTATCTGATCAATAATATTAAAATACAAACTGATATTGAAGGAGCAGTCATTTAGCAAATCATGCAACTTGATTTAGACCTCATTACTCTTTAGTTTGTTCATTAATTAAAATTTGGCTCATAAAGTGTTGTATTGTTTCTTTTTTTTTTTTTTCATAAAAATTATATTTGTAAACTGATTTGTTCGCAAAGAGAGGCATTTGTTATCTGATGTCTGATTATATTCAAGAAAAAAAAAGAATGAAACTTCTATACTACAGATGAGTTGAATAGAATTTGACAAAAACAGAAAGAAAGGAAAACCTCAAATGAAAAAAAAAAAAAAGAAAAAAAGATCAATTTTGTAGGAAATAGGAAGATTTTCAATATGAAAACAAAAAACAAAAACAATTTTAACCTCTGAGCACTGATTTTTTTTTTTTTGTATAAAAATTTCATTTTTACACAGGCTTTTAAAATTACTCTGTAAGCTTAAACTTTCATTGTATGTCCAATGCATGACATTTGTAGGATGTAAGTAGGACTATCAAAATAAATTATAAAATTTGACAAATTTGCAAATTGTGATAGTGGTCATTTTGAATTCATGACAAAACATCTGCTTTGTGGAAAATTGCCATTTTTTTTATGTACATATAACAGTCAATTGTTAAATTTATTGTGTATATTTGTGCTGTTGTATTATATTGCAAAGAAACCCAGATTTGCATGTGGTATAGTATGCAATTAGGTGGGAGTTGTGCTAAGAAGGTTACTGTTTTTATTTTTTAATTGCAAAATAAAATTGGTTAAAAAAGAAAAAAAAAAATGAATACTTAAATTTTTTAAAAGAAAAGGGTGGGGGGGGGTAAATTTCATTTATTGCAAAACTCTATTTTTTTTTTATTGGAGAGATAGAGAAAAGAAAAAATAGAAGAAAGAGGGAATTATATTAAAAAATAGAGTGAAACAAAGAATTCAACAGTAGAACATAAATAATAAAAGGTTAATATTTTGGTGATGGAAAAAGCAGGAGGTTGGAAGGTGTACAATTGATGTAAAAATAACCATGACACCAAGCAAACAAAAAGTATATACATAGAAGGGGCTGGGCATGTTAGCTGCATAATAAATGGGATTAAAAGGAAAGCCAAGTAAGTGGTGGTGGGAGGGAGATAAAAGATTTTTTTTTTAAATCTCTGCCATGAAAGTAAAATAACATTTGAATAGATAATGAACCATTTTTTTTCTTCTTACAGTTCAGTAAATACATAGATCTCATGAAAAACCTCAAATAATAAAAATAAAAAAAAAACAGGTTTAGACAGAAATATTTTTTCTTTTTTAATATGAACATCTAGAAGAAAGGACAAACATTTTAGCCAAGGTGATCTTGTCCTGCCAGTTTAGTAAAGTTTGTATACATGTCTGTACAAATAAGCATTCACACACATCCATACAATACTCTTTTGGAAATGGGATACGATTATGAACATCTCCAGTATCAAATGATCCTTATACACTCTGAAATTTACTTTATGGATAAAAAACCAAAGAGGGGAGATATAACGTATGAGAAATATTTGGAATCAAGTCTCCTCTTGCTGTTATTTCAGATCATTTGAAACCATAGCAAAGTTTTAGTCTCCCCTCCATCAAGGCCAGAGGTTTGGGGGAAATATCAAATATTTCGTAAAACTAGAAAAACAAATGACTATGATTGAAATGTTTTATGGCTGTAGAAAAGTGCCAAAAATAGGCTCTGGATGATGGAAGATACCCTTCACGTGCGACCTTAAAGGCAAATGTCACATACCTCACTACACAATTCAAGTCATTACCTTTCCAACGAGCCTTCATTTGTTAAATTCTGATAGTCACTGAGATTTGGAACATATAAACTAGCCAAAAAAAGGTGATATATCAATATATATTCAATATGGATACATCTATACTGGTAGCCAAATTGAATATTGAAATGCTCAGATCTTTGGTTCTGTGAATGAAACTACATTAAAATTTACTGGCTTTTTGAAGATTATAATACTATTCTGTGGTTAAAATTTTATGACAATTGGTAAAAAAGAAGCTACATTTTCAAACCAATAAAATATGCCAAATTTGCCTATATCTACATGTGTCCTGCAGGCCAGCTTCAATTTTGCTGATGTTTTTGTGTATAGATCAAAGGTATTATTAAATGTCCCATAGTTAAATTTTTCTCTTCCATCACATTTCTTGAAGTATGGCACAAATGTTTTGCTTTTCATCAAGACATCGTCAGGGGAACGTGTAAGATTTGGTTGTGCTGATTATATATATATATATGAGGGGCATTCCAAAATGAATGCCTATTTTTTTATTATTCCACCTAAATGGATCAGAGGATTGCAAACTGCATTGTTATAATGACTGAAATCATCCATTCATGACCTGAAAGTTTCATCTCTCTGTTGCAGATATTGACAGTGTGAGACTCTTAAGAAAGCAATCCCTGTCATTGACGTGTGTAAGAAGCAGAGATACGACATTATATTCCTCGCAAAGGTGCCCCGAAAATGGTGGTGACTATAGCACAAGGATCACTCATTTTAATGGTACCACTCCAGTCTTCATAGCTCTTCAATTTTTTTTTTAGAAAAAAAAAAAAAAAAAAAAAAGATCCTGCACCACAACCAAGGCTTGAGAGTTTAGTCAATTATTTAATACATAGCTGGTAGGCCAATATATGTTTGTTTACCCTTTCCAATGATATTAGTGAAAGTAATGCCATAGTCCCAACCGAACTTGAACCTGGCATGCACAGCCAACAGTCCATGCCTGTAACTACAACTTCATTTTTTCATTTCTATTATTAACCGAGGATTTCATGAGATATATAAATGAGGAGAGCACACCATAAAAAGGTCAGCTTAATCTAAGGTCAAATGATAATTAAAAAAAATAAATAAATTAAAAATAAAAATGCACACATCAATGAGGGCAGCTAAAACTAGAGAGCTAAAAAAAAAAAAAAAAAAATTGACCATTAAAAAAAAACCTCAGAGTTTCAAATTTCATGAGTAGAGTCAGCCATTTAAAATATTTATCATGGTTTTGCATCTTTTTCCATCAACTGAATAGAGAGTATTTTTTTTTTGTCATAGTACTCCTATTGACATGAAAAACTATTTTTAATAGATACAAATTTTTTTATTAAATTTATTTTTAAATAGATATTTAAAAGAATATTTATTCAAATAATAATGCATGTTGATCCACACTCCTCAATTAGAGTTGTTTTAACCCTTGAGCTTAACCACTCCCACCACGGTTTTGTTATAGAATGAACTTATTAATTTCTGCCTGCTCCCAGAGATTTGAAACTGGTTACATTTTGATGGTCAGTTTTGAGCTTGAAAGGTTACGTATAACAATATTAAATAATCCGACGAGTACACTCGACTGTAGTTTCATGACTGTATATTCATTAAAATTGTATTCTTGTAATTTCGAAATGTAATATATCTGAATAAAAAATGTGCTACACTGCATAGAACAAGAGAAATATGACACTTTTGAAGAATGTATAGTCATGAAATTGAAGTAGAGTGTAGAAATAAGTTAAATTATATATATTCCAAAGTTCAAGTCTTTATTCATCTTAACCAATCATTTTTTTCCAAATGAAGAACAATAAATATTTGCATGTCAACCTTGGATATTTCCTTCCGTGGACTCAAGATATGGTGATTTTTCTGTGCTTCTTCCTGAATTTTTCATATTACATCGTTATGCACATTTCCCTAAGAATTTTGTGGTTTTTCTGATGAGTCCACAGAAGGAAATAACCAATGTTGACAGACAAATACTGACAGTTCTCCGTCAACGAAACACGTCTGTAAAATGCACCAAAGGTTTTTTTTTTTTTTTTTTTTTTTTTTGAAAAATGATTGGTAAGATGAATAAAACTTTAAAATAGAGAATTTTTTTATTTGTTTATATATATGCTCTGTTGTTATCAGAGTTTCCAATTAAAAAAGGATTGGTATATAAAAAAGGATTGGTATAATTAAAAAAGGATTAGTATATACAGAACAGAAAAATATTCTCAAAAGCATACATTTTCACAAAACATTATATACATATATAAACACATTTTAATAGAATGGACAAAATACTCTCTAACACCCTTTCAACTAACATTTAATCAGTAGAAAATTGTTAGCTTTAAATTAATGAAAAATATAGTGAAAAAGAAAAATGAAAGAGTATAAGGGGAAATTGAATATACCAGAGAACTAACTGTAAATTGCAAACGATTAAAATAAATCTTTTTTTACAATATTTGTTGAAAAATTATTAAAAAAGGTAGTGTCCTTCCATTTTATCAGCATAATATATATATATATATTTTTTAATTCATTTAAAGTTAGCGATTTTCTTTGGCCGAGATGTTAGTTGACGGGGACTTTGAGAGTACTTTATTCAAATGTATTTATTAATTTTGTACAAATAAAAGGGCTCAATATCTTAGAGCTATACCAATAATAAAATGTATTCAACTTAATGCAGCTTCATGACAGATCATCTAAAGTGTCTGACTGATCAATCAAAAATCAACATCAAAGAACGAAGTGTATCTATGCACATGCAGTGAGGTTATGTTTCACAATCGGTGATATCATGAAACTGCAATAAGTGCAAAACACATTTTATCATATAACAACAAACATTTAGTAATCATTAGAATTAAATAAATTGCATAACAATTGAGCACATTCAAGGTTAATAGACAGATTAAAAATGAAAAAAAGTATTTTTTATCCAAATGATAAACGAGAAATTTGATTATAGCTAAAAATCATGGTTTTGTTTTGGTGTCACATACACATTTTGGTCATTTTTAAAATGGTTTAATTCTAACCTGGTTTCGTTGGGCAGTCTCGGGTCATTTAATATCTTATTTTTTTCTAGATTTGTGTTGCTATATACAGTTGTGTTTTTATTTACCTCTTCTCTAAGGAATTAGACACCAGGTCAGGTGGGATTTCAAAAGCCAGTACACTAGTATCGGTGCACTCTGACTAAAAAAAAAAAATAAAAATAAATAATAAAAGAAAAAATGCCCACACAGCCCTGTCAGCATTTCCCAGTAGAGGTGCCTCAGGCAATTAGCAAAATGCAAGGAAATAGAAAATGAACCTTACGTTTTACTTTCAGCAATCTTGTAACTCTCGCTTTTCTTATCTGACAAAAGAGGGGGAAGAATTGCTGTTTTCAGAGTCAGAATCTATCCATGTAATACTCATTGGTTAATTTTTACATCTAGTAGCTTTATGTTGTGTCTGGAGCATTTTCTAAATTACACTTTCTCAAAGAGAAGATAAAGCCTGGGAAGAGTTGACCTTTTTAGAATGACCAGAATCATACCTCAATCCAACAACAACTAGATCACTGTTAGACCAATTGGCAAGGATGTGTCCTCAACTGGTACGACTTTTAGTTCAATCTCAGGAGATTCACCCTCCCAGGTTTTACTATTTCTTGATTTATCTTCAAACGTAAAATGCTCATGGGGCTGCTCGAGTATTTTTGTGAGCCAAAGTGTGCTAATCCTAGTCCACTGGCTTTTCAACTTAACACTATTAATCTATTAACTATCACAAAGGGATACTTCAGTTGGTTTAGAAACTAACGTTTTGACTGTTCCAAAACAAATATTTCGCCATTCACAAGGCCTGCAGTGTGCCTATCATTTAACCATTTACCTCATATAATATAAGAGAAAGAAAATTAAAACTGTAAGTTGAACTTTACAATCAAATAATAAGCTCTACTCTATTGCAGATTAAGCTTTTTTAATTCGGTTGGGATTACATTTTCTATATATAAATACTGTTATTTATATTAGTTTGAAGTTTACCATTGTGTATATCAGGTAAACACTACATCCCTTTGTTTTCATTAATTTATATAATAATATATGTAAAATTGTAAAGATAAATATTATCTTTACATTAGAACCCATTGATCTAGCAATAAACAAGCAAGTAAATTGATTTTATGTTTCTGAATTTTTTATTTTTATTTTTTTTAGATGAGTATTGATAATTTTTATTTGAATTTATTCAAACTACTGTTCTCATCTCTAGCGTTAGTTTCACAATGTTTCAACCAGTGTAACCTTCTTTAAATGTATCTTGTCAAGTTCGACTGAAAGATCTCAAGTTTTACAGGATACACCTGAAAAAGGCTGGAGGTTACATTGGCTGAAACGTGAAAATAACACTCAAGATGAAAACTAAAGAATTCAAATAATATGGAATAAATGGATTTCAAAAATGAAAATTGAATGAATTACAACATTTAATAATCTATCAAATAAATAAATAAATGAATATATATATATTTTTTTTTTTCAAATTTATGCTAACCAGTAATAAATTTTTTTTTACTGATTTTTATTCCCTGATGAAAAATGCGTACCTTTGAAAATTTATATATTAAGGATTATATTTTTTTTTATTTTTAATTTCTGGGATTATACCAAAATTTTGCAATTATTTTCCTCAATTTTCTTGTTATATATAACTACTTCATTTACTCACATAAAATTAATATACAAAAGTATAAATGTATGCGTAAACTTTAAGTATTTACTTTAACAGTGCTCAATACATAGGTAGATCCAGGTAGTAAGTTATAAAATATATATGGCAATTAAGCTTCCGCGTAGCTTAATCACCATATATATTTTATAACTTACTATATATATATATATTACATACTATTAAATAAAAAATGCATTTAAAAATTTAAAGGCCAGGTGTTTAACAAGTGATAGATAAATCCTCTCAGGAAAAGTAAAGCTAAATATATATTTACTTTTCACTTATATTATTATGAATGAAAAATAAACATATTTGGCTTTGCAATGTTTACTACTATATATGCTTTGAAAGTGTAAATGCGTTTTCATTGACCTTAATTGTGCCAATTGGAAAAGAATGTGTGTGTGCATTTAATGAGTTATAGATAATTATATGATAAAGATATTAAAACATTTTTTTTATTAATAGCAATTGTTACTTGCCTTTTCTTAAGAAAAGATGTTTTAAAAAAGTTAAAATAAATAAGCTGTACTTTTATAAAACCGCATCTAACAGTCGATCAATCATTACCTTTTTGGGGCGTTTTTTTGGGTGGCGTTTGCAGATTAGCGGAACTGTCAAAGACATCCCAGGCGGTGGAAACGATGTGATCAGCATGTGGTGCCAGGTCATCTATCGAGCCAACGCCGCTCAAAACGCCGATGCTGGCCTGAACCTGGGCTTCCCTACCACCGTTAAGCTTGCTTGGAGAGTCACTTATAACTATAGTGTCTGCCGGGTTGATTTTCAAGTCATCACAGATTAGAGTAATAGGGTTGAATTCTGTGTGGGTGTCGTCTCCACACACCATAATATCCACATATTTCATGAGGTTGTATTGGTTGAATATCTTGAAGAGTTCTTCGCGGCAGTCTTGCGAAGTGATGGCTATTTTAACTTTATTCTGCTTCAGGTTTTCAAAGAGTGACTGGATGTCACCCAGCAACCGGAGGTCGCCGTACAGGGATTTCTTGCAATCCTTCCAGGCCTGTTTGGAAACCACCAGAGATTCCTCATAGCTTAAACCTTCCTCACGAATGAGCACTCGTAGGGCTTCTCGGACATCAATCTTTGGTCGGGCGGTCAGAAGACCATGTTGGAGTGTGAATGTTACTTGACACACGCCAAGAAGGGAAAACACTTTATCGGTGAGCGTCAGGTGGCTAAGTTCTTCCAGCCTGTGGGTGAGAATGAAAATGACAGAACAAACAAAAAAAAAAAAAGCAAAAAAAGTTGGACGGATGGGATGGGCGACGGTGTGGGTATTCTGATCAGCTGTAGAACATTGGGTATTTGTGCAGTTTACAAACCATGCTGAAATAATAATGCTATTATTTAGAAAGCCATTCTAAACATGGAGAAGGGGGGGGGCTATCTTAACTATTTTCACCTAAAAATTTAATTAAAAAAAAACAAAAACAAAACAGCATGGTCTGTAAACTGTGCACTTACTGAAAAGTGTTTAGAATATGGGATTATAGTCAGCTGACATACTTTCTAACTTCCGGCGTAGTGCTACCGGAAGTGGTGACAAGGCAAATCAGTATAATTTTGTGAATTTTTATTGTATAACTTTCAATAATGTTCTTTTCTTCTATTTTATTTCAATAAATCGCTTCACAATTGAAGAACAATAAAAGTGAAGGAACTGATTTGCCTTGTCACCACTTCCACTAGCAGATACACTGGAAGTTACCAAGTATATGAGCTGACTAATCAAATATTGATACTCATTCAATATGGGCTACAAGTGAAAACCACAGTTCCAAATAAATTAACAGGGAATCTTTGACATATTACGTATCTGGTAAAAATAAAAACCAGGTTTATCATATTTTGCTGATCCGCCATTTATAAAAGCAAAAAATCTCGTAAAACAAAGGGAGATAAGTCAGTGTCATTTAATAATAACTAGCATGGATATCTGGCTTTGCCTCAGTGGAGAGAGTTGGTATACTAAGGCTATTGAGCAACTCCCAGAAAAAACAAAAACAAACACAAAAAAAACTTTTGTTTCAATTTAAATAGCAGCGAGTGTCAAAAGAAAAATTAGCCACAGTATACAGGCCTGAACGTTTAATGCGAAAGAGGAAAAGGAGTTGAAAAAAGCTAACACGCTAGCTGTCACGGCCACAATGGCTTATGATGTTATGACGGGTCGAAATAACGTTTTTTTTTAAACATGCATGGAGATTGCTAGGTGTGTCACTTGCAAAAATGTTGATGCAAAAAGTGACCCCTTCTACAAAAAAACAGCTCAGTTGACCAGCATAGAATTAATCTTTTTGACCAATTTTTACATAATTTTCGTACAAAACATTGATATTTCTAATGATACCAATTTTGTCACAGTCCGATGTGTTTCTCAAGTTTTTGGCAGACATACAAACACACATTTTCCCCTTTATATAATAGATGAATAGTGGATTAGCAAAATATGAAAACAGATTTTTATCTTTAATTAAAATTTTACTTCAAAATTTTCAAAGATTTTTGGTGAGAATATTAGTTTTGCATCATACACAAGTATTATAATTTTTGCATCGTACACAAGTATTATAACAAGAACATCCTTTTTTCGAATGACTTAGAACTAATGAAAAGATTCTCATATATATATATATATATATATATATATATATATATATATACACACACACACACACACTACATGGATCGATTAAGGCTTCAACATTAACACATAACTTCAGGGGTTCAATAATGATTAATTATCAATACATTTGAACTTATTTAGAGATTAGTCCTATTTCGTGAGTTTAGAAGATTCTCCAATCTAACTGCCACAGAGTTAGAATCAACAATTATTGTGTACCCATGAAGATGCACAAGTTAGGTGAAGTATTGTATTTGAAGGTCTAAGCAAATGATCTGAGGCCCGACTGAAATACTAACAGATATGCTACCACTAGAACTAGGAATATACAGACATAAATCTAGAATATAACTTTAAGAATAAATCATTGACAATTGTTTTTGTACACTTTGTTGATTCATTACCTTGTTCAGGTCTCTTGGCAACCCAATTAGAACTGATACAAAGTGTTCAGTTACCTCCCCTTTGCAGATTGGCTATTTAGCTGACAGTCGATTTGCACAGGAAGTAGCATCATTACAATATAATATGTACTCATACGATTTGCAAGAGGAAAGATTAACATAAATGATATGTGAGGTTTGATGACTTTCACTAGAGGCGAAAGTTGGGGGGGGGGGCTTATAGGTATGGCATTATTTATTAAAAAAGATGCAGATTTATAACTTTAAGCCACATTATGTGGAATCACCCCAGGTGAAAGAAGAAAAAGGTCCCAACAAGAAAAGCATTAAAAAAAAATAAATAAATAAATAAAAAATATTAAAAAAATAATAATCTTTCATATTTACCTGTCCAAGCGACTTGCAGTTTTGAAACTCGTTGGAAGTAAACACAGAGACCCCAGTATATTACGTTGCTAAGTATATTATGTTCCTAAGTAAACATTCATTCATATTTATTATTGTTGTACGATATTCACCCTAGGCGGGTTGAATCAGCTCCCATCAAAGGGGGAAATGTCAAGGGAATATAAATTCACAGGCAAACCGGGGTCGCTTGTAATGTTTGATGCATTTTTGGCTAGAAAACCAGTATCTTCAGACAGCCTGATTTAGTTAGCACCAGATGCCCTTACAGGTATTACCACTCTGGGCCAAAATGAACCTGGGAGCAATGGTAACTATGAGGAAACTCCACATTCCTCACAGCCTTTAAATAAAGTTTCACCATTGGATGTCTTAAAGTCATGCTCAGAACCATATGTATTATATAGTTTTGACAAATACACATTTTCTTTCCATTATGTTTATTTTATTTGAATTTATTATACATGAAAAATTCATATTTTTAACGGTGTTAAGTAGACATTAATTCATTTTCTTTTCCATCTATTTATTTATTTATTTTATTCTACTTAAAATATATTTTCCTTTCAATATTAATTATTTCTGTAAATCAACATAGTTATTAAAAAAAATAATCAGTTCCAGATATCCTTATGGGTTGACCTACATTTTCATCAGTGTCTTCAGATTAAATAACACCATTTACTGTGGAAGAGTTTAAAAACAAGAAGTGGCTTGGATTGGTAAATATGCAATATCACACTAATAATGAAAAATAATAAATAAAAAAAAAATAATGAAAAATAATGTGCATAGAACATAATTTTTCCAAGAATTAATTTTTTTTTTTAATATAAGGTTAAATGTTTTTGCTTTTACTTAAAAAGTTTATATAAAGTAAAAAAAAGTTAAAAATAGTTTTAAAATATAAAAAAACTTAAAAATATAAAAAAGTGAAATAATAATGATAATGAAAAAAAAAAAAATAAATAAAAAAAAAAAAAACTACAAGCAATGGATAAAAACAACATAAGTATTAAATAAGTTAAGATTTTAAATAAGTAAACATTAAATAAGTAAAGATTTTAACAAAAGTAAAACTCTTAAAAGATTTTCAATAAGTAAAAAGATGTTAAATATAAAATAAAGTGAAAAGATATGAACTATTAAAAAAAAAAATTAAAAAAAGAAAAATAAATAAAAAAAAAAAAAAAAAAAAAAAAAAAAAAAAAAAAAAAAAAAATCGCTGAAAGATTCAGTGCTGATTCTTAAGCAAAGAATTTTTTTTAAATAAAATTACATAAATAAAATCTACAAAAAAGTTTGGTTTTGATTTTGCCTAAAAAGACAAAAATCTATAAAATGGTTATATATATATAAAGAACAAATAGTTTTTTTTTAATTTTTTTTAATGAAAATGCAAGTTAAACTTAAAGAGTAACTGGTTTAGTTTTATGTGAAAAGTTTATTCTAATTAATATGAAAAATGAAAACTATAAGGATAATGTTTATGCTTTTAGCTTAAAAAAAAAAATTCTATAGAATAAATTTTTTGTAAATGTTTTCTTTTAACTAAAGAATATGTGAATTAAAACTAAAAATTTAATGGTAGGAAATTTAAATAAATGTGTAATTAAAATTAAAAAGAACTTTTTAATAGTTTTGCATTTAGTCAAAAATAGTTTTAAAATATAAACAAATTTTAAGATATAAAAAAGTGAAATAATAACGATAATGAAAAAAAAAATAAATAAATAAAAACTAAAGTAGTCCTGAATTTTTAAGTACTCTCCTAAAAGAACTATGTGTCAGAATCCATCTTCAAACATATCCTATTCTGATATGATTTAAATAAGGTACATAAATTTTCCCAAAAGTACAACTGGAGTGGCCACGAATCTCTATATGCCACCTCCCGCCCATCCACTAGGAGTTATAGAGGTAGAACCCACTTAAAACTAGTTTTGGGATGATTAATCGGAATCAAAAAATCTAAAATTTGTGCTTGGATTTTGATTTCAAAATAGATTTTTTTCTATTGTGGTACTACAAATATTTATTGACTTTAAACCAGCAGTAAAGTAAAAAAAATCTATCTTCCTCACCTGCCCACAAGTATATTTTTATGTTTGTTAAACTATATGCATGGATTACATTGTTTTTTACGATAATCCAAAAGTTTATTACAAAAATAATCATACGGTTTTATGAATAGACAGGACTTAGGATTCCAAGAAAATGTTGGTTTTCCTGCTAAAAAGTACAACACATTTTTTTAAATAAGTAATAGTAAAATAAACAAAATAGGTGCTAATAATAGTAACAATAAAATGTGTTGTAGTAGGAGTAGTAGTAATAATAACAGAAAATAAAGTAATAAAAAAAATGGGAAGCAGTAATAAAAATATATGGGTAGCAGTAATAAAAAATATATGGGTAGGAGTAATAAAATATAACATGGGTAGGAGTAATAACATAAAACATGGGTAGGAGTAATAACATAAAACATGGGTAGGAGTAATACAATATAAATATATGGGTAGTAAGTAGTAATAAATATATGGGTAGTAAGTAGTAATAAATATATGGGTAGTAAGTAGTAATAAATATATGGGTAGTAAGTAGTAATAAATATATGGGTAGTAAGTAGTAATAAATATATGGGTAGTAAGTAGTAATAAAATATATGGGTAGTAAGTAGTAATAAAATATATGGGTAGTAAGTAGTAATAAAATATATGGGTAGTAAGTAGTAATAAAATATATGGGTAGTGGTAATAAATATATGGGTAGTAAGTAGTAATAAATATATGGGTAGTAAGTAGTAATAAAATATATGGGTAGTAAGTAGTAATAAAATATATGGGTAGTAAGTAGTAATAAAATATATGGGTAGTAAGTAGTAATAAAATATATGGGTAGTAATTAGTAATAAAATATATGGGTAGTAGTAATAAATATATGGGTAGTAGGTAGTAATAAATATATGGGTAATAAGTAGTAATAAAATATATGGGTAGGAGTAATAAAATATAACATGGGTAGGAGTAATAAAATATAAATATATGGGTAGTAAGTAGTAATAAATATATGGGTAGTAAGTAGTAATAAATATATGGGTAGTAAGTAGTAATAAATATATGGGTAGTAAGTAGTAATAAATATATGGGTAGTAAGTAGTAATAAATATATGGGTAGTAAGTAGTAATAAATATATGGGTAGTAAGTAGTAATAAAATATATGGGTAGTAAGTAGTAATAAAATATATGGGTAGTAAGTAGTAATAAAATATATGGGTAGTAAGTAGTAATAAATATATGGGTAGTAAGTAGTAATAAAATATATGGGTAGTAAGTAGTAATAAATATATGGGTAGTAAGTAGTAATAAAATATATGGGTAGTAAGTAGTAATAAAATATATGGGTAGTAAGTAGTAATAAAATATATGGGTAGTAAGTAGTAATAAATATATGGGTAGTAAGTAGTAATAAAATATATGGGTAGTAAGTAGTAATAAATATATGGGTAGTAAGTAGTAATAAATATATGGGTAGTAAGTAGTAATAAATATATGGGTAGTAAGTAGTAATAAAATATATGGGTAGTGGTAATAAAATATATGGGTAGTAAGTAGTAATAAAATATATAGGTAGTAAGTAGTAATAAATATATGGGTAGTAAGTAGTAATAAATATATGGGTAGTAAGTAGTAATAAAATATATGGGTAGTAAGTAGTAATAAAATATATGGGTAGTAAGTAGTAATAAATATATGGGTAGTAAGTAGTAATAAATATATGGGTAGTAAGTAGTAATAAATATATGGGTAGTAAGTAGTAATAAAATATATGGGTAGTAAGTAGTAATAAAATATATGGGTAGTGGTAATAAATATATGGGTAGTAAGTAGTAATAAAATATATGGGTAGTAAGTAGTAATAAAATATATGGGTAGTAAGTAGTAATAAAATATATGGGTAGTAAGTAGTAATAAAATATATGGGTAGTAAGTAGTAATAAAATATATGGGTAGTAAGTAGTAATAAAATATATGGGTAGTAAGTAGTAATAAAATATATGGGTAGTAAGTAGTAATAAAATATATGGGTAGTAAGTAGTAATAAAATATATGGGTAGGAGTAATAAAATATAACATGGGTAGGAGTAATAAAATATAACATGGGCAGGAGTAAAAAATATAACATGGGCAGGAGTAATAAAATATAAATATATGGGTAGTAAGTAGTAATAAATATATGGGTAGTAAGTAGTAATAAAATATATGGGTAGTGGTAATAAATATATGGGTAGTAAGTAGTAATAAAATATATGGGTAGTAAGTAGTAATAAAATATATGGGTAGTGGTAATAAATATATGGGTAGTAAGTAGTAATAAATATATGGGTAGTAAGTAGTAATAAAATATATGGGCAGTAACTAGTAATAAAATATATGGGTAGTAAGTAGTAATAAATATATGGGTAGTAAGTAGTAATAAAATATATGGGTAGTGGTAATAAATATATGGGTAGTAAGTAGTAATAAATATATGGGTAGTAAGTAGTAATAAAATATATGGGTAGTGGTAATAAATATATGGGTAGTAAGTAGTAATAAATATATGGGTAGTAAGTAGTAATAAAATATATGGGTAGTGGTAATAAATATATGGGTAGTAAGTAGTAATAAAATATATGGGTAGTAAGTAGTAATAAAATATATGGGTAGTGGTAATAAATATATGGGTAGTAAGTAGTAATAAATATATGGGTAGTAAGTAGTAATAAAATATATGGGTAGTGGTAATAAATATATGGGTAGTAAGTAGTAATAAAATATATGGGTAGTAAGTAGTAATAAAATATATGGGTAGTGGTAATAAATATATGGGTAGTAAGTAGTAATAAATATATGGGTACTAAGTAGTAATAAAATATATGGGTAGTAAGTAGTAATAAAATATATGGGTAGTAAGTTGTAATAAATATATGGGTAGTAAGTAGTAATAAAATATATGGGTAGTAAGTAGTAATAAAATATATGGGTAGTAGTAATAAATATATGGGTAGTAAGTAGTAATAAATATATGGGTAGTAAGTAGTAATAAATATATGGGTAGTAAGTAGTAATAAATATATGGGTAGTAAGTAGTAATAAAATATATGGGTAGTAAGTAGTAATAAAATATATGGGTAGTAGTAATAAATATATGGGTAGTAAGTAGTAATAAAATATATAGGTAGTGGTAATAAAAGAAATATTATGGCCAAATTTAGCTTATTCACAATCTTAAAACAGGGTTCCATGAAAGCTTAAAAAGGCAAAAATTTGTCCTTTAAAATTGCTAATCTGTCAATCTTAGAAAGGCCAAATTTTTAAAGCACTATGGCGGCCTCCAATGTCGTACATTATCATAAAAATGAAAACATAATGAAATTTTTTATGGTTGTATAACAGCGTTTGGGTCTAATGTTTTATATAAAAATAGTTTTTATAATTTATCAAATAATTTACGTTGCTAAGCTGCAAATTTACCTTAAATTACATTGCCTACATAAACACTTATTTGTTATAGATTTGTTTTTGGTTTACTTCTTTTTTTTTTTTAGACTCATTATCAACACTACCCAGACATTAACATTTTTTTTTTTAACGTTGATTTTTTCCTTAGCTTCACCGCCACCTCCACAATTTCCTTTAAAAATGGTGACTATTGTAGGTTTTCGACTATGCTGAATAAGGCAATCTTTTATCTTTAGCAGAGACAAGTAGTTTTCGAGATATAAAGACATGCATTATGCATTGTAATTTAGTGGCCGCCAGATTTGTATACACACACACACAATTAAAAAAAAAATCTATTTTTCTCCACTCGACAATGGCAACCCCCAATTTTTGGGAGGGTTTATAGTTTTTGTAGGTGGATATGCTTACAACGAATATCAAGATTAAATTTGGGGCAAATACTTTGACAGCACCCCACCCTTCATAAAATGGGGTGTCTATTCCAAAAGCCATTCTTACTATGGCTAGGTTGGTGTTGTCTATTCCATAAGCAGTTATTAACATGAAGGGGTTTGGGGTGTCTATTCTGAAAATCGTTCTTAACATTAAGACGTTGGGGATTGGCCACAAACAACAAACGTAGTTTAATTATTTATGAGGGTGGGGAGCATGCTTATGCCGGGCAACGCCGGTTAATGGGTCCTGCTAGTATTAATAATAAAATTGGTAATACTAGTAAAAAAATTGCTAATAATAAATAAAATGGCTAGTAGTATTAATAAAATTGCTAGCAGTAATGATAATATAAATAAAATAAAACCAAAAATAAAAATAAGATTATAATAAATGTAATTAAATAGGTAATAAACGTAATAAAATTATGTAATAAATGCAATAAAAATATCTAATTATTAAAAATGGATGTTATATTTCAAATATATAATAAGTAAAAATATGATATAAAAAAATCTGAAATATAAAGAAGGTCGCTTATAAAATATATAATAAAAATTAAGTAATAAAGTTAATATTATATAAAAAATATATCTAATACACTTAAATATCTAGGAAAATAGGTAATAAAAATAAATGTAATAAAAACAAAAATAATGTAATGATATAGTAATAAAAAATAAAAAGTAATTTTTGAAAAATATTTTTTATACAAGGAATAAAATAAAAAATAAAAATAAACCGAAATAAAAATAAGATTCTAAAAAATAAAGAGTAAATAAAGAAAAAGGACAAGGAAATTAAAGGGTAAAATAAATTAATAAAATAATCAAAACTTTAAAAATTTATTTTATTACTATTTATTTTTTATTACTATTTAAAAAGTAATAAAATAAATTAAAATAAAGAGCAATATAATAAATTAATGAAATAAAGAGTAATCAAAAACGAAAAGAGTAATCAAAACTAATGCGTAATAAATAAAGAGTAATCAAAACTAATGAGTAATAAATAAAGAGTAATCAAAACTAATGAGTAATAAATAAAGAGTAATCAAAACTAATGAGTAATAAATAAAGAGTAATCAAAACTAATGAGTAATCAAAACTAATGAGTAATAAAGAGTAATCAAAACTAATGAGTAATAAAGAGTAATCAAAACTAATGAGTAATAAAGAGTAATCAAAACTAATGAGTAATAAAGAGTAATCAAAACTAATGAGTAATAAAGAGTAATCAAAACTAATGAGTAATAAAGAGTAATCAAAACTAATGAGTAATAAAGAGTAATCAAAACTAATGAGTAATAAAGAGTAATCAAAACTAATGAGTAATAA
>NC_136487.1:75556406-75563906 GCF_053919585.1 Euprymna scolopes | reverse complement strand
AACAGGTCTGTATGTCGATGACTAAAATATATTTTATATATATATATATATACAAGCACTTTAAGTCGACTTACGCCTGCCAAGTTCCAATTTGAACCCCTTAGCATCTATTTTTTACCAGCTAAAAACCAAATTGAATTTGCTCCACTGGTCCAAATCTCTATATACAGTTTCAAGTCTGTAGACCAAAAATTGACAGTAGTTTGGTAGAGGCTGTTCCACACACAGACAAGGTCACTTACAAGTTTCATAAGTTCTTCAGAAAGATAACATTTATTTGCAAATAAAAATATACAAAACTAAATGATTAATTGTAAAATATTTTTCATCCATCACAATTATATTATGATCAAAACGGTCCAATGTTATTTTAAACAATAACATACTACAGCCTTCTAAAAAAAACTGTATCTATAGTAACAAAGACAGTGTTTGTTTAAATAATTTGCATTTTTTAAAACGGTGTATAATAAACTAATGCTTGTGGTTATTCAGTTATGATTTGACGATCCTATTTAGCTATGTATACAGAATAGATTTGTCATTATTAACAGTAATTAAAATTATTTAAAAAATATAAGAAATTATCAATAGCTTTTTTTCTTTAAAAAAAAAAAAAAAAAAAAACGTGCACAAAAATTACTTCTCCATAATTTAATTTGCATATCCATATGGTTTTTATATCTCCGGTGTAATTCTATAAACATCCCTTCCTATTTATTAAGACAAAAAAAAAAAAAAAAAAATTCACATCTATTTAAAGCATAAATGCTTTAAATAGATGTGAATTTTTTTTTTTTTTTGTGGTTTTTACATTTTCCATGAAAGATAAATACATTTAATTAGCTGATTGTTCAATGTTTACCAACCATGTTCTCTACTCATTTGATCAAATTATGAAAAAGAAAGATTCATATTTTGGCATTATTGTATATAAAACACCCTTCATTAAATAAGCTCACTTAAAAAAAAAAAAAAAAAAAAAAAAAGATTCTCCTTTTTGCTAAGAGCAAAAAAGGAAATTTAGAATGGATGATCAATTTGTATATAAATGTATCATAAAATGATCCTCTATTTACAGGTCATTCTAACGTTTTCTTTATATAAAAAATAAATTCTGTGCATTATCTTTTTTTTTTTAAGGGGGGGGGTATGTCTACATTTTATGTGATCATGTGTGGTTTTATGACCTTGCCAGTCAGATTTAGAGTTAATGGTAAAGACAAATTAGCTGACAGTCCTAATAAGTTAGAATAGCCCAGATATGGGAATCATTTTACATTAAACAACTGATCCCCCCCTCTCCAAATTTAAAAAAAATTGTTTTTCTTTCTGCCAAGTTTTTAAGGATGCTTTGTCATTTCCTTAACAGAGGATGTAAATTAAAAAATTTCTTAAAAGTTTGTTAAATTTATGTAAATCTCTAAGTAAAAACGTTTAGAAAAATTATACTCCCTCACCTTCCAGATTAACTGCTACCTGGAGGGTGGAGTAATGGAGGTTTGCTTGTAATTATATATACACACACACACACATATATATATATATATATATATATATATACACACACACACACTGAATGAACTTGAATGCCTACTAGAAACTATCTTCAATTGTCTAAGGTCTCTGTACAGTGGTTTGTCAGGACAACCTGGCATGAGGATACTTTTCCCTTAAAGTAAATCCTAACCAAATATTCAAAATTACATAGTATTTGCTGTCCAAATAAGATTTTGTTATGACTAACCCACTCAGGCTTTTATGAAGAATGGTGCAGCTTCTCCAAGTGATGTTACCCCAAGTAACAACAGGAAGCTGGATATTCTACCAGACTAGATAAATTCTGGTCCTGGAATTCAGTAAAACCAAAAGACCACAGGAAAGGTATACTATAACATATTTAAGATGGTCAATTGGGAGAGGAAAATTATGTTCATAACTTCTTTACTAACTCTGTGTTTGAGATGTAATGGAAAACTTTGATGGAATATTTGAATACCTATGTATCTCATGCAGATAGGAAGTGGTTTCTTGATTTCTGAGAATTTCGACTGAAGGAAAATTAAACCGAAAGCTTTCATAAGATTTTTATGAAATGTTTAATGATTTGAACAAAGGATGATTAGCAAGAAAGATATATATATGAGATAGGCTGAAACAATTATACACTAAAAAAAAAAAAAATATCTGATGAATTTCTGAAAATGTGTTCCCTGCATTTGCTGATGCTTATCTTCTATATAAATAAAACAGTAGATGCGTGTGGTGTGTGTCTGTAAATATTTAACTGATAAACTCTTAAACTATTGGTCACGTAACACTGAAATTAACAGGAAATGGTAATCATAAACCAAGGATGTTTTATAATGCATAAAATCTGTTTCGACTGAGGAATAACACGTACAGACATATTGGTAAGTTGAAATGCAAACCGTTCATTTCAATTTGCCGACATTTTTACTTTCTGTGCATTCAATTCATTTCTTTAAGTTGTTTAATATTAAGTCGTTCTTACCCTATCCTTCGATAGCTACATCGGCAGGAGAAGCGGCTGGAGTACTAAATATTTTGATTTTGATTCTTGCATCTAAGTCACTTTTTTAAAAACATTTGAAACCAGTATTATTAGGTACAATATAATATTCAATAGAGAACTAGTTCTGTAATAATAAATACAAAATCTGCATAAATTAAAATATACTGAAGTGCATTTATGACCCAGCTAGACCCCCACCCCCGCTAGTATTTCAATAAATAGGTCATTATGTATTAGTGTTGGGACAATTAATCAGAACCAGGAATTGGAAAAATTATAACTTTTTTTTTGAGTTATCAGAATCAGTAAAATTTCTGCCTATTTTCTGATGCCAAAAACAATTCTTTTAATTGTTTTCTTTTTATTTGATTTTGCTAAAAACAAAATCTTCAACGGCTGGTAGTAATGTTAAAATTATGAATATTTATTGATTTTAAACAACCAGTACAACTAAAATCTATAGACTATCCCCCACAAGCGTATTTTTACGTTTGAGAAAATCTCTACACATAATTATGTGCAATCAGGGGGAAAAAATAACTCTATAAGTTAAATATTTAGAGTTAAATATTTACAGATTTATAAAGAATCTGAATTGAGAAAAATATTAGAATCGTCCCATCACTAATCACTAATATATATATATATATTATTTAATATTTTTTTCAAAAGTATTCAATACCTGTGTAAAGCTTTCATAAATAAAATTATATAACCTTGTTAAGGCATCTACATGAATCAATCAACGTTTCGACATTTATATGTCATCATCAATACTCCAAATGAATCTCGCAGTCAGAAAATAATTTTCATTTGGGAGTTCTTATGATGACATGGATATGTTGAAATGTTGTTGGATCCATGTAAACTTTTTACATTGTCTATATAATTATATATAGTTTACTGAGTTTTACTTCATAAGAAATAAGTAAATAAATAATAAGAGACACTTACTTGGCAGCGATTTCCTGTGCCCATTTCACCCAGCATGATTTTGGACATAATAAAGTTCCGTGCAAGTCAAAGATAACCAGACTGACCTTTTGAACTGAAAGGTCATCAGAATTTGTCTTGGTTTCTTCACCCTTATGTTTTTCAATCAAGACACGTTCATCAGTCGAGTAAACATAACAGTCTTTCCATTCGTCACTCGGCATTATAAGAGGTAGTAGATCCTGCACGTTATTGATGAGATGATCAGCATCCGACTGGAGATCGGTCTTGCCGCCAACACCGCTCAAGACACCTACACTGAGTCCAAGCTTAGCAGCCTTGCCCATCATCACGTCAACCTTTGTGTCACCAACCATGACAGCCTCAGAAGGAGACACACCCAATTTATCACAGATCAAAAGTGCATTGTGTGGAGACGGTTTTGGCTCGGAAAAATGATCATCCCCACAGACGATGAGGTCAACATCTTTTGCCAAATCGAGCTCGTTCAGCAGCTCTTCGGTTGGCTTACGGCAATCTGCCGTGCAGATCGCCACTTTGATGGACTTCTGCTTTAGAATTTTGAACAAGATTTGTAAATCTGTTAACGAGCGGAGGGTCGATGGGTTCTTGTTGTCCCCATATTCCACATTCTCCATCACTAGTTTTTTGGCCTCATCCTCACTAATGCCTTCAGCAACCAACAACTTGATCAGTTCCTGCTTTATGATAGGACCGGTTGATTCGGCTAGCAAACCTGGGACAACTTTCTCCTGCATTGTACAATATCCAAGCATGTCATAGATTTTGTTTTCTAAGGGGAGCCCGGTGGCTTTAGACAACCTGCAAAGGCAAAGAAAAATTATTTTAGTTACAAACAACACTTTAGATAGTAATGTTACGTTACACGTTAACGTTATGTAAACATGCAGGTTTCATTGAATCGAAGTTGTGATAAAAGCACAAGTTTTGATCCTCCTACCATTGCTGTCATCCTTACTACCAATGTGAGCTAGGCAACCACTTCATCTGCCAAAACAAGCCAAATCAACACTTGCTATATATTATTAATAGGATTTATTTAAAACAAACAGACCAACTTCTTACACACGAGAGAGAGAGAGAGAGAGAGAGAGAGAGAAACAGGCAAAAAGAATTAAAAAAAAAAAAAAAACAATCACCTGCCTTGTTAGACTTACTTACATTTAATTGAACCACTTCCACGCTCACTGAGGTTCCGGAAGTGGCAACGTTTCACACGACTGCAAGTTTCAATTGTCTCAATGAAACTGAAGAGCACCCAGCTGGAAGTTAGGATTTTATGGACTCCCGTTTTTAGGTCACCCAGACCTAAAAAGCACCACTCAAACCCCTTCATATAAACATCCTCTTTGCTCTAACAGTAAGGCCATAGTTTTTAAAATTTACTAAACGGCCATTACCCGTTACACATTAAATATTTAATGCAATTAACTAATATTTACATCGGCATCATCATATCTGATTTAATGTGGTATGTGTTGTATAGTTTTTAGAAATCAATTTCCAAAGTAACCTATTTCTGACCAGGTCTTTATCCCTTAATTTTTATCACTTCCTCCCATGTTTTCCAGGCTCTTCCCCTGTTAACAGAACCTGCTACCTCAACTGTTCTACAAACTCAAGAACTCTCATCCATTCTTTCAACATGGCCATACAATGAAAGTCGCCCATCTTCACATACCATCCCCTTGCTTTACGGTTATTTCCACTCTTATCAATGGCAGCTCAATAAAGTAAAACTTATTCTCATGTATTTATATACTAAACCTGAATTTGTCACCGTCTCAAATTTTAACGTTTTATCATCAGGATATCATTTCTACTAAACTTTTCAAACTTAGTGACTAAGGTTGGAAGGCTATATGTTTTGGTTTCGATTCTAGATGATGGCGCCAAAGTCATTTTTTTTTTGTAGCCTTTGAAATCACTACTATATATTGAGTACAATATAAATAATCTATGTAGTATTGGCTCTATAATGATAAATACAAAATTTGCATACATTAAAATATATTTTGGTGTATCTTACAACATCGGGGGGGGGGGGGTCTAATTTTCAATTAAAATTCTCCTTGATAATTTTTGGTGTAGATACGGATTTTTGTCTGATATATTAGTGCATCAAAGAATTTTCCTGTTAATTCATTTGAAATTGTGATTTTCACTTGTGATTCTAGCTATACAGGGTGGAACGATAAAATTGTCGCCCTAGAAAAGACAACATGATTCCATTTCCGTTTGATGAAAACATCTTTATTGTTGTTGGTCAGTTGTGCACAAATCCCAAGAGCGATAGGAGCCTACTATCATGTCTGAAAGTGACACAATGTTCAACGAACAAGATCGAAGATGCATCGCTGTACAGCTCATGCTCTCTACTGATTCAAGTTATGACAACAGGACCATTGCCAGCACCCTCAAAATGCAAATCGAAATGGTCCAACACTTAACAACACAGCTCAACGCATTGGATGACCCACGGTTATGGGCTTTGGAGTGGTTTCAAGTGAGGACAACATCACGGTTATGGGCTTTGGAGTGGTTTCAAGTGAGGACAACATCATGCAACCTCACATCTTCAAAGTCAGCTTGAAAGTCAACACCAAAGAGTACCTGGATTTGCTGAAGAGTATGATGATCCCGTGGTGTAATCAGGTGACCGCTGGCAAACCCTAGGTGTGGCAGCAAGACTCGGTGCCAGCCCTCGGTCGTAAAAGTCCGGAACACGCTTTGTTGGCTTGTCACTCACATCTGTTGCTACTCTGAAATTGATGAACCAAGCTCCAAACTGTGCTACTCGCTACACCAGCTAGTAAGGTTCAACAGGTGCCGTTGAATGTTGATCAATTCATGTTTTTTCTGTATGAAGGAATTCAATGACATTTCTACTTCTGATGCATGTCCATGGCAGGGCTTGCTTTCTTAAGAGTCTCACAGCGTCAATATCTGCAACAGAGATGACACTTTCAGGTCATGAATGCATAAGTTCAGTCATCATAACAACGCAATTTGCAATCCCCTCTGATCTATTCAGGTGGAATAAAATAGAACAAATTACTTTTTGGAATGCCCTTGTATTTTGTAGTTTGTCGGTTTTACATACTAGCATGTGTTGGGTGACCTTTAGAGATTGACTTCCAAATGAACATATCTCTGGCCAGACCATTATTTAAGCTACATAACCGGAAATGCAACAAATTTTCTTTGGAAGTCATTTAAACTTTAGTCAAGATTGTCTACTCTTTCCAACTTCCGATTTCTGCTGTCTATTTGGCTGGATAATTAGACATGGACATACAGACAAGAAAGCCATTCTTTAAATGGAGAAAAGAGCTTTCACATCATCTAAAAGGAAAACAATCATTAATCAGAGGGGACCATATCTTACTAGTTACTGTTGTTCCATCTGCAGAACAGAAACTGGAAGTAAAAAAAATCTTCGTTATAAGCTTTAGTTGAAACAAGATTTTTTTATAGATCAGATGCCCTTCCTGAGCCAACCCAGTGGAGTGATGGGGACCTGTGTTTTTATCAAAGCACCATTTTACACCAAAGAGTATGGATAATCCAAGGAATATTATATATATTTTTTATTTATACAGACAAATATTACATAGTCGCTACACTGAACATGCTAATGTTTCGGACAATTGGTTTGCAAGAAACCAAAAGTCACCTGTAAAAAAGTTGAAGGCATCTGGTAAAAAAAAAAAAAAAAAAAAAAAACAGATGCCTTCGGTTGCAAATAAACTTTTTACGTCGCCTGACAAGTGACTTTTTGTTGCTTGCAAACCAATTGCCCGAAAAATTTGTATGTTCAGTGTAGTGACTATGTAATATTTGCTTGTAGAAATAAAAATATTATATTTTGCTCTTTTTTATTGAGTACTCTTAATACTTATGACTTAAAATGAGGTTATCTCCTGAATATCTTTAATTTGGGATATATATATATATATATATATATATATATAGCGCGATTGCCACTT
>NC_136487.1:75443906-75551406 GCF_053919585.1 Euprymna scolopes | reverse complement strand
AATAATCGGTTTAGCATCGTGTAAAGACTTTAGAAACAAAGAAATGAACATTCTTTTATCATTGGATAAAAAGAAAGAAGAGAGAAACAAAAGCAGTAAAGAGAGTGCAAAACAAGGCAATTGTATTTAAAAGGGAAGCGATAGAAAATTTTGAAAGAGGAATACATGTGTCAGCACATGGAAAAGAATGCGAAATGGCAGTGCAATTAAATGTGTAAAATCCTAAAAGTATACACATAAAAAGGGACTTTCAAATTCTGGAACCAATTCAGTTCATTTAAAGGGAAAATATCATTTTGGTTGTCGAACATTTTGGTGTTCGAATAAACATCTGGAACAAATTATAGTCGAGTACCAAAATACTATTGTATATGCGTATGAGCCTGGCTCAGAGGCTAAGAAATAAAGGTGTAGAGTTGCATGTTTTGGTTTCAATTCTAGCTGATGGCACTCAAGTCATATATATATATATATATATATATATATATATATATAGAGAGAGAGAGAGAGAGAGAGAGAGAGCACCTTATAAATAACCATGCGTGTGCCACAAATTTCAGTGTTGACATGTTTACAATCTTGACTAAGTCGCACTCGCCCTTTCATTTAAAAATTCTAGAGATATTTTTATTAAGTCTTTGAAACCTTCTCTTTGCAAGCAAAAAGAAAATCTTTTTGGACTTAATTTAGTTTCTATGTAATCCCCCCCCCCCGTTTATTTTTCGCTTTTCTTTTTCTCCCTCCATATTCCTGACTTTTTTTTTTTTACATCGTATTTTCCTCAATTTAGCTCCGTTGAGCTAGGAACGAAACCTGGTTAGCTAACCTTTATTTTCATTTTTTTAAAATCATCCTGTTGATTGGTCTGTATTTAGCCATTATTAAATTCTGTACCCCTTACGAAAAATTTTCAAAAATATATATATATATATATATATATATATATATTAGTTTTTATCTTACTATTATATATTAGGTTCAATATGATAATTGATAGAGAATTGTCTATAATAATAAATACACAAACTACATAAATTAAAATATCATATTTAAACGTATCTTATGACCAGGTAATACCGGGTGGCCTGCTAGTCATAAAATTTAACAACAATCATCTTGTTTTTCTGTTTACCACAGCAAAAAACATTTATAGTGAATAAAGAAAATTTATCATCATCAGGTAAGAATTAGAGCCAATCCTTGCAACAAAATTTAGGTGCGAGACTCAGGAAGTGACGTCTTATTACAAACCCAGTAAAAAAAAGAAAAAAAAAGAAAAAAGGTATTTCAGCTGCTATATTACTATGAAGTTTCTCATAGAAGATGAAAGAAAATTTGAAACAATGAACAATAGCAATAGTGAAGATTCTGTTTACTTGTTGCCATGGTTTTACCAGCTTCATTGTGAGGCATGGAATTGTTTAAAAAAATAAATAAAAAAATAAAAACAAAACATTGTATGTCGGCCCTCACCAACCAAGTGAAGGTTTATTTTAGTCTACTTGTGAATATTTTTTCTCTAATCACGCCATCACCGTTGTTGCACATAACTTAGATGAAAGTGATACTCTCTCCATCATAAACACATGTATTTACAACCCCCCCCCCATGTGTTTCTCGCTATCAAAACTAGATGATCGACTAAAAGTTATGTAACCGTCATTAATAAATAGTTGAGGGTCTTGTAATTGAAACAAGATAGCAATATATGTAACCTTACTATGTAATAATAAAAAAAATATTGAAATAAAAATTGTTTTGCGTACGTCATATCAACCATTCTAGGGTTATTTAATGTCAAATCCAGTAATTAAAAAAAAAGTTACTAGGCTTCCAGTTTTTTTATAGCTTCAAATATTTATTCATGGTGTTTGGTTTCATTTTTTTGTAGAAGAAATTGTTTTTGGTTTTTGAAGAACATGGTTAAGTTTTGCAAAGGAGAAAAAAAATAAAAATAAATAAAAAAGTCAAGGTTTGATAGATTTTTGGTCAGAAGATCAGTATCTTCAGACAGCCTGATCTGGTAGGACCAGATGCCCCTAGCAGGTATTAAACTATGAACCAAAGTGGACCTGAGAGCAACTAAGGGGCAACACCACAATCTCCACAGCAGCATCACTGATGGAGATCTTTTAAACCAAGGAAAAAAAAAAAAAAAATCAGAAAGTTCACCTTTGCTTTAGGCATGAAGTTCAAATAGTTTTTTTATTATTTACTAGCGAGGGGTATCCGGCGTTGCCCGGGTGTTTGGAGGTGTGTGTGTGTGTGTAAACTCCGGGGGGTGGGGTGGGGGGGGGGGTAAAAAAAAAGAAGAAAGTATGAGGATCGAACCCTTGAGGCAAAGTTGTAAATTAAAGTGTGAAAAAAAAACAACAAAAAAAAACCGTGCGACGTTAACGACTGCCCCACCGCGAGATGCTAACAGAAACATGTTTGAATTTATTTAATTATTTGGATTTGAGAGGTGCCCGTTTTAATGAGGGATAGTAATTACTGATGAACGCTTTCCCCCCCCCCCCAAGATGTTATAGGAAAAAGACTAACTCACATGCGGCGAGCGACAAATGTTGAATATTTATTTTCCCGAAATCGAGCAAATTAAATAGACAGGCGAGCTTTGTTGTTAACTGAGATATTACGATTTATATGTGATATAAAAAGCTTTAAAAAGTTGTGAAGCAACCGACCGCTTCTCTGAAAAAAGCCTTTTGTAGACATACAGAAAAAGCGAACACACATTACATACATTTTCGCTTTTATATTTATAGAAGTTTTTTTTAGGGGAGGGGGGCTCGATGATAATCCGATTTTATAAAACAACTTAGTGTTTAACCTATACTAGACACCTGCCAAAATACCACATTCACTTTGAAATATTTATTTGCAGAAATATATATAAGTGACATTAACAACAAATTAGGCACAAGAATTTACAAAATAGTTAAGATTTTTTTAAAATAACTGTTTATCCCCAATTTATTTTAATACGATTTAAAAGGGATTGTAAAGGACCACTCCCTATGTTCAAGCCAATAAAATTGGTACCTGGGCGAGACAGACAAGTTGAGTTTTGATTATAGTAGGTATACTAAACAAAAATTTTATTTTCATTATATATAAAAAAAAAAAAAAAAAATTTTTAAATTGTTATGGGAGACACATACATTTTTTGCAAAACAATGATAGAAAATTGATTTTGATAACTCCATTAGTCACCAAATTATCACTATTTTAAGTTTTTTTGCAATTAGAAAAATTTCAAATCTGTAACGTATTATTGCATTGGGGATGGGCAAGCTTATATGCATAAAAACAGTGGTGCACATCAGGAATTTGGTTATGGGTAAATATGATGAAAAACCGTGAGAAAATAAACTGTTTTTTTGCTGTCAACCGATGATGAAATTTATATTTATTCAGAAAGAAAAATTTCATGGATACAATGTTAGTATTTGATAAAAAGAAAGATAAAATTTTATTGGATTTTTGCATCTGAACCAAAATTAATTGAACCCTCACACTTGAATATATATGATAAGTTTATTTAGCTTAGGTAAAAAAGAAAATTGAAGGAGGGATAAAGGGGGGGAAGAGAGAGAGAGAGAGAGAGAGAGAGAGAGAGAGAGAGAGAGATATCTCTCTCTTTTTTTCTCTCTCTTCCCACCCTTTATCCCTCCTTCCATTTTTTTTTTTCCTAAGCTAAATATGTAACTGATCATATATATTCAAGTGTAAGGGTTAAATTAATTTTGGTTCAGATGCAAAAATCCAATAAAATAAATTTAGAGAGATAGATAGATAGAGATAGATAGATAGATAGATAGAGATAGATAGAGAGAGATAGATAGAGAGAGATAGATAGAGAGAGATAGATAGAGATATATAGATAGAGATATATAGATAGAGATATATAGATAGAGAGAGATAGATAGAGATATATAGATAGAGATATATAGATAGAGATATATAGATAGAGAGAGATAGATAGAGATATATAGATAGAGATATATAGATAGAGATATATAGATAGAGATATATAGATAGAGATATAGAGATAGAGATATAGAGATAGAGATATAGAGATAGAGATATAGAGATAGATAGATAGATAGAGATAGATAGATAGATAGATAGAGATAGATAGATACATGGATAGAGATAGATAGATAGATACATGGATAGAGATAGATAGATAGATACATGGATAGAGATAGATAGATAGATACATGGATAGAGATAGATAGATAGATACATGGATAGAGATAGATAGATAGATACATGGATAGAGATAGATAGATAGATAGATACATGGATAGAGATAGATAGATAGATAGATACATGGATAGAGATAGATAGATAGATAGATACATGGATAGAGATAGATAGATAGATACATGGATAGAGATAGATAGATAGATACATGGATAGAGATAGATAGATAGATAGATACATGGATAGAGATAGATAGATAGATAGATACATGGATAGAGATAGATAGATAGATAGATACATGGATAGAGATAGATAGATAGATAGATACATGGATAGAGATAGATAGATAGATAGATACATGGATAGAGATAGATAGATAGATAGATACATGGATAGAGATAGATAGATAGATAGATACATGGATAGAGATAGATAGATAGATAGATACATGGATAGAGATAGATAGATAGATAGATACATGGATAGAGATAGATAGATAGATAGATACATGGATAGAGATAGATAGATAGATAGATACATGGATAGAGATAGATAGATAGATACATGGATAGAGATAGATAGATAGATACATGGATAGAGATAGATAGATAGATACATGGATAGAGATAGATAGATAGATACATGGATAGAGATAGATAGATAGATACATGGATAGAGATAGATAGATAGATAGATACATGGATAGAGATAGATAGATAGATACATGGATAGAGATAGATAGATAGATACATGGATAGAGATAGATAGATAGATACATGGATAGAGATAGATAGATAGATACATGGATAGAGATAGATAGATAGATACATGGATAGAGATAGATAGATAGATACATGGATAGAGATAGATAGATAGATACATGGATAGAGATAGATAGATAGATACATGGATAGAGATAGATAGATAGATACATGGATAGAGATAGATAGATAGATACATGGATAGAGATAGATAGATAGATACATGGATAGAGATAGATAGATAGATACATGGATAGAGATAGATAGATAGATACATGGATAGAGATAGATAGATAGATACATGGATAGAGATAGATAGATACATGGATAGAGATAGATAGATACATGGATAGAGATAGATAGATACATGGATAGAGATAGATAGATACATGGATAGAGATAGATAGATACATGGATAGAGATAGATAGATACATGGATAGAGATAGATAGATACATGGATAGAGATAGATAGATACATGGATAGAGATAGATAGATACATGGATAGAGATAGATAGATACATGGATAGAGATAGATAGATACATGGATAGAGATAGATAGATACATGGATAGAGATAGATAGATACATGGATAGAGATAGATAGATACATGGATAGAGATAGATAGATACATGGATAGATAGAGATAGATAGAGATAGATAGATAGATAGAGATAGATAGATAGATAGAGATAGATAGATAGATAGAGATAGATAGATAGATAGAGATAGATAGATAGATAGAGATAGATAGATAGATAGAGATAGATAGATAGATAGAGATAGATAGATAGATAGAGATAGATAGATAGATAGAGATAGATAGATAGATAGAGATAGATAGATAGATAGATAGATAGAGATAGATAGATAGATAGATAGAGATAGATAGATAGATAGATAGATAGAGATAGATAGATAGATAGATAGATAGAGATAGATAGATAGATAGATAGAGATAGATAGATAGATAGATAGAGATAGATAGATAGATAGATAGAGATAGATAGATAGAGATAGATAGATAGAGATAGATAGATAGAGATAGATAGATAGAGATAGATAGAGAGAGATAGATAGAGAGAGATAGATAGAGAGGGAAAGAGGGAGAGAGATAGATAGAGATGGAAAGAGGGAGATGGAAAGAGGGAGATGGAAAGAGGGAGATGGAAAGAGGGAGATGGAAAGAGGGAGAGGGAGAGGGAGAGAGATAGAAAGAGAGGGAGAGAGATAGAAAGAGAGGGAGAGAGATAGAAAGAGAGGGAGAGAGATAGAAAGAGAGGGAGATTTGATAGTCTTTCTACTGTAAAATTTCTTGATTACTAAAATAGTTTTGGAATCAAATGTAAACATGAAACATTATCTTTTATAGTGTCCAAATGTATGTAGTTCATGAAATGCTGTTAGTCGAATTTTGTTTTACTTTTGTAAAAGATATCAAAAATTATTTTGCAGTGAAGTACTTTTTTGATGGAATGCTGTAATTTGAACAAAATTTTGTTCTAAGCCAAATCCAATGTCAGATGTTATAGAATATGGTTGAATATTAACAGCAATCATTTCTCTTAACAGATAATGGGTCTGTATTAACCTGTGATCATCAATATCCCATACATTTTGGCCAATATTGATTCTTTTTTTTTTTTTTTATTACATTTTCACCCCAAACAAGGCAAATTGCCACTTTGGTGTAGGGGGCTACTATCAGGGGCAACAACTACTGGGGTACTATGTAGGGATTTGGGCAGCAAGGTGTTGGTTCACGTTACACTTGAACTTCTGCACGTCAGTACTGTTGGGGAAGCAGGGACCTGGAATGGAATTCCAGAGTCTAGCGGTTCTGGGGAAGAAACTATTGGAGTAAAAAGATCTTTTACATCTAGGGATCTCTACAGTGTGGGGGTGGGATTTAGCAGCCTGTCGGGTTTGTCGAGGGTGCACACGTCGTGGGGGCACAAGTGATTGCAGTTCGTCAGAGCATTCACCACTAAAATACTTGTAGAAAAGGCAGAGGGATGCAACATTTCGTCGATGGGACAGAGGCTGAAGCTTAGATGCCAGTTCAGGGCCTATCAGGTTTGCGACTCTCTTTTGAACCTTGTCAAGGAGCGAGAGACTAGTAGCAGATGCACCAGCCCAGATGTGACAGCAATACTCCATACATGGGCGAATGGTGGCCTTATAGAGGTACAGGATACTTTCGGGTGTTAGTAGTTTTTTAGCACGGTAGAGAGAGCCCACCTTTCTTGCAGCGGCCCTGGCAATGCCTTCAATGTAATTGTTCCAACTCATGTTTCCTGTGAACGTTAGGCCAAGGAGTTTGAAAGATGGACTCTCAGATAAAGAGTCGTTGGCCATTGCTATGGGTGGTAGAGAGGGTTTCTTGTAATTATTGAATGAAACTAGTTTAGTCTTGGCAGCATTGAACGCGACCAACCACTTTTGTCCCCATTCCACTACAGATTGGAGGTCTTCCTCTAGTGTTTCTGCCATTTCTTTAGAAATGTGTTCATTCGTCTTCCTGTCGTGCCTGCCATAGAGTGTAGTGTCATCAGCATATATACCCATCTCAGAGGCAATGTTGTCGGGGAGGTCATTTATGAATATCAGGAACAATAGAGGTCCAAGGATAGATAGTTGTTTGTTTTGCTGGAAGCTCATAGTTGCTGCCACTTGTTTCTGGGATGTCTGTCCCTAAGCATTTATTGTGCTTCCTTTTCTTATTTGCAACTTTTGCTTCTTTTGAATGAAAGATGGTTTAACATTAGTTACTGTAATTTTTTTTTTTCTGATTTGCCACCCTTTGATACGATGGTTTGATATAACTTAAACTGGTTGCCATAATGGTTGAAGATTGTTATCAATATCAGTTCATGTTTTACGTATTTAAATTTCTTGTTCGATATCTAATTATAATTTATCTAAATAAAATGTACATTATCTAAGCCAGAAAAACAAAAATATGTAATGGAAGCAAGAGTCCAAAAATGAGGAACAAGAGTATGACTGATGAAGAATGCTATATTTTCAATTCTCACACTGTCACAATTTACCGTACAATTCCTCAACATGAAAACTGTAAGATGAAGTAATAATTTTCTTTGACAAATGATTTAAAATAAAAAATGTTAATTCGATAGGAAGAGAAAGGAATGAAACTTTCAATATACTTACATCTATTTGCCTTAAATTCAGTGCAGTTGTAAAAGTCTACATGTTAACAGCACGTCATACTTGTTATTTGTTAATGTGCTGTAGACGAGACATGTCTTGTCAGTAAATTTTCACTGGCAAGCAAAAGAGGGAGTCACAATATAATTTAATTAATATATAGATTACTATCATTCATGACAAAAGTTGCTGATAAAATCGGCATTAGCAAACCTATTAATTGGCCGATTATCAAAGGCCCATTAATCAGTAATCGGCCAATTTGATAATCGGTACATCCCTAGTTACCACATTGTAAGTTTAGCTTTTTAAAATAATTAAACAACCGTTTGCGCGTGTGCAGTTTGTAAACAGTATTGGAAAGCAAAGTTTTTATCTGATCCTCACTTCAAACAAAAGAACATTTCTACATGAAATAATTGATTTCTTTTTCAATTTTTCATGTAGGTGTCAGAGAGATTACTCTTTCTAATGATACTGCGTTTGTGCCTGTATGATGTGGATGACTAAAGTATTTTAGTGGACATACGAACACATACACATGTTTGCCCTTGATATAACAGACTAGCAGGGATAGGGGGTGCCTTTGTAACAACATGGCAATGGGAGGGCGGGGCATTGCTCGGTTGTTAAAAATAATTATAATGGGGGGGAGGGGATTGTGACTTGTCCGGTCGTTAAAAAAAACTGATGCATGCCATGCACGAACTCGAACTTGCATAACTGAAGTTAGTAACCAAACACTTATCGACATGCCCACGAGAACACATGCTATAACACACAAATTTAGCCATTTAAAATGAAAGAACGTACTGACGATTTGCACATGCGCGGTTTGCAAATTGTGTTGAGAGCAAGATTGTTATCTGATCCCCCACTTCAAACAAAACTATATTTCTACAGGAAATAATTGCCTGGTCATAAAAAAAAGATTGTGACCGCGAGGGGGTGGGGAAAGATTAAAAAAAAAAAATGTAACAACGGGCCAAAGGGCAGAATTGCACAGTCGTGTTTAAAAAAAAAAAAAAAAAAAAAAAAAAAAGAAGAAAGAAATGATGTATGCTGCTGTGAACTCGCATAACTTAAGTCAGTAAGTTAATGCTTCCATTGATGGGCCCACAACGACAACGTTATAGCGGTACAGATTTAGCTATTTAAAACGAAAGAAGGTTCGGGCATGCACCATTTGCAAACCGTGCCGAAAGCAAGGTTTTTATTAAACAAAAACAGGCAAAACAACATTGCTACACAAAATTGACAAAGTTTTCCAATTTTCTGCTAGTTTTTGTCTGAGAGATAGCTCTTCCTAACAATGCTGCGTTCGTGCCTGTACGATGCGAATGACAAAAGTTCTTAGCAGACATATGAACACACATACACACACACACGTTTGAGATTTATTTAATTGATTACAAAGATGTAAGTAGCCAATGACGAACAAAAGATAAAAATTGAAATGAATTTCTCAACCTGTACCCCCCCCCTGTCATGCATATGTGGGGCAGGTAGTGCAAAAAAAAAAAAAAAAAAAAAAAAAAACTTAAGTGAAAGGCATTGAGTGCACATCCGGGAGACGGAGACAGAAAGTAATTATTTTATGAAATAGGTCATCTACCCTCAAAATTATGAATCATTTGAAGCTGTAGCTTTAAGGTAGAAATTTACATTTTCAGAGAAAACTGCTATAAAAGCAAAAAGAAAAATAAATCATGGAAAGAAAGAGGAAAAGAGAAAATAAGATAAAGCCAAAGAGTGAAAGAAAAGAGAAAGAAATAAAATCCAGTCTTTTAGTGTTGCGATTTGAAATTAGCTATTTATTATAAATATAAAATTTTAACGAAAAAGTGGAGAACCACTAGCGATTTTGTAATGTTTTCATTACTTAAAAAGTTCTTATAAGTGGTTATTTGCACTTATTTTCTTTTATCACAGTGGTGTCTTACCGTCCACTTGACATTCATTAACTGTTATCCTCAAATAGCCTTTGGGGCTTGATAAATGTTGACTTTTTAGCAAAAAAAAAAAAAAAAAAAAAAAGGGGTGGGTGGGGTCAGATTTATACCTTTCTGAACTATGTTAAGGAAACAAAAACTAGAGTATTTCAATTGTTTTTATTCAAATTCAGATAGAAAATAAAAACACACATCTGGTAACTAAAAGTATTTTCATTTTTTACCTAAAAATTTTCATTTAAAAGAAAATAGAAAAAAAAAAAAAAAAAAAAAAAAGAATGTTGAAAAAACTCTTCAGATTAACCTGACCGAATAATGAAACATGCAGTGGATATAGACACATGTTTTCTCAAAGGAAATGCTTCAGATTTTCAAGAGATAATCGACAATTTTGTTGTGATGAGGAGGAAAAATATAAAAATAATTTCTGTGAAATTATCGTTTTTCTACCATGCAGAAGATAAATATCAGAAAACCAATACCCCCACCCCGGTCAAGTCTATAGATACACAAGAAAACGAAATATATATTACATACACAGAGAGAGAAGTTTACCTACCCAGGCATTGCCTAGTAGTGTATATATTTGCAATTTTATTTATTTCAATTCTGTATTGATGAATAGAATTACTGTAAACATGCACTGGGCTGCATGTTTTAGTGTTGCATGTGAATAAAAGGCATTGCACGTGATAAATGCCTGGTCAAAAGGAAAGGAAAGGGGCATAATAAATTCAAAATATTTCTAGTTGGAGTTTAGCCACCCAATAGATGTACCTTTGTTTGAAATAGAATATGTACCTCTTTAAATGAGGAATTATGCAGAGACCAATCTACAGGATGGAACGATAAAATTGTCACCCCTAAAAAAAAAAAAAAAAAAAAAAAAAAAAAAAAAGACACGATTCCATTTCCATTTGATGAAAACCGGTTTTCTTTTTTTTTGCTGTTGCAGACCATATACTAGTTGGCCAGTTGTGTACACATCCTAAGAGGAGCCTTCTATCATGTCTGAAAGTGATAATGTTCAATAAGCGAGATCGGAAATGTGTTGCTGTACAACTCATGCTCTCTACCGATCAAAGTTATAACAGGACCATTGCCAGCACCGTCAAAATGCATCGCTGAATTAACACAAATAAGAGGGATATGCCCAGAGTGATGAAAACAAAGTTTTTGGCCACGGTTATGGTCTTTCCTGTGATTTCAAGCGAGGACCACATCATGCCACCTCACATCTTTGAAGCTAGAAAGTCAACACCAAAGTGTACCCGGATGTGCTGAGAAAGTGTGGTGATCTCCTGGTGTAATCAGGTGGCCGCTGGAAGACCCTGGTTGTGTCAGCAGGCCTCAGCGCTGGCCCACAAAGTTCAAAGAGACCCAGGCTTGGCTTCAGAAGGAGTGTTAGCACTTAGTACCCTTCTCTTACTGCCTCTGACTCTTCTCTCACTGAATGCTGTCTAGCCGTTATTTCTAGATGAACTATTGAATAGTCAGTCAAGGGGTGGGGTGGGCAGAGTATGAATGACCGCCGCCGAGCGGTGGGTCAGGCGGAGTACAACTATAACTGTATATGTAACTATAACCGATCAGTTTGAGTATATAAACAACTAGAAAGAAAAACAACTATTTTCACCAAGTTTTTATCCTCTTTCCAAACCGAAATACTAAAGACATTTTTAGGTTAATCACCAGTCGTTCATTCATTTGAAAAGTATGTAAATCAGTTTAAGAGTTCTGCTTATAAATAATTTGATGTGGAAGTGTATATATATATATATATATATATATATATATATATATAAGCACACACGTGTATATGTATCAATCAAGTGTGTACAAGACAGAATTAGAAACCTGAAACTTCCACCTATACTTCTAAGGAAATTCTAATACAAATACCTACCTCCAAGGAATTGACATTTTTTTTTTTAAATACTCCATGTGCCATGTGTACATACTTTTGTGTTCTCATTTAATGACCTACTTGGGGGGGGGGGCGTAAAGTAGGTCATTCTTTTGGGATACATGGAACTGGTGTTATTTATCCAGTTAAAACTCCAAACCAAACATCTTGAGTGTGTATAAACGTGCCTATCGATGGCCGTGGTATAAGCCACCCTAAAAATGTTCAACTTTACAAAGATAAAGGGGTTTGTTTTACCATCTACAGATTCGAAAAAGTGTAAAAAATTTCAATATATAATAAATAAATGTTATCAAATTTAAATGCAACAATTGTTTTCAGCATTCCCGAAAACATTTGAAGTTGATATTTTAAAGGAAAATATCAAGATGGAAACCAAGTAAAAATTTACCAAAAAAAAAAAAAAAAAAAAAAAAGGTCCCCGCCCCCTTTAAAGGAAAGAAAATCAACAAATAGAAAATAGAGGAAAGGTTCAAAATTGCCTCTAAAAACTTGAATACATATATAATATACGTTCGCATGCATAAATACTTGAAGTAAATTTCCGAACGTTAAATTGAAATTAAAACAAAAACAGTCGATTAATCATAACTAGCAGGTCCTGTGGAAATTCCACAGGGGACTCATTCATATGTAATATATTGATGTTGGCCTTCTTTAGTAGATATTCAGCATAAATTGAGACACACTGATATTATTGTAGCTCTTTTGTTAAAACTGCCAAAGTATTTATCTAAGCTAACAGGAACACCGGCATAGCCCAGTAATAAGGTAGACTTAAATATATTTTAATTCTTGCAGATTTCATACATAGTATAAGAGTTAATGTTCTATCGATTTTTATATATTATAAAATTGCGATTTCAAAAATAAAATATATCCATGTGACAGGTGCATCAGCTTGAATCGAAACCGAAACCAAAACTTATGAAAAATTCTTGATTAAATTATTTATAAAAAAAATAGATTACTGGAGTGCCATCAGCATTAATAAGAACGGAAACAAAAACTGATAAAGAATTCTTGGTAAAATTATTTATTACAAGAAATGAAAGGGTATAACAATTAAATGACAATCACTCGGATGTAAGCACGACACACAAAATAAATAACATGTTATCTTATTAATATATAGATAGAAGTTTAGTTAGAAATAAATATCACTCTCCCCTCCATGCTAAGAATTTCTTTTGTGTAACAAGATACGAGATGGCTGCCGTGTAACATTACTACATGAAACATGAGGAAAAGTATGCTTTCAGTATCGTGAAAATTAGTTACCTGCCCCAAATTTAAATACGGTATTCATTCTCAGCACTACCCCCAGAAAATAACTTTTTAAAAATGGTAGGTTTTGTGTTGGTCTACCAGGCCACAATAACCAAAAATTAATTAATTTTTTTTTTTACATAGGCATCACCACTCGAGGATAAGGGTTAAAGAGTGTACAGTAGAAATTGAACAATATAGCAATCATCAGTAATGGAAATATGGTAAATTTGTTAACTTATATGGAACGGCTCATCAAAAACTTGTTTACGTTAGACTTGAAGACAATCATATTGTAGTCAGTTGGAAAGCAGGAAAATGGAAGACAATTCCACAGGCATGCAGTTCTAAGAAAGAAGCTTTGTTCATGGAATCTATGTTTAAGTTTAGGCACAGATAAAGAGTGGGGAAAATTAGTGATAGTGTTTTCTGGTAGACGGGTGTTTCTTGTGAAAGTTTGGCGAGAGGGGTGGGGTGACCATAGATTGGAGCCCAGTCGAGCACTTGCCATGAAAATAACGATAAAGCAGAGAAACTCACAACATCTCTTCTGTGAGAAAGAGATTGCATGGAATAGAAAAGGACATCCCCTACTAGGCTACGAAGTCTATTTTGAACTCTATCAAGGCAGGATAAGTCCTTTCTAGCAGCTCCTACCCAAATGTGGCAACAGTACTCCATCCTTATGTTATCAAAATCAAGAGAAGTTACTCTTCTACTAATCTGGAAAAGTTTTAGTGGTTTTACTCATTTTAAAATATTTATTCAGTTTCAAAAACAGTGTCGAGCATTACATGAGAACAAGATAAATGGTCATGAATTGACATAAATATTTAAAGTTTGGATAAGGACTTAAAAATAAAAAATTATACAAAATACTGTTGTAAACGCACCCAATATGTTACAGTGACATATATTGGGTGGGTTTCTAACAATATTTTGTATAATTTGTTATTTTTAAATCATTATGAAAACTTTAAATATTCAGGTGTCAATTCACGACCACTTTTCTTGTTCTCACCTAACGCTGGACATTTTATGTTTTTCGAACCAAATAACCGTTTTAAAGTGAGTACAACCACTAAAACCTTTTCCAGATAGGTAAAAAAAGTAACATCTTGATTTTGATCATTTTTATTTGTTATATATTTGATTTTTTGACCACTTTTTCAAATCTCTGAATTGTAAAATAAACCCAAATAAAGGATATCAGGGATAGCCAATATTAGGTGCGATCAGCAAACTTGGCAGAGTTCAAGATTAAGTGGTGCATTGCGTCTGAAATATTTATTTTCCTTTGATTAATACTAAGGAATAGGGAAATATGTTATAGAACTGCTTTTGGCAAACATACCTAATTTAATCAGTGCACCTGAACTTGCAGATAGAATGTTAAAAAGTTGGCCACTTTGAATGTATTTACAATTTAAATTAAAGTGTGTGGACGTTTTCTCGACACAGAAGATAAAGGAAACCAAATTTATTGGCATGACTACTATTTGTCAAAATTAAAATATTGCAACAAAACTAACAATTCAGTTGGAACAGACATAATCAAGACAGATCCTGGACAAGGTGCTGTATGTCCTATCAGCTAGTTGGTCGTTTTTGTCCTATGGCATATCCACTTTTTTTTTCATTTTCTTTCTTTGAAGATTGTAATGCTGAGTAAACCAACCGAGAGCTCTTTTTAGTATCCTTGCTGTTCCCTTAAGAGCAATTGTCTGGATCTCTTTTGTACTTGGTTCACCAGGAATATTAGTTAGGTAGGACTTCGGATTCTTCTTCATAAGCCCTGTAGCACCTATAATAAATGGTATGATTGATATATCTCTAAGATTCGCCATTTTTGGGTTGTTTGATGCTGCATCAAGTGATCTTCGAAAAAGTTTTTATGTTTCAGATTCTTTTATATCTTCAAATATTTATTCATGGTATTTGGGTTTTATTGTTTTATAGAAGAAAATTGTTTTTGTTTTTGACTTTGCAGAACATAATTGAGTTTTGCAAAGGGAAAGGAAGAAAACAATAGCATAAATGCTTGGTGCATTTTTACTCGAGAAGCCAGCCTAAGCTGGTAGAATCAGATGCCTTAACAGGTATTATGCCTCCAAGCCAAAGTGGACCTGAGAGCAATAATAAGAAAGGGACAACTCCACATTCCCTCATTGCCCAGAAATGGAGCCTAACCATTGGATGTCTTAAGGTCATATCCAGGACCCCTATCAGATGGCGATATATATTTTATATAATAAAATGTACCTAGCTCAACATTTCCATTATCAGAAGTGTATCTATCTAGTATCAATTGAAGTGTACAGCTAAGTACTAGCCTGGGTGCCCGACGTTGTCTGGGTGTTCGGAGGTGCGTGTTCAGCAAAATAAGTTGTAGTAGGCAGGCAAGCAGGCTCAAACCCGTACCGCAAAGGAGGAAAAGAACGCGAGTGGAAAAAAAAAAAAAGAAAAAAAAAAGCGACATCTTTGCAGTTGCGTCTATCGCCAAACCGGAAGTGGTGAAGGTTTAAATTAAGGCTAGTCAATCGAAAAAAGGGGACGACTTTCGAAAATATCAGCGAAAAAAGCGACCTCTCCTTGTAGAAAAGTACCCAGTTGAGGATGAAGGAATTAATGTTTTTAGCCAATTTTTCAATATTTGTCATCCGACAGGTTGAGCTTCAAAACGATACCTATCGCGTGAAAATCTGTCGCCTCTGTCGAAAGTTTTAGCCAGACATACAAACATACATATATTTAAACAGACAGGTGAGATTTATATTTATAGACTAGCGGGGGTACGCGATGTTGCCAGAGTATGGTGAGGTGCGTGTATGTGTGTGTGTGTGTGGGGGGGGGTTATCTGTTTAAATATAACTTTTTTTGTAAGATTGAAGAAAAAAAAAACAGCGAACATGATGCAAAATAAATAAATGTTAAAAAAAAAAAAAAAAAGTGAACGTGATGGAAAAATATAAAACGAACAAAAAAAAAAATGGCATAAATAACCGTTTCAATGTTAAAACTTTAAAAATCGAAAAAACAAAATCTATCTGATATCTCGGTTTGAACGTGCAATCTTAAGATAACGATGCTGACACTATAACAACTGGTCTATGATTGCGTGAGCGAAGTTTTTTTTTTAATATTTAAACTAATTCAAGAAAGAACATTTTGTGCATACGTGTTTGGCTAAATTGTCATGAACAAACGATTTTTTGCTACCCCTCCCTGTAGAAAAGTGCCTAGTTGAGAGTGAAGGAATTAATGTTTTGAGCCCATTTTTTGAGAATTGTCGTCTAAAGGGTCAAGCTTCAAAATGATACCAATTTTGTGAAAATCCGTCGCCTCTGGCGATAGTTTTAGGCAGACATACATTTAAAGAGATTTTTATTCTTTATATTATAGACTAGCAGAGGTACCCGGCATTGCCCGGGTGTTTAATGGTGTGCGTGTTATCGGGGGAGGGGGGGATCAAAACATTTTATATATATATATATATATATATATATATATATATATATATATAAAAACAATGTTAAAACTTTTAAAAAAAATCGTTGCCCAGGTGTTTGTGTTGGGCGGGGGGGGGGGGCTTAAAAAAAAAAAAAAAAAAGTTTTAGTAAGTAGTTAGGATCGAACCCGAAGCCTTAAGGCAAAGGTGGAAAATAAAGTGTGCAAAAAACCTGACACGTTATCTGCTCGGCCAACAAAGAGCAACCGAAACACATTTGAATTTATTTAAGTATTAAAAACAGAATTGAAACGTGCCCGCAGTAAAAGTTAACTCTGCTACTTCTATTTGACCTCATTAATGAGGTCAAATAGAAGTAGCTGAGTTAACTTTTACTGCGGGGCAGCTTTTGGGTTTGTTTACCCAACTTTAGTGGTTGTTTCCCCAAGATGTTGTGGGGGGGGGACCAGCTCCCCATAAAAAGGGGATTATCCAGATTGAATAGCAATTGTCTGATATAAGGAGTTTGACCTCACATTGATCAAAGCTGATTGCTACTGGACGTTCCCCCGGTGCGATTGCCGTAAACAATTCTTAGCTTGGAATTAGTTTCGTTTTTATACAAAAAAGCTGAACGAAAACAAGACGGGCTGAAATAGCAATAATTTTGGAAAAAAAAAAATCGACGTAAATAAATCTAGACGCGACCTGCCTTCCCAAATCTTTGATATTATTATCCAGGGGGTATATAAACACTTCTAAGCGATAGTACCCCCCCCCCGGACCGTCGGCGAAAAAAGCCTTTTCGAGACATACAAAAATGCGCGCGCCACATTTGCCTTTTATATATATATATATATATATATATTAGGGATGGGACGATTCCAGTGTTTTTACAGATTCCAATACAATTACTGATCCTGTATTAAATTTCCGAGTCCAATACTTTCTAAATCTGTACATGAAGCAACTATAAAGTTGCTATTTTTCACGATTACCATAAAAACACATGTTAAATGTGCAGATATTTTCTTAAACATAAGGATACACTTGTGAGGGATGATCCACCGATTTTAGTTTTACTAATAGTTTAAAATCAATAGATATTCACTATTTTAGTATTACTATCAGCGGTAGAATATTTTTTTTTAAAGAAAATCAAATAAAAAAGCCAATTAAAAGAATCGTTGATGGCATTGGAAAATAAGCACAAATTTTTCTGATACGGACTCCAAGAATTTCTGATTTTTTCGATTAATCAACCCAACATTAATCTATATATATAAAAGCGAAAATGTGTGTATGCATGTATGTTCGCTTTTTGTGTATATCTGCAGAAGGCTTTTTTCGGCCTTCTCACTCGGCTCGCTCCTTAAAATTTTTTATATCACGTCTAAATCGTAATATCTACGACTTAAGAATGGCGGTCGCATGTGTATTTAATTTGCCCGACTTTTACCAGCTCGCCACGTCTTCGAAAAGCGAATCATGGGGCGGGGAAAACAGTAACTAACTTGCAGCACAAAATTAGGTCAAATATCACGCCACTTTCTCGCATCAGTATATTTTACTTTATAAACCTTAATTTAACATGCTTATCAATTCCTCTTCCCTCGTGGCCGAGATGGTTAGGTGTCTAACTTTTTTTCCCTTTCGTTTCCACCTTCGCATCAAGGCTTCGGGGTTCAATCCTACCTTCCTACTAAAACTTTTTTTTCTTTTACACCTCCAACGTTTTTTTTTTACCACACACACCTCCAAACACCCAGGCAACACCGGGTACCCCCACTAGTATACATATCAGTAGAATAGTTATCTTGGGACGGATATAAGCAATAAATATAGCACCACTTTTTTTTTTCTTTTTTAAATGTTATTTTTTTATGGGGCATGGTAAGATTTCGGTGCCCCTCCCACTCTCAACTCAAAGTTCACAAAAAAATATATAAATAAAACTAAGTCGGTGGAACAATAAAGCACTCACATTGTTGTCTAGCATATATATATTCCAGAATCCATGAGAAGTTCAATAGTTTAAGATTTTACCAAGCACATACATACTACTGACACTCATATTAAGTAATACACTTTGAAAAAGATAACTAAATTCTTTCTTCTATTAAATTTTTTGTGTCCAACTTATTTTAAGTTTGCTGGGGAAGGGTGTTAATTTGGGTTTGGCACAACGCCTAAATAATAAAATGTAGTAAAAGTTTGTTACTCAAATTGAGTTAACAATTGTAACGTTGCGATTTTTCAGGCAGTTAATAGTGGACAATGAAAAAGCCTGCCTGGTAATAGAGATTCTAACATCAGACTGCACCTACATAGGAGGGTCAGAGTTCATTAAAAAAAAAATTTTTCTTTCTTTTCAACGTGCATAAAATTGTCTTGTATCTCTTCGATAAAATAAGAATATAAAACTAAGAAACAAATAGACTCCAGCAAAAATATCCAATGTTCTACTCCAGTTAAAAGTCGACAGGAGAAAAAAAAAAAAAGAAAAAAATGGCTGACTCAAGCCAGACTTTCCACTTCAGCTAAATTCCTATTCTTAATCAATGTCAGGTCATATATGATGTAAAACAAATAATGATTTATTGAACTGACCAAGAAAAGCTAGAAAGAGACGGTAAGAAATTCTATTGTACCAATCATATGAAACACATCAAGTTTTATAAGTGGCAGAATTCAGCAAGAGTAAATTAAAAATGGCTATCCACTTAGTAATTTGAACTAATTGAATCAAAAAATTAGTTAGCCTTCTCTAAAACGAAAATAAAATAAATGCAATTGGATAAAATTACCCTCAGTTTTGAGAGAGAGAAAGAAAGAGAAGCCTTAGCTTAGCAAAACATAAAACACATATACACACACATTATATATATATATGTTCTCTCCAACAAAAGCACAGTCTAGCATTCAGTAAAATTGCTTTTTTTTTTCTTTAATAATAAAGAATAACAGCAGTTTCATCTTAGCCATACAGATTTACGTTAGGCTTTGAAAAAGGCCAAATAAAATTTTGGATGACTAAACTGCTTAAAAAAAAAGCTGAATTTGCAAAATTTGGCAACCCTGGGAAAGAATATGAGTGGCCTCCCTTTGATGTAGCCTCGTGTTTTTTTGAACATCATTATAATAATATATGAACGCTGTTGTAATGGCGTGAGAAAGGAACTCAATTTCAAAGTGCAGCGGTTCTTCAAAGAAAGATGTCAGCGAAACATGTAAAAAAAACATTGTCCAAAGGTGCTGGACTGAAGGACTAAATTCAGAATTATCTCTTACAATATGATTTTATTATTTGTACTGAACTATGAAGCACGATATTACTTTCCTAGTATTTATTAATTTATCTCATTTAGGTTAGTTCTATATTTAAAATACAATAAACGTTATTTTCATAGAAATGTCAAACTCATTTGCTGTGTGTTATTAGGGTTTCTGTCAAAAAAAAAAAAAAAAAAAAAAAAAAAAAAGTTTTTTTTTGCTGCCCAGAAAAATATCAGCTGTATCAGAACATAGTTGTGGATTCAATCAATATTTCTCATTCTGTAGATTTTCTGCAGGTCTTGCCGTTTAGTAATAAAGTTTGGATCTTACGACAGAAAAAAAAGAAACTTACTTTGGGATATTTTCAATAAAAACATTTTGTACCTCAACACATGCTGTGATACATATTTTAAAATTTAAACAACACAATATTAAAGAGAACACAACCTTAATTATTTCACTCCATACGTTTTCTCAGATATTAAAACATAACTGCCGAAGAAAAACAGATTTTTGCTACTAAACTTTTTTCATTTGAACATCATGGAACGGAAAAGAAAAAAAATTTGGAGGAAAACGTATCACGTGGAAACGCCGATTTAAAAAAAAAAAAAAAAAAATTTTTTAAATGAAGTTGATTTTACAAATATTTTGCATTGTATTTGGCTTACAAACATACTAGTCGTACTGGTCTATGCATTGCTGTGACTCAGTTTGTGTAAATAGACCTCCTTCCCCCCCCCCAAAAAAAATGAATTTTTTTTATTAAGGAATTAGTGTGGCAAACTTTATATATATAGAAAAATAGCTGTAAGTTAATTAATAAAGAAAATAGTAATGTATTTTATTTATTTGCAGACTTATCCTCATCCCCTATAATAATCAGAGTGAGAGAAAAGGAAGCGAAAGTGTGAGAGAGAAAGAGAGTTGGGAATATATATATATATATATATATATATATATATATATATATATAGAGAGAGAGAGAGAGAGAGAGAGAGAGAGAGAGCGAGAGAGCGAGAGAGAGAGAGAGAGCGAGAGAGAGAGAGAGAGCGAGAGAGAGAGAGAGGAAATCAAAACTGTTGTAGGTAGTGTTGATGTCATAAAATGTGTTTTTTGGCATAAGAAATGTACAAAGCGTGTGAGCGAGCGAGCGAGTGCGCGAGAGAGAGAGAGAGAGAGCAGGCTAGTGAGGAAATAAAGACTTGTAGATAACGTGGACGCTGTGAAATGTTGGGGGGGCATAAAAAGAAATGTAAAAAGCGAGCAAGAGCGAGGAAATAAAAACTGTTGTAGGTCGTGTTGACGCCATAAAATGTATATATATATATTTTTTTTTTGGCATAAAAGAAATGTAAAAGGTAAGCGAGCGAGAGAGAAAAAGTTGGGAAGAATATATACAGAGGGAGGGAGAAAGAGAGAGGAAATACAAACTGGTGTAGATATTGTTGATGCCATAAAATGTAAGAAAATGAATGCAGCAATTTACTCAGTGGGCAAAAGTAGGTATCATGGTGATGCCATATTTGAATAATACATTAGCGTTCATTTAGCATGCAAATACTGTTAATCTGGAATATAGGAATAGTCAAAGCCCAGCCAATCAGAATAAGTGGAATTAATCTGGGGAGACTTTATTATTTTTGAATCAGAAAAGAGAAAGATTATGCTATGTCTGAGTTTATGATCCAGTTATGAAGGGTGCAAACAATATATGTATAATGTGTATATTTCCTCTCCGTGATGATTTGGAGGGAGGGGGGGTAGGCGGACTTGATATTTAGAGGAAACAGTAGGAACTACTTCCTCTAAAGATGGTTGCGATTGTGATCATGTTGCTCCTAGGATGAAATGTAGGATTGTATTAAAATGACTAAACGTGTCTAAAACATCGTTCTAAAGTTACATAAGATAGCGGCAGACATAATTTGTATGTTGCATCTGTTGTTGCAAACCTACAGTACTTTGTTCCGGAGGGGAATTTCTACAAGAAATATCTATAGATAGATAGAACATGTATTTCATTTTAAAATTTTAACAACACATATGGAAAACACATAAAACCACTTTGACATTAAGTAACCAAAAAATTAAACCCACAAAAGAACTGACGTGAACATTTATAAAATTAATAAGTATTTGAAAATCCAACTAACAACAATATGGTCATCTTCAAGTCTAATGTAAGCAAATGCCATGTTAACCTATCTCTTTGGGTAACTAATTCTTCCATTGTTCAAATCCTATTGTGGTGTTTATCATTCAACTAACAATCTCTTTGATGTTTATCCTCGAGTGACCCCTAGGCTTTGATAAGTGATGATCCATTAATATATTATTATTTCATCACATCATAAACCGGAAGTCCAAGACTTAAGTCTTGGACTTCCGGTTTATTGGTTTCAACCATTTTTCTACTGATCAGTAGTCAAACAATAAGAAAAGAAAATTAAAATCAAAATTTTTTTTTATTGATTGCATTTACTAAACAAAAAAACGATTGTCAAACTGTATTACACATTATCTGATGACTACCTACTACAAAAAAAAAAAAAAAAAAATTCTTTTAATAAAATAAAAATAAAATAAAAAATTAAATTAAAAAAAAAAAAAAAAAAAAAAAAAAAAGACCACAAAAATTACGATGATGGAGGAGGCAAATTTTTAATTCCTAAAATTTACAATCCTACCATTTCCTTGAGAGCATCACGGTATTGAAGGTTAGCTTCTTTCATGTATGCTTGACGTCATGAGTTTTTTTTCTCTTTTAAACGTTGTGAAAATCTATGTATTGCTGCATGATGCAATTTAATGTGACAAATGACTTTATTGGTGTTGGGTTGGTGCATCTTCCTGTTTAGTCCTAGGAATTTCACCTCCCAAGCTTTACCTTCTTTCTAAAAGAATTTATTGCCAATTTCTACATACAGTAACAAATTGATAGAATGTTTTGTGGGTAGCTGCGAACAAATGCAAATAATAAAAAGCAATTTATTAATTTGTTGCAACAGAGCCACGGTCAGACTGTTCTGTTCAGCCCTAGGTGGTCCACCTTCCCAGACTTTACCTTCTGAGAAAGGGTTAGTTTATTGACGGAGATGCCCCTATCAGAGAATGCTAATGGAGGTGTTCAGGCATATTTTTGTAGGCCAGAAAGCCTTCTCAAAACCACATTTAACCATATGTCTAACCTATTGGCATAATCACGTTGACACACCAGTTCCTATTCAGCCTGGTCAGTACTAAAATGGGCAACCATTTGGGATTTGCAGGTGCTCTCTGCTTATTCTGGCATTGTTTCCAATTGTCCTGGACTTCACCTTGCCACTAGACACAAGCATTGCCAATTCAGAAGAGGTGTGGTTGAGGATTGCGCAACCCTTGCCGCACAACTACACTTACAAGGAGTATCCATTGTCTTTTGAGACTTAACGGAGGCATTTCATCGCAACCTACTGGTAAGGGGGTAAATAGTATGTTGTATTATTGAGTTAAACAAGAGTAACCCATTTTGATGATTCTATAGAAGTGATGAATAAATTAAAAAAAAATTAAAAAAAAAAAAACTTTTGCATTTATTCATTTAGATGTTTGAGAATATAATATTCTGCATCATTTATAAGTCCTGCAACCGAGAGTAAATGCAACTAGTTTTAAAATTAAAAAAAAAGTGAAGCATGCATGGTCCCCCATGAGTGCACACTGAACTAGGCATAAAGAAAAATGACTAAGTTCAGCATTGCCCCCCCCCCCTATAATTTAGCCCCAAAAGCCCCCAGGGGATGTCAAATCCTGGTGAAAATGAACAAACGGTCCAGTTTTAGGCCTTAACATATGTAAATTTGAGTTCTGCACCATGCAATAAAAGAAATGACTAAGTCCATTTGCCCCACCCCCATTTAGCCCTAAAAGTCCCCAAGGCCTTAACATATTTAAATTCGAGTTCAGCACCATGCAAAACTGCTAAATAGACATACACAGAAAATTTTGGACAAATATGGTAAACTAACCCCCAAAATGGAGTGTTTTTATTAGCCCTAAAAGAGCCCCTGGGCACACATGCTATGTGGATACAGATGAAACAAAAAGCACATGCCGGCCACCTAGGCATAAATACATGTCTGTAAAAAGCGAGGGACCTCATATTTTGGCCAGGAATGTCTAGAGATTAGACAGTACATTGAAGCCTGTGGCACCTGCACAACCTATGGAGACTGTCAGCCAGCAGAAGCACAAATCATAGCACGAGTGCCAGAAAGACCTTGGCAACAAGTAGCAGCGGACCTCCTATCATAGGAAGGGAAGAAAGCTATCTGACCACAGTGGACAGAGATAATTACTTTGAAATTGACAAACTGGATACTCCCACATCAGAAACTATGATTGAATGCATGAAAACGCATTTCACAGACCATGGAATTCCAGAGGCGCTGAGATCCGACAATGGTCCTCAATTTTCATCATAAACGTTCAGAAAATTTAAGGAAATAGCTGTTCAAACATGAAACAATATCACCAAGCAACAGCCAAGCAAATGGGGCTGTCAAAGCAGCAGTAAAAAATCACCTTTTCCACAAATGCAAAATGTTAAAAGATCCATTCTTAGGGCCGTTCCAACCGAAGGACTAGACACCAGCCCAACACAAAGACTCTTTGGTAGAAGGACAAGATCAACAGTGCCAGCTGTCGAATTAAAACTTAAGCCCCTCTACCCACACTCAACTGATGAAGAATGGAGAAAACAGGAGAGGAGGATGGCAGTAATTGCTGAGAATACAGTTAACAGATTTAGAGTTCCTATCCCGTCACGGTTACCACCTGAGGAATAGTTGGTCAAAACGTCGTGAAACAACAACTAAGAAAGATGAGGATAAAAGTCCGCAATAAATAAAATTAGTCAATTTTGATATGGTTTCATTTAAAATTTTTTTTTTTTTTTTTTTTTTTTTTTACAATAATTACGTCATTTTCAATAGCCAATCAAATGATATTCGGTATACCCTCAACTATGTCGCCGTATATTCCTCATAGGGCCAGTTTTTTGTTGTTTTTTTTTTTTACAAAATACCAAATGATACAGAATTTCTTTTTTTTTTTTTTTTTTATATTTCTATAGTTTTTCTTTTTTGTATGGTTTAGACTTTCATTTCATTACGTATTTGCATCAATTTCTGCCGCCTTTTGTTTTTTTTTAGGGGGGGGGGGGAATTATTAGTCTTCGCCGGAAATTCCACCTTAAGAACGCCTTTCCCGTTGAAACCAGAGATTTCACTTAATTCATAGGGTAAAAAATATCGACGTGCACTCGACGTGATCATCGACAACCTGAGCCTGTGGGGATGTTACTCGTCGACCCTACGCAGTAAACGAATTTTTTTTTTTTTTTTAATTGCATGCTAATATCCTTAAATTTCCGGTATTTTCTTACGACCTGCTCCAGCGTAGTATAAACACCCAACCAACCCCGTGTTAAGAAGGGATTTTGGAATACCCCCCCCCCAGTCTCCTCATCTTAAGAACGGCTTTCGAGGTTGGAGGCGTTTATTCCGAAAGCTGTTCTTAACATGGAGTGGTTGGGGGTTTATCATACGCTGGGTCACGTCATAAAAATTTTCCAAAGTTTCTGTATTAAATTTAAATAGATAAAATATGTGGAAAAAAAAAAAAAATTAAAAAAAAAGCACTAATACAGTTTAACATCCATAAGCAAATTGTTTTCATTCTATAAGAGCTAACAAAGCCCCCTCATGTTAAGAATAGCTTTCTAAATTTGTTTGTGAATGTTTACTTTATTGCACTCCTACAGTTCAGAGTTCATCCGGTTCCTTACCATGTAGTGTAGAAGAATGTTCTAAGAACAAGTAACCATTTTTTTTTTTTTTACATTTCCAAAATAGTTACTCGTTACGATGTTATTTTTTTTTTTTTGATTCAAGAAGTGGGTGATCAGTTTACGCTAATTTTATACAATAAAATGCCCCCGCCCCATTTAAATAAATAAAAAAAATTATTAAATTTTTTAACTGCTAAGTTTATTCGATTTTCGTACTTAAAATGTGCAGTTACTTTTAAATATATCTGAAATAAAATTGTGTTTATTGTTCACAAATAAAATGTCTAGTGTAAGAATGAATCGCTTATGTTTTTTTTGTTGTTGTTGTTTAGGTAATGTATTGTAGAGGTCGTAAAACAAATTGAAAAAAATAAATAAATAAATAAACGGTGAATAATGACTTACTTTTAAATGGTTAATTATTCTGATATACCATTATTCCATTTCCATCGAAATAAAATATTTTAACTCCAAATCAATCTTGAGGAATATTATTATTTTTTTTAAAGTTTTTATTTGTTTTTAATGTTACAAGAAAAAAAAACGCAATGTCCGTTTCTTATAAAGCAGAAGAAAGAATAGGTAACTTTTCATAGTACGGATGGTTGAAGGGGACATAATCATTTTTCAGTTTATACAAATACACACAAACTTTCATCGATTACTGACATTTTTTTTGTTGTTGTTTTTGTTTTTTAACATTAGTCAATGAAATATAAAATTCAACGTTTATTTTTATATATATTTGAATTGTACTTGCCGTAAAATAAAACATACACGTCGCATTTATTTTTATTATTATGAAAAATGAAACAGAATAAATGGGGATCGAACAAGGCATATTTTATTCAAATGAACTTTTTGTCACAAACCACAAAACAAATATGTCCATATTTTGATTTCCAAATAAAAAAAAAAAAAAAAAAAAAAGCATGCATGGTCCCTCGTGAATGCACAGTGAACGACGAACGAGTCATAAAACAATGACATTCAGAGCATTCCCCCCCCCCCCGCCTCCATTTAGCCCCAAAAGTTTCCAGGGAATGTAAAATCCTGGTAAAAATGAACAAACGATGCAGTTTTAGGCCTTAACATATGTAAATTTCAGTTCTACACATTGCAAAAAAAAAAAAAAAAAAAAAAAGAAAAAAAAAATGAGACCAATTCCATCATTTGCCCCTCACCCCCGTTTAGTTACAAAAGATCCCAAGACCGTAATATTTAAATTTGAGTTCAGCACCATGCAAAACTGCTAAATAGTCTATTTAAAATAGACATACACAGAAAATTTTGGACAAATATGGTAAAATAGTCCCAAAAATGGAGCGTTTTTATTAAAAGAGTTATCGCGAAGTATAAACAAACAAAATTATATAGAAATCAGTTACAAACCAGGCATCAATTTTTTTTTAATAAACACAAGTGTCAATTTTAGCCATTTTAACCCGAAAGGCACTCCTAGGAGGGGAGGGGGGGAGTTTTCCTGGAAAATCCGTTCTGTTACTTTTTCTACTCACATATTTGTGCAAAATTCCAAGACGTAGTTATTGAAAAAAGCACGGACGGACATTGGTGAATTTACAGGAGGTCCACCCAATCGAGAAGAACTCTTAAGTAAAAATTAAAAACAAATAATTTATAACAAACGCAGTGGAATTAAATTCACTATCGACCTGTATACTTTTAATGTGTAGAAACTAAGTATTTTTGTTTTCAGAATTTTACGAATTATCCACTCAACTATTCCCAACGTTTACTACTTTTTCTTTTTTTTTTTTAACGCGTTTCATAAGTAGATTTAAAATAACGCCATTAATGGTCACTTATTTAGTTTAAGATCAATCTCCAGAAATTTCGCATCGGCATCTTCCAAAGCGATTAGCCAATAATCACTAGGTGTGTCAGAATTTTGAGGGAATTTTTGACACTCTTAACACAAAACTGCGAATAAAATTTCTCTTTTTAAAGTGGGATGTTTAATATACTTCCAAAATAAACTATTAAATTTTTATTAAAAAAAAAAAAAAAAAAAAAAAAGAAAAAAAAAAGGTGTTTACAAAGTGCATGCGCGCGCTCATGCAGCCATTTTTTCTACGAATGAAATGAATTTTACGAGTTAAATTTTTTCCAATTTAAAAAGCTATCAAAATTTTTCTATTGGTTCAATTTTTACGATATTTGCAGGTTTCATGTAACATTTTATGCTCTTTCCAATAAACCGAATATAATATCTCCACAAGAGTTTTTATTTTTAATTCACCCCCTCCCCATTTTGAAATGTCTATTAAAACGAAAATAATTTTATCACCTAAAGTTTATATCACAAATTGAAGATAAAAGATCAATAAATAAAATCTAATTAAAAACAAAAAAGGATAGTTTTGTGCAAATTTACCTGTAAAGTCAAAAGTTTAAAACCGTTAAAAAAAAAAAAAAAAAAACAAAAAAAAAACACGTTAATTTCTTTTTTTTTAAGTGGAACCTCATAATTTGAAAATATTGTCCAGTAAATATTGGACACTTACAATAATTTTTCTATTTCATTCAATGTTTTTTGGGGTTTTTTTTTTTTTGCTTTAGATATTTAAAAAAAATTCATTGCATAAAGAAGAAATAAAATATTTTAAATAAAAACTCATGTATTTCTTTAAGAGAATAAAAAAAAATTGTAAAATTCGTCGGTAGGGTTGTTTATAAAAGTAAACTTATGAGTGAAATATGATCATTTTTCAGATACGGTGACCCATATGGACTAACTTTGTTGTTGACAGCAAACATGTCAGAAATACAAAGGGGAGATAATGCATATGTCAGAAATAATTAGGCCTCCGTATTTATCAACTGGAAGAAAGGGAGACAAGAACATCTGAGATTAGAATTTAAAATCGCGGTCTTTTCGAATGCTTGTTTAAAAAAAATCTTATTTAAAAAGTACATGAAATATAAAATATAAATATGGACAAATTCTTAAAAATGAAGAATGGAAGTACCCATTCATTAGTATTTTTATAGACAAGTGATTTTTGGAATTTATATATATTTATTATATTTGTAGGAAGTTAAAATTTGTTGAATTTTTAAAAATCTTTTTTAAAGAAAACCGATTAAAAAAACCTTGCATATTTTTCTATTAAAACTTATTTTAAAATTTGGTCTTTGCTCCATTTATTAAAAAAAAAAGAAAAAAAAAAGAAAAGAAAAAGAAAAAAAAGAAAAAGAAAAAAAAAGAAAAAAAAAGAAAAAAAAAAGAAAAGAAAAAAAGAAAAAAAAGAAAAAAGAAAAAAAAGAAAAAAGAAAAAAAAGAAAAAAGAAAGAAAAAAAAAGAAAAGGGGTTTAAATTACATTTTTAAGTAGTTATAAGCTAGGTGTATCAGAATTTGGGGAGAATTTTTGACACCCCTAACATGAAACTGTAAATAAAATATAAAAAAACTCGTAATTTCTCTTTTAAAAGTGGGTTGTTTATTTTCTTTATGGATTATACTTCCAAAATAAACGATTAAAGTTGTATAAAAAGTAATAGAAATATTTTTTAAAACATTTTTTTACGTAATGAAATTAATTGAATTTTACGAGTTAAATATTTTTCAATTTTTAAACTTGAAAAATCTATCAAAATTTTTCTATTAATTCAATTTTTACGATATTTTCAGGATCAATGTAAAATTTTATGCTCTTTCCAGTAAACTGAATATATTTTAGACAAACGTTTTTTTTTTAAATTCACGCCCCCCCCCATTTTAAAATGTCTATTAAAAAGTAAATAATTTACTCAAAGTTTTATATATCACAAATTGAAGAGAAAAAAAAAATCAATAAATAATATATTCAAATTTAAAACAAAAAAAAGTGTTTTTTTTTTAGAAATGTACCTGTAAAGTCCGAAGTTAAAACTTTTTTTTTTTTTTTTAAAAACACGTTGTGTTTTTGTTTAATGAAACCTGGGTCCTTGCTCCTTTAATTGAAAAAAAAAAAAAAAAAAAAAAAAAAAAAATTAGGGTTTGAATTACATTTTCGAGTAGTTATAAGCTTGGAAAGACAAGGGGTCGAATTATTCAATATTTTTTCACGCATTCGTAAAGTCAGTTTCTGACACGCCTACGAGGGGTGTGCAGTAAGTAATGCTCCTGACCTACTTCCAGTTGTCTGATCTAGCTGAAATTTTGCATGTGAAATAATTTATATCTCTACGGGTTATGTGGCAAATTACAGCTTTGAACTAATTGTGGTTTCTGTTTTACAGGTGTTTGAACCGAGTCAGGTGTGAAATGGAGCCTGTTGAATGTCGAGCAGTGATCCGGTTTTTGTATTTGAAAGGACGCACACCACAGGAAACTTTTGATGAAATGAAAGAAACTTATGGTGATAATGCCCCATCATATGACCTTGTAAAACGCTGGCATTGTGAATTCAAACATGCCTGGAAGTCTGTGGAAACAGCTCTCACACCTGGTCGCCCCCCCTTCTGCCATTTATGAAGCATCTGTCAGTCACGTTGAGGCTGCCATTTTGGAAGATCGGCGCATTACTATTCGCCAAATAGCCCAAGATGTCAAGATTAGTACAGGGTCTGTGGAAACTATCATTCATGACCATTTGCATATGTATAAGGTGTCTACCAGATGAATTCCCAGGCTGCTCACACCATTACAGAAGCGAGAACGCATCGAGTGCTCGAGGATGCATTTGGAGATGTGCCAAGAAGATGAGTCAAAGTTTTTCAAAAGACTGATTACACAGGATGAAACCTGGGTCCATCACTATGATCCAGAGACCAAAGCCCAGTCAATGCAGTGGAAGCACTTGGACTCACCACCTCCAAAGAAGGCAAGGGTGCAGCCCTCCGCTGGCAAGGTTATGCTCACAGTCTTCTGGGACCAGGACGGAGTAGTGATGATAGATTTCCTGGCAAAGGGTACCACAATTCCAGGAGCCTATTATGCTTCACTTTTGAGGAAATTAAGGGAAGCTATCAAAATCAAAAGGCGGGGCAAGATCAGCAAAGGTACCCTCCTCCTGCAGGACACCGCTCCGGTCCACAACTCACATGTCGCCAGATCAGAAGCACGGGTGTGTGGTTATGAAATCCTCCCTACTCTTGCACCCTCTGCCGTTCACCTCTTCCCAGCCATGAAGTTGTTTTTGAAAGCATTTCCCAGATGATGCAGCCTTGATTTCTGAAGTCATGTCGTGGTTGGAGGACCAACCTGGGGTGTTCTACAAAAACGGTCTCCAGAGCTGCATCAAACGATGGGAGAAATGCATAACTGAGTGGTTCCTATGTAGAGAGACTAATAACTGTGCCAAGTTTCGTTGCTCTACTGTCATGGGAATTGGGTCAGGGGCATTACTTATTGCACACCCCTCATAGTTATAAGCTTTGAAAGATAGTGAATCTAATTATTCAAATGTTTATCACTAATTTTTAATGGCGACATCTGACACTGCTAGCCAATCACACATTAGATTACAAGCGTAAAATTCATTAAACTAAGAAAAAGTTTTAAAATCGAAAATTACTTTCAACATACGTTAACGTGAAATCTCTTCCTTCCGCATTTTAAGAACGGCTTTCTAAATAGAAAGCTGTTTTTAACATGAATACCATACTGCCTCACAAAAGACGTAATGCCTGAGAAACGTCTAAAAGTATACAATATTCCCCGAAAAGGAGGTAAAGCCGGAGACAAAAAAAAAAAAAAAAAGATGTGGTAATACCTGGGAGGATGGTATCATAATGAATGGACATATTACACAACCTCAAAAGGAGGCGGTAATGCTTGATTTATGGTATTATGAGGGTTTGTATTACTACACACAGATTCGGAAAAGTTGTCAAAAAAACATATATAACAAATGAATGTTATCAAAGGCAAGATAAGTTACTTTTCTACCACACTGGATAGTTTGTTAGTGTTTTTATTCAATGTAACATGTTTATTCAGCTCGAAAAACATACCGTGTTTACCGATGTATTGGAAAATTTAAAATGGCGCCTGACTCTGTTGGACACGGTATGTTTGGGAAAACGAGTTAAAACCAAAAACTATACAAAATACTGTTAGAAACCTACCGAATATGTCACGGTAACATATTGAGCAAGTTTTTAACAGTATTTTGTACAGTTTTTATTATTTTTAACTCATTTTCCCAAACTTACCGTGTCCAACAGTGTCGGGCGCCATTTTAAATTTTCCACTACATTGGTAAACACTGTTTTTTGAGCTGAATAAACAGGTTATATTAAATAAAAACACTAAAAAAGTATCCAGTTAGGTAGAAAAGTTACTTATCTTGCCTTTGGTGACATTTTTTTTTTTGACAACGTTTTCGAATCTATGTGTATAGGAAAACAAACCCATATTATGACGATAGAACAGATACCTCACTACTTTTAAAACTCATTTACTCCAAACATGGCACATTGTGACCGAGACATAAGGAGCTACTGTGAATTAGGAACGATACACACTAAGCAAGATGTCTGTTCACATTACATTTAAATTTTTTGCATTAGGAAAGTAGTCAAAGAGAATTCCAAAGTTTATCAGTTTTTTTTTGGGGGGGGGGGCTATGATATCTGACATCTGAGGTAAGATTTGGCATCTTGTCGGAGGGGGGGGGTATTTATGTTGAGGGGAGAGATCACCAGTGCTACGTCGTAGCACTGCTACGAATTCCTCAAAGCACATTTCATTAAAGTACATGTACACGGGCACAGGGAAGCAACATTGCGGTGATGAGACAGAAATTGGAGCTTAGTTGACAATGCGGAATCTAATAGATTGGAGACTCCGTTTAGGATCCTGTACAAGTCTAACAAGGAGAGATTTTAGTGACAGGTGTACTAACAACAAATGTAGCAACAATACTCCATGCATGAGCAAATGGTGGCTTTGTAGAGGTACAGGATACTGGTAGGTGTGAGTTTTCTAACATGGTAGATGAAGACCACCTTTATTATGTCTATGTCTTTATTCCAATTCATGTTATATTAGTAGCAATAGTGTACATTTAAAAAAAAAAAAAAAAAAAAGAAGAAGTTCAAGGTTCTCAAAAGTCATACTAGAATTGTGTGCAAGGACCCATAGTGTAATGGATATAGTACTAGGTAAAAACAGTTGTAAGTAGCAGTAGCACTCTTCTGAAATGCGGGTTGAAGTTTAGTTGGCAGTGCGGGTGCGGGACTGCGGGGCCTATTATACCTGTAGAAGTTAAAACATTACGACAAACTAAATACAAGAAAATCTGGGTTTGTATTACTGTACACAGATTCGAAAAAGTTGTCAAAAAACAAATATATAACAAATAAATGTTATCAAAGGTAAGATAAGTTACTTTTCTTCCAAACTGGATATATTTTTCGTGTTTTTATTCAATGTAACATGTTTATTCAGCTCGAAAAACAGTGTTTACCGATGTATTAGAAAATTCAAAATGGCGCCCGACTTTCTCTTTAACACAGTAAGTTTGGGAAAAGGTGTTATAAATAATAAACTAGACAAAATACTATTAAAACCCCATCGAATATATGTCAACCTATGTCACGGTAACATATATTGAGCAAGTTTCTAACAGTATTTTGTCTAGTTTTATATTTATAGCACCTTTTCCCAAACTTAGTGTTAAAGAGAGAGTCGGGTGCCATTTTGAATTTTCCAATACATCGGTAAACACAGTATGTTTTTCGAGCTAAATAAACAAGTTACATTAAATAAAAACACTGAAAACATATCCAGTTAGGTAGAAAAGTAACTTATCTTGCCTTTGATAACATTTGTTTTTTGAAATTTTTTCGCATCTATGTGTACAGCAAAACAAACCCGAAAATCTAATCTCCCGATCTGTGTAGGTAGCTCAAGCTTTACAGTTTTGACACTGCTTTACGCATGCGTGTTTAATTTTTTTTAATTTTTTTATCGTTGCTTTCGGATACTTGTAAACCCGACGGATTCAACATAGCGCCGGATTTTACTATTTTTAATAATATATATATATTGTTTAAAATATAATTATCCACCGACACTTGTTTCGTCGTCTAGTGGTTGAATCGTCAGTCACTCTGAGGAGTCGTAGACGAAACACGCGTCCCCATTTCGAGGTACCAAACTGGTGAAAGGAAAAAGTATTCCCAACTCGCATTTAGGTTAAATAGATAAAAATAAAAAAAAAATGCACTTTCGTATAAATAACTGAATTCATCGCAAACAAAAACAAATAGCACATACAACAAAAAAACAAAAATATTGGTTGAAAATTAAATTTTTGACCAATTTCGTGGCGGTTTTGTTTAATTCACAACAGACGACACAGAGACTACATCACATCACTAACTTGTATATGTCACGGTAACATATTAGGTGGGTTTTTAACAGTATTTTGTATGTATTTTTATTTTTAAGTCATTATCAAAACTTTAAATATTGAGATGTCACTTTGCGGCCATTTTTCTTGTTCTCACCTAACGCTGGCTGGACATTATCTTTTTTCGAACCGAATGAACGTTTAAAGTGAGTAAAACCACTAAAAATTATTCGAGATAGGTAGAAGAGTAACTTATCTTGCCTTTGATAACATTTATTTTGTTATACACTTGTTTTTTTGGACTACTTTTTTGTACATCTGTGGATTGTAAAACAAACCCAAAAATAGGATCCATCAACCAATAGTAAACTTTGTTACTCTAAAAATAGTTTTAAAAATGCTATTTTTTACACAACAGTGTCGCTGTTGTGTAAAAATAGCATTTTTAAAACTATTTTTAGAATAACAAAGTTATTTAAGTACGAAAAACCGAAATCGTTCGCTGTTCAACAGCGAACGATTTCGGTTTTTCCTACTTAAATCACTTTTGTATTCAAGGTTATAAAAAGTTCTATTATTACGAGTTGAAGAAAACCTTTTAGATATGTGAGTACGAACAAGATTTACCAGTTAGAAATTGCTTTTAGATTTATTTTTCCTGAGCCAATTGACAGCGTGAAGAAAAAAAAAATAAAGAGTAAAAATATATTTTTCTTTTTAATTTTGAGCGAGTCTTATTAAGTATCCCTTTCGCCCTTCCATAATTTAAAGTAAATAAATTAACTTTTCGTATTAGCAGTTTTTTTTTTTTTTAACACTAGCTCGACGATTAAAATTTTTTTTTTTTTTGCCTTTCTCTTGGTATATTGTTGCAGTAAAATAAGCATGGCATTTCTTTACTTCCAGCTTTACAGATTCTAAAAACGAGAATATTTCGATACAATATATATGATCAAATTATCAACGTTTTTTTCGTGACCAACAAATAAAAAAACAACGTGCAATAAACAAAGAAAAAAGACGCATCGAATTCTTATTTGAATTAATTTCACAGAAAACCTAGAAATGCGATAGTCTTCGGTGCTTATGCACTCATGTTACTGTGCTATTTTCAAGTTACGATATTTTTTTATCTTTTAAATTGTTCGGTGAAAGTACAGAAAAAAAAAAAAAAAAAAAAAAAAAAAAAAACACGGTAAATTTTTATGACGTGCTCTGCTCCACTCTCCAGCGTATTATAAAACCCCAACCTCCCCATGTTAAGAATAGTTTTCGGAATAAACACCCTTCAACCTCAAAAGCCGTTCTTAACATGAGGTTGGGTGGAGTGTTGGTGCTTACACTTTATTGCCGAAATTGGAGACGCCATTTTATTTCACGCACCTGCTGTCCAAATTTAAAGGATAAATCATTATATTAAACTATGGCCAAAGCATGAACTAAAAAAAAAACTTCCGAAAAGAACTATGAAAAAGAGTAAATAAAGTGAAAGAGAACATATATCCGTAATTGTTTAATTGGAAATGTTTTGATTTAATTAATGAAAACGGGGAAGTTTTTCATTAAACATTTTTTTATATATATTTTTTTTATTAAAAACATAAAATGAAATGACATATTCATAATGGTTTAAACTGGGCGAGCGCCATTTGAAAACCAAAACAAAACATTTATTGTATAAAAATTTATCAAAATATAATTGGAAAAACATTTATTGAAAAGTTTGCGTAAAAAAAGAAAAGAAAAAGATATTACTACAGCATTAATATTTTCGTATTAAATTATAACGTATGACTACAAAGTACGTTTAACTTTCCGCGAATTGAACCGTGCTAAAATAAATACCGTTATTATTCAGATGAATAGGGAAGTGCGATTTTTTATTATTTTATACTTTCACATAACAATTTAGTAAACAAAAAAATTAATTTAATTCGAAAATACTAAATAAATAAAAATAATAGCACGGTCCGTATTATCAGGCTCTGCATAAATATCATTAGTAGTACTTGCCTCCCTACGAGGGATTTTTGATTATTAAATTGTTAGGTGAAAGTACAGGATAGTTACGAAACACCTTCCCACCTCCCATGTTAAGAATGGCATTTTTAGTGCGGCAACAGTGTTGCCGGGCAACACATTAAAAAAAATGGCTCAGTTTCTATTTCATGGACGTAGTTTCTATTTCATGGACCGTGCTTATGATTTTATTTTCATTTTATTAATTATTTTTTGGGGGTTTGTATTACTGTACACAGATTCGAAAAAGTTAAAAAATATATATATAACAAATAAATATTATCAAAGGCAAGATAAGTTACTTTTCTACCAAACTGGATATAATTTTCATGTTTTTATTCCATTTAACATGTTTATTCAGCTCGAAAAGCATACAGTGTTTACCGATGTATTGGAAAATTCAAAATGGCGCCCGACTCTCTCTTTAACACGGTAAGTTCGGGCAAAAGTGTTAATAACTAGACAAAATACTGTTAGAAATTCGCTCAATATGTTACCGTGACATAACTTGACATTTATTCGGTGTTTTTTTTTAAATAGTATTTTGTCTAGTTTATTATTTATGACACCTTTTCCCAAACTTACCGTGTTTAAGAGAGAGCCAGCCGCCATTTTGAATTTTCCAATACATCAGTAAACAATGTACGTTTTTCAAGCTGAATAAACATGTTACATTGAATAAAAACACAAAAAATATATCCAGTTTGGTAGAAAAGTAACTTATCTTGCCTTTGATAACATTTGTTATATATTTGTTTTTTGACAACTTTTTTTGAATCTATGTGTACAGTAATACAACCCCCCATTTTTTTTTTTTTTTTAGATAGAATTTAAATTAAATCCAATTTTTTACAGTAGCTTTTGTTTATTAAATTGTTAGATGAAAGTACAAAATCGTCTCCTATGTTAAGAATGGGTTTCTAAAAATAAATAAAATAATAATTGGTTTCTTTCCACCTTCAAAATGACGACTTTTAAAGGTTTCCGGGTATGCTGGAAAACTAATATTACAATTCTAAATTTGGAGAAAACGAGTAATTTTTTCCAATAATAAGCAATGTAAGTCCTTATGTTATTACTGGTGGCCATTTTGTATACGCAAACATGCTCGCGCTTGCACGTACAAAATGGCCTCTAGTGATAACATAAGGAATTACATTGCTAAATATCCGGAAAAACCAATTGTTTGCAAATTAAAAATGCGATATTTGTTTTTAGCATACTCGAAAACTTATACAAGTCATCATTTTAAACGGTGAGTGTTATGGAAAATAGGTAACAATTTACCAAAACATTATTTCACCACGGTCCGTATCCTACACAAGAACTTTATGTACAGATACATTTTGACATCAACCTGAAGAAATAGCAACAGTATTACACTACAAAAAATGATAATGATAAAGGATGCTGGTTGCCCTTGGAAATGGATGAGTTGTACTTTGATGCGCTTGAAAACATTTTGTTTTTCTTTTTCCTGCACGAGTATTTAGCAAATAAGCGTTTTTAACTTACTTAGTACTGCTGCTGCAGGTGCATCTCTTCAACAGATTCTCGAATCGCGCGGACGTTGTTGGTCGCAGAAGCACGATGCTTTCAGGGGGAGATGATCGTGAAAACTGAAGAAGACCTCCGCCCTTGCGCATCACATTAAAAGAGGGAAGGGTAAAAGTTTGAGCAAATCGCTCGTTTCACCGCGCTAAAAACCGTCAAAGTAGGAAACACTTGATGTGGGTGGAGTCTAATTGATATGCATGAGGAGCTAAGCGCCGCCCTATTTTTAACAAACAAACAAAAAAAATCTTTATAGTATAATATATCGTTTGTTTAAAGTTTCAATAGTCCATATTTATTTCATTGATTTTATTTTTCAAAATTTACACGCAACTTATATTGAGACAAAATTATTAAAACAATTGAATCAGCCAATTTTCTAAATTTCTTTTTTGTTATTTGTTTAATAAATTTGTCGATCATGAGTGTATCACGCGTGTATCCTAGAGTAGTGGCCCCGTTTTACGACGGCCGAGATTGTTGACCTGTTAATGTACGCGGTGAAGTATTTTATTTTTTTATTTTATTTATTTTTTTAAGAATAATAAAAGTACGCGGTTCGCCAAAAGACCCCCCCCCCCGTCAAAGATCAGGTGGCGGAAACTTTTTTTTTCATATATCACCCATCCCATCCTTGAAAACTACTTCCACTAGACATATACTCATGCACAGATCACCCTTCTTTATCACAATAGACGAAATGTGACACCAGACCGTTTAAGAACAAAGTGTAATATCTGTTCTGATGTTACACTTCATCTTGGTACTTATGCAAAATACGAACCGTGCTGGAATAATAACGTTATTATTTAGAAATCAATTCTTAACATGGGAGGAGGGGGGGCAGTTAAAAAGAACTATTTTGGACTTTCACTTAACAAACGATACGATAAAAATTGAATTTAACTTGAAAATCGTATTTATAAAAAAAAACAAAAAAAAACAAAAAAACACGGCCCGTAATCTCCAGAAGTATTAGGTGCCTTAAATAAGTTTCCAGACTGTTTTTTTTTTTTTTTGGTACAGGCGTTTAAAATTGTCGTAGACTCTTGAAAATTCAGTATGTTATTGCTATACATCTTATAAGATGACTGACCAACTTTTATGATTTCAACTTCAAATGAACAGATACAGCAGGAATTGGAATACACACTACTGAAGCCTGATTATCATAGCTGGTGAATTTTAAAAATGCAATCTGGACGCGAGAACACTTTAGAAGAATGATATGCAATAAAATTCTGTTTAAAATTTTTTTTAATTCCACAAGAACATAAGAACATATGGAATGCTTCAAACTGTTTTTGAACCACCTTGCATGAGTCGAGCATCAGTTTTTGAGTGGCATAAGAGATTCAAGGAAGACAGGGAGTCTGTGAAGGATTAGTACAGGTGTGGGAGAAGTAAGAAGGTCAGAGCACCAGAGTTGATTGGCCAAAAACAAACAAACAAAAAAATCATGGATAAAGACCGTTCTGTGTCTATAGGGACAATAAGTGTACAGTTTGATGTCAGTGTGGGAACTGTACACATAATTATTTGTGAGGAACTGAAGATGTGGAAGATTTGTGCAAAGTTTGTCCCAGAGGTGCTCAGAGAAGATCACAGACTATTTGAGCAAGATGGGCATCAAGACCATACCTCATCCTCCCTATTGTCCAGGCCTTGCTCCCTGTGACTTTTGGTTATTTCCTAAGCTCAAGGAAAACCTTAAAGGTTGTCGTTACTAGACAATTGAGGAGATGAAAGAGGTTGTGACGAGGGTCATTGACACGCTCACACAAGATGACTTCCTTGTGGCCTTCCAGAAGTTGTTTGAACGATGCAACAAGGAGCATTGCAGCCGGAGGAGATTATTCTGAAGGGGACTAGAGTTTCAGGCGTATACTATCAATAAAAGTGCTCATACGAAAAAAACAAAAAGTCTGAAAACTTATTGAAGCCACCTTGTACCTTCATCGTTTCTGTTCTTAATCAGTGAGGAAGAAATTCTTCCATGTTGCATCAATTTTTATTGGCAGACGTTCAGATTAGCATTGCGGATAAAGTGTGATAAAAAAAAAAATGTGCATAGTCAATAAAATTGTTTTCTTTCTTTTTTTTTCTTTTTTATTTTTAAGATTTTACCATGAATCATTTTTGAGCCAAAAATCATGTACGAGAAACGATCCATAAGTACTGCCTCATACTTTTAATTTTGCCTCGCTAGATCAGAGGGGACTGCAAGTTGTATTGTTTTGATGACTGAATATACGCATTCATGACCTGAGAATTTCACCTCTCTGTTTCAGATATTGACGGTGTGTAACTCTAAGAAAGCAACCTCTGTTATGGACGTGTGTTAGAAGCAGAGATGCGTCATTGAATTCCTGGCAAAAGTGCATTGAGAGCGGTGGTGACTATGCGGAGAAATAAATTCTGGAGCACAAAATGTTGCTCGTTTTAATGGTATCACTCTTGTCTTTGTAGCTCTTCAACTTTTTGAGTTAAAAAATAGGAGGCTTTACTTTTGGAACAACCCTCATATAACAAATAAATGTTACTAAAGGCACAATAAGTTCTTCTATATAGCTGGATAAGTGTTCAGTGTTTTAACTTATTTTAAAGCATGTATTTACTTAGAAACACAAGTAGTGCCGTGTGTTATGTTAGAACAAGGGGGAAAAATGAACTCAATAGAAAATAGCTTTCACCGAAAATACAAGAAAAATTTAACACACATCATTTTAAAGTGATTGTAAAAGCTATTATCTCTGAGTCTTTTTATCATTCCTTTCATTTAGCCAAATATGAGTCAGTCAATAAAAAATGGCCGTTAATTTTATTTAGAGGTGGTTGCTAATTTCAGGCTTAAAAGGTAATAAAAATTGTCTCCCATTACCTGAATCCGGGTGGGGGGAACCAGTTGAATTTATGATTAGTTGTAAGATAAATTTTTAAAATTACTTTTTAGGGTAAAAAACATCGTCAACAACAGATGATGGGTCAGCCATATTGAATTTTTACTGTCTTCCAGAGAAAGAAATCGGCAAATTTTATATTGAAATAAAGGAAAAACCTTTTAAAAGTTTCAGAACTATAAAAATATATGCTGGTTGGTAGACAGTTTGTGACCTACTAACTTACAAGTTCTTCTTTTTTGCACCTTGTTTGTGAGTGAGAGGGTAATGCTTCATTGCTTCATACCCATGCGAATGGTGATTTTTATAGAGATAGGTTCTTAGTTTGACATAAAGATTGCCAAGTTTGAAAATATGCAGTTGAAGAACGTCAGATATTACACCAGGCAAAACGTTGCAAAAACAACCAAGATGAGAATAAGATTCTGAATAATTTCAATACAAACCAGATATTACTGTTGTATTATACAAGGTGGAACAATAAACTTGTCGCCCTAAAAAAAAAAGAAACATCACTACAGATTTATTTTAAAACTTTTATTGAAAAAATCAATTCAGGTAACTTGATCATGTAGTAGAGCTAACATGCATTCTATTCTATGTAGCTGCCTTCAGCCTCAATCACTGCCTCGATTCAGGTCCGGAATTGGAAGCATGCCTTTTGCACAAACGCTGGCGGGTTGGTTGGTTGGTTGGTTGGTTGGTTGTTTTTGACGGCATATCAACCCTTTTCAGGTTATTTAATGCTGAATACAAAGATTTTGAAAAAACATTTTCTAATAGAATATATTTGTTGTTTTCAAGTTGGTTTCTATTTAACCCATAGTTGGGATCCTAACAGGCACTACCACTCCGGGTCAGAGTGGACCTGGGAGCAATGGCAATTAAAGGGTGGCTCCACACTCCACAAAGTCCACAAGCTGGGGCCTCAACACTGGATATAGTTTAAGGTCATATCCAGGACCAGCGCTGGCAGGAGCTCAGCGAATACTCAACAGATGGTGGTGATCAGGCTGGCTTTGCTCTTGTGAGAGGTTATGTTGGTGATATTCTCGACGTATGTCCAAACAAAGTAGTCTAGCAGGTTCAGGTTGGGGGAGGAGGAGGGCCAGTGAGAGAAGGATACAAAGTCGTAGCACTCCTTCCGAAGCCAAGTCTAGGTCTTTTTGGACTAGTGGGCCAGCACCGAATCCTGCTGCCACACTTAGGGTCGGCAAGCAGCCACCTGATTGCATGAGGGGATCATCACACTCTTCAGCACATCCAGGTACACTTTAATGCTTATTTTCAAGCCTACTTCAAAGATGTGAGGTGGCATGATGTGGCCCTCACTTAAAACCAAACCAAAGACCATAAAGTGGTCGGAAACTTTGTTTTCATCACTTTGTGGCAATCCAGCGATACATTTTGACGGTGCTGGCAATGGTCCTGTTGTCATAACTTGGATGGGTAAAGAGCATAAGTTGTACTGCAGCGCATCTCCGATCTCGCTTGTTGAACATTGTGTCACTTCCAGACATGACAGAAGGCTCCTATCGCTCTTTGGATTTGTACACAACTGGCCAATTCATAGATGGTCTACAACAAAAAAAAAAAAAAAAAAAAAGAAAACAGTTTTCATCAAACGGAAATAGAATCGTCGTCTTTTCTTGGTCAACAATTTTATCATTCCACCATGTTAACCAAGTCTTATTCTAATATTAAAAACAACTTTATTGAGTTATCATCGTTGGCATGCAAATAAAAGAGGAATGAAAGAGAAAAGTGTTAGCAAGTGAATACTTTCATGAATATAGATGTTATAGAACAAAAGTTAAGAAAGTCAACAGGTTATGCCTCATTAGACGGGAAGAGAGAAAAGCTCATATATAGAGGGTAGAATGGATATCTTGTTTGTGAAAAAGGAGTTCATATCTAAGAATGTTTGCATACAGTATACATGTATTGATATCAGAGCATGTGTAAGTAGTCATGTAGATATGGTATGGGGCAGCCAAACCAGCTGCCAACATTGCCCCGCTTTTTTATTGAAACCAACCGAGAGCTCTTTTTAAAGACCATGTGTGTGTCTGTGTTATATTAAGCCCTTTTCGTTTTTTTTTGTTTTTGTTTTTAGTTTTTTTTTTAATAATTTACTTCAGTTAGTATTAAGAGATCAAGAGGCTCAAACCTCCTGGAGCTAACATTTGATTTCATTACGATTTGGATTTATATATGAAGACTCTTTTAAGAATAGACGTTGTTTCCTTTATGGTTGCCAACTGTATTGTGTTACAGCTTGGTCTTCAAAGAATTGTTTCCAAGTATTTATTAAGTTTTTTTTTGTTTTGTTTTTTAGGCCAGTTGCTCCTATCACAACCGGTACAATGTGTATTTCTTTCAGAGACCATGTTGTTTTTAAAGCATTTTTAAGGACTTGATTTTTTTTTTTTTTTTTCCGTTTAGCTCTAATAAAGCCATAGTAATATGGAACGGTGACATTGTATGTGTTATGTGTATGTGTTATATTAAGTCTTTTTTTTATTTTTTTTACTTCAGTTTTAAGAAATCAAGGGACTCCCTCCTGGAGCTAACACTTGATTCTGTTATGATTTAAATTCATATCCGAGAGCTCTTTTAAGAATAGATGCTGTTCCCTTTATGACTGCTATTTGTATTTTGTTACAGCTTGGTCTTCCAGGAATTGCTTCTAAGTATTTCTGAAGATTCTTTTTTATTAAGCCAGTTGTTCCTATCACAACCGGTATAATGTTTATTTCTTTCAAAGACCATGTTTTTATTTTAGATCATTTTTTAAGTCCTGATATTTTGTTATCTTTTCCCGTTCAGTTATATTAAGGCCAAAATTATTTGGGACTGTGACATCAATAATGAGCGCAGTTCTTTTAGGTTTGTTCAATATTACAATGTCTGGTTTGATGGCTTTGTCTTTTATGTATTTGCCCATGTGTGTGTGTGTGTGTGTGTGTGTGTGGTATAGTAAGTCCATGTGTGTGTGCTATATTAAGTGCATGTGTGTGTGTGTGTGTGGTATAGTAAGCCCATGTGTGCATGTGTGTGTAGTATAGTAAGTCCATGTGTGTGTGTTATATTAAGTGCATGTGTGTGTGTGTGTGTCTGGTATAGTAAGCCCATGTGTGTGTGTTATATTAAGTGTGTGTGTGTGTGTGTGTGTGTGTGTGTGTGTGGTATAGTAAGCCCATGTGTGTGTGTTATATTAAGTGCATGCGTGTGTGTGTGCGTGTGTGTGTGTGGTATAGTAAGCCCATCTGTGCATGTGTGTGTAGTATAGTAAGTCCATGTGTGTGTGTTATATTAAGTGCATGTGTGTGTGTGTGGTATAGTAAGCCCATGTGTGCATGTGTGTGTAGTATAGTAAGTCCATGTGTGTGTATTATATTAAGTCCATGTGTGTGTTATATTAAGTCCGTGTGTGTGTGTGTGTGTGTGTGTGTGTGTGTGCTATATTAAATTAATATATATATTATATTAAGTATATTATTATATTAGGTCCTGACTAAATGTTCAGAATCACATGCTTATATGGTCAATTGGGGAGAGGAAAATTATGTTCCCAACTTCTTTATTAGCTCAGTGTTTGAGAAGTAAAAGAGAACTATTATGAAATATTCAAATATTTCTGTATCTCATGTAGACATCAAGTGTTAGTCACAAAAAAGAGGGGGGGGCGTCTTGATTTCTGAGAACTTTGACTAAAGTAAAATGAAACAAAGAGTAAACAGAGGAGATAACCAGTCTAAGAACAACCCTTCACCTAAACAACTACCTAGAGAGCATGACATCAGCTCCAGAAACCCCAGATCAAACACCAAGAGACACCACTCAAAAACCCACCACAGTCTGCACACCATACTCGAAAGGCCTATCTAAAAAATGTTTTAAATATGCACTCGATACGATATTCCCCCCCCCCCCCCGCCCATAACCTTGACCCCTAAGGGGCATAGGCCATCTACAACTTTGTAGACGCTTTTGTAACTACTAAGTTCTTTTTACGGGGTGAGGGTGCTGGCCCCACGCCAGAAGGTACATACAGTGCCTAGCCTTTCCAAATGATCACCCATCTGGTACTGTCCAGGCTCGATGTTGCTTAACTTCAGTGATCTGGTGAGAACCGGTGTGTCAACGTGATTGTGTCGTACATGATACGATATTAGGACAGTGTTAAAGAGCAACTCAACACTCTGAAAATACATGATGCAAGTAAAACCCCCGACTGAAAAACTCATGACAAAAAACTGCGTTTATGAGATTTCATGTAAATGTGGGAAACTTTACAAAGGTGAAACATGTCGCCCTTTTAAAGTGAAACTAGAAGAACACCGAAAAGCTGTCACACGTGGAGAAATAAAAAAAAATCAGCCTCAGCTGAACATGTGTGGAGCGAGGGGAGTAATCATTCCTCAATGTGGGATGATGTCAAAATACTGGATACAGAAGAAAGATGGCAGATCAGAAAACTTAAAGAGACGGCACATATGGTAAAAAATAACAATATCATTAACCGTGCCAGCATAGAATTTAATCACATTTGGATCCCCATGATTACAAATTCACAGGAGGAAAGGGAGAAATAACAAAAAAATATGCCCTGCGCAAATGGGATAACTTGAAAAAAAAAAAAAAAAAAAAAACCTTTTCCCCTTAGAGTTGTCTTCCTTATAGCGTGTGTGTGTGTGTGTGTGTTTTAATAAAAATGCATGTGGGTATCGAGCCTCTGTTTCATAAAACACTTTTTTTTCACTAATATTAACAATTAGTATAGATATCCCGAAAAATTGAGTCATAGGAAAACCCTAAAAAAGTGACCCCTGAAGATTGAACTTATCTATGGACTCACCCTCAAACCCACGGTTCGAATTCCTGCAATGCCAAGCTAACTCCTCTGTTCCTTAGTAAAGAAAAAAAGAAACATGTATTCAACACCCAAAGAAGGTTGCAGGTTGCAGCAACCGAAACGTTGTGCTAATAACACCGAAGATGATAATAATTGTCCGATTAATCAAAATAATACAAACATTCACATCTCATCTCAAAAAATTCAGAATTGCAAAGAGTAAACAGTTTTGATACACACACACAAAAAACGTTACCAGTAAACTCAGACACGATACCAAGTTGAGACATCTTATTAAATACAATCTTATTTCATTCTCAGGTCAGTTTGTTTGTGTTATGTGTATCAAATGGGAAGACATGTAGCTAACAAAGTTTACTCTTCAGCACCTAAAATCAAAATGTTTAAACTCGTTTCTGGGCAATTTATGTATTTTCCTGAATTTCTCATATTTGTGCCGTTTTGATCCACCCTAAATGTATAAAAAGCCAGATTCTTCAATAAATAGTTGAGTCAAAATCCACAACAGAGCTAACATCTCTTTTACCTCAGCCCTCTTCGCCTTTGTCAGGTTTGGGGTAGCTATCTCAACTCACACAAACCCACAGTCATGAGCATGATACTAATGCAAACACACACATACACAACTCATTAACCTTTTCACATTATCGTCTGCTCAACAAAAACAGATGTATAAACTTTTTTTATTTAAATATTCCTAATTTTTCTCACTGACCTTTCTTTTTACAATGAAAACAAATAATCATTGACTCTAATTAATAACTTTTTAATCAAATATCATTTTTATAATTGAGGGAGGAAGTTTTCATTACAATTTTTCAAGACCGTGGATAATTCACGGCCCTTAAATGATCGACTCAGACTTCTTTGATATTTCAGTTAATTAATTTCCTTGAAATGGAACATAACAGTCTAGAACGTAAAGGGTTACTATTTAGGATCGTGTCTAACAGGGGACAGTGGGGAGTTGAGCAGCGAGATATCTATTCACATTACATTTAAACTTGGCAGTTTAAAGCAGTTAGGGAAGCAGGAAGTTGGGATCGAATTCAAAAGCTTAGCAGTTCAGGGGAAGAAACTATGAGATTAGAAGGCTTTCCGGCATTTAGGGACCTCAACAGTGAAGAGGTGGAATTTTGCCGCTTGTAGGGTTGGTTCGGAGTATGTATATCGAGGAGGCACAAGTGTTATAGGTTCATCAAAATACATTCTATTAAAGTACTCATACGCCAAGCCAACCGATTGGTTGATCGGTCAATTACTTAGTGATAAACCTGTCTATTTACATTGAGAGAAAATAATTAACAAATATTCTATGTTTTCCTGTCTATGCAAACTTCCATTTTAAACATATATAAAATATCTCCATTGTGAATTCATACCTTTGAACTCATTATTTTGTTCTCTCTGAAAATCTTACTCTCAAATTAGAACCCTAAAAAAGAAACTCCAAAGACGTTTGTTAATATTTTACAGACTACAGAAAAGATTTATTTGAAGGATGTCCTTGCACGGGTTTGCACAAAAGTGGAACGGGTTACAAACGAAATGATAACATCATTACATTCTCCTTTTATTAATTTAAAAATTATGGTGTTGTCCATAAGAACAAAGAAGAAACGTGAGGGTTAATTCAGGATAGACTGAATATCTATAGCGAAGCAGGAGATTATTCTACCCCATGAGTTGCATGCTATAAGTGTAAAGATAGTGTTTATCATGTTTCCGAATTTTTGAGTTGAGGATTGATAATTCGTGTTATTTGACTACTGTTCTCATCTTCAGTGTTATTTGCACAACGTTTTGGACGATGTAACTTCTAACTTTTTTTCATCATCTGCAGAATTCACACCCCAGAAGGTTTTGTTTTTTTTTTTTCTGGTAAATTTGGTGCAATTTTTCCGATTATTTCTTAATTAATCATTCGATATTTTGTTGTTTTGGAATATTTTTAATCACTTTTAAAAACATTTGTTGAAAGAAATCAATTTTTACTAAATTTCTAAAGTAAATTATTTTATTATTCTCATTCTATAGCCCTGTTGATTAGCCTTAACCATGCTAGGAATTGAAAGCTATATAAGAAAATTTTATTTGAATTTTTTTTTTTTTTTTCGTATTTAGATTATTCAAACTACTGTTCTCATCTTGAGTTTTACTTGTACAATGTCTCAGTCGATGTATTCTCCGGTCTTTTTCAGGTGTATATTCTTGAACATGGACATTTTTCTGTTGAATTGGGGAATCTTTCAGTTGAACTCGGGAATCCGCAGAAAATTTTGAACGTAACCGTTTATTTTAGTCCTCGAGAGTAGTATGCTCTTATTCCATCAACCTTGATTAGGTAGAAACCCTAAGTAATTCACAATTGTATTTTTAATGTCACCCACACTGAGGATCGAACTTTCGATCTCCAGAAGAGTGCCACTTACAACTGAATTTTATCAAGTACCTTATCAACTATGTCACGTGTTGTTGTGTGAATAACATCTAAAGCAAGAACAGCAGACAAATAACCCAAATAATACGAATGGGTGTATATGAGTTAAATTTTTATGATGGTCATATCTTCCTGCCACTTTGAGTGCATTGTTTGGCTCTCTTTGTAGAGTGAGTCTATTTGCATAAGTAGCGTTGTATCTGTATATGTTTCAGAAAATGTTATATGTAGTGGCAGTGAAGTTAACATTACTATAATACTTCTCATATGTTGCTGGTTTCTTCTTTGTGAGACTGTGTGGAATGGCACGTTAGGGTTGATAATAATCTTATAACCTTGGATGTGATCAAATCTGCCAGGGTACATAAACATCAAATCATCTAAGTTGTCGATGGGTTGTTGCTGAACAGATCCAGTAAGGCTGATCCTAGGATGCTGGCTATATAAAATAATTCTTATATCTACACCTGATGCTTGTGGTATCATGGCAGTTTATTTCAGTGTTGTTCTAGGCTGCTAGTGTGCATTTCATTGAGTAAAGTGATTCAAGTTTTGGTTTCCGATGTTCGTTTATGATGGAGAGAAACATCTTGCAAAATATGTGTTAGATAAAGCCACAATGTTGAGTCCAAAGACGAAACACGTGTCTGTGAGTGTCAATATCTATATAGTATATATTCACTTCTCTGAATATAAGAAGCTGAATGGTTGGCTGTGGGAAGACCATATGTGTAGACTCAGATCCATGTCATGCCTCGGGAAAAACATGGAAGTGGCCGCCTAAAAACTTTCATGGGTATTGTGATATGCAAATTAAGTATAATTTGCATATGAGCAGATAGCTCATATTTATAAACCGACATCAACTAGAACAGGTTGGTTGTTGAATGCTTACTTGGTGTTATACATGCTATATCAATGGCGTCGCCAATAGGATACACCCTGGTCCTTGAAGACCTAGAATATGTAGATATGTAGATTCGATGCTTCGCTGCTAATGCGAGATGCAAAAAGTTGAAAGACAACAAAAACAGAGGAGGGGAAAATGAAATCACCGACTAGCGCTGGTTGTGAAGCAATTATGAAGGTTGTTACAATGGTTTACCTTCGAGAACTAGAAGAAATGACTTTCGAAGAAATAAGCCAGGTTATCAAGGGAAACGACTGGTGATTGAAGAAAGGACCAAGTTTATGCCAATGAAGCAGGAAGCGGATGAACCGATAGTAAAATATTTACACCAATTAAGAAGTGCGAGTAAATACTGTGAATTCGAAAAACTAGGAACGAAAGAACAGACAACAGAAGAAGACTTAATCCAATTAAGATTAATTGAAGGTATGCATAATTCGACTAATGGAACAGTTACAACTTACGAACATGCCCTTGAATATGTGTCTAGAATGTATATAACAGCAGGAATTAATACATACCTACAACCAAAATAAATAAAACTCCTACGAAGAAATAATGGCTGAAACATATACGGTAAAAACGAAAAGAAAAAACTGTACATACTGTGGAAAAATTCATGAAATGAAAAAAGAAAAATGCCTAGCGTTTGACAAAACATGTTCAAAGATTTTTAAAAAGATTCACTGCAAAGAAGTATGTAAAACGAAAATATGGAAAGAATAGAGGATGAAAATAGACAAATTCTATATGTAAAGAAGGATAATATACAAAATACTGGATCTAAGAACGGAGATACAAAAATAAAAATGAAAATCAACGATTGTGTTGTTGAAATTCAAATATACACTGGCAGTTAAGTGACTATAATACCCAGAAACTTGTGGGAAAAAAATGGGAGAATCGTTTAAAAGAAAAGCAACGTACAATTATGTCAGTTTGATGGCTCGATTATAGCAATTATGGATTACTTTAAAGGTTCAATAAATAGAACTAAAAGAAAAATATGAAGTAGTACCCATTAGAGTTACAAATTGCCGAAAAATGTATGGACTATTGGGGAATGACGTATTAAAAATAAATTCAACAAAGTTGATTAACGAGATAGAAATGGAAAAAACAGGAAAATTAAAAAATTATGAAGCTAACCTGAAATTAAATGAAAATGTCCCTCCCTCCTACTACAAAGCGATAAAAGTAGCAGTGCATTTATTACCGTTAGTAGTAGCTAAGTTGCGAAAGTTAATAAAGGAAGACTTATTAGAACCTGCCCCTTCAGGAGGAAGTAAATAAGCATCACCCATTGTGGTATAAAAAAAAGACGGTGACTTGAGAATTTGTAGAGATTATAAAATAGGGGTGAAGCATAAAGTTTGCGCTGACTCCAAATGTGGAAGTAGCTCTCCATAAACTTGCCTGAATGAAAGTATTTTTGAAAATAGACCTAAAATCAGCTTACCACCAAATACCCATAGATAAAAATTTTAAAGAAGTGACGACGATAAACACACCTATAGGCCTGTTAAGGTGGAAAAGTATGCCGCAGCATGGCATAAAAATGGCAAGTGCAATTTTTCAAAAAGTAATAGGAGATGTTGAAAATTCTATCTGTTATCAAGACGATATATGTGTTGGAGATTTAAATGGAGATGATTTAAAGAAAAAAACAGAAAATATACTGAACCGGCTAAGAGACACTGGTATGACAATAAATACAAAAAAGTGCGTAACCAATAGTAATGAAATATCATTTTTGGGTTACTCAATATTAAAGGAAGGGATCTCTCCAAATAAAGCGCTAATAGAGAAAATTCTAAAAGTGGCTACACCAAAAAATAAAAAAGAGTTGAAGTCTTTCTTGGGTTTGGTAAATTTTTATAGAAAATATGTACCAAAATATAATGAGTTGACAGAACCATTTGCGAAGTTAAGAAAAAAATGTGGAATTCATTTAGTTAGAACACCAAGAGAAAGCCTTTGAAAACTTAAAACAGATTCTGACAAAAAAAGCCAATAGTACAAATTTTTCACCCTAAGAAAGACATAACTCTACTGATGCTAGTGAGCATTCTGTATCCAGTATTTGTCAAAAACTGGTTATCCCATAATGCACTTATCGAGGAGATTAACAACGACTGAATACAATTATTTGAATAGAGAAAGGGAAGTACTAGAGGACAACGGATAGAGTAAGACAGTTCTTGATGGGAAAAAAATTCTTATTGAAAAGTGATCACAGACCACTGGAATTTATTTTCAACCCAAGAAAGGAAATACCAGTTACAATGCCCATTGTAGAAACCGATGTAATATCTGTAGATAAAATGACTACTGAAACTACAAATGAACCAGTGTTAAACAGAATAGTGTTGAGGATAAAAGAGAATCGTTGGGGAAATTGTTCAATGGCTGAAAGACCATTCAAAGAAATAAGGCATAAACTGACTATAGAAAACGGGGTAATATGTAATGGATCATGCATATATCAATGAGATAGGACTATTATTAATATTAGTAGATGCATATTCAGGTTGGCCTGAACTGGTAAGAGTACCTGATAAAAAAAGTACCACCGTAAAACAAATATTAAGAGTAATATTTTCGAGAAATGGGATACCGAGAACATTGGTGATGGATAACAAGCCAGAATTTGCGGATGCTGATTTGCATGAATGGTTAAGAAAAATAGGATGCACATCTTACAAGACCCCTCCCTACCACCCTCAAAGTAACGGGATAGCGGAAAGGATGGTCCAGACGGTAAAGAAGGGCATAAAAGCATGCGTGCAACAGAAGGAGAAAATCGATGCTTTCCTACCAAGATTATTACTAAGTTATAGAACAATTCCGCGTGCAGGCAGGCAAGAAAGTCCATCTGCCTTAATGGGCAGATAATTAAGGTCCCATTTAACTATGTCATATGCCACAAATCAAAAGATGTGGTACAAAAGAAATAGGAATGCGGAAGCTGAGACAGCAGAATTTATTATGCAGAAAGGACATAATACTGCAATATTAAATAAAGAAAATGGGAACAGTGTTCTAGCTCATGCTGACCAAATAAGATCCCAAGGAGAACAATCGGATGAGGATATGTTTTCAGAGCTACCCACTAATGACGTAACAGAAGAGTTACTGCAGAATGAGACTGCGAAGGAAGAAGTAGAAAGGGACGACTTAGAAGAGGAAGAAGTAGAATGGGACAAGTCAGAAGAGGAAGATCAGAATATGCAGGAGGAACACTGCGATTATAGGAAAAGACGTGATAGATCCAGATCTCCAAGGGAAAGGAGAGATATAAAGGAAGATGTTCAGGAGGGCACAAGAAGAATTACTTGTGGCATAAAGTCTCTCCGTTATAGGGAGATGTAGTGATATGCAAATTAATTATAATTTACATACGAGCAGATAGCTCATATTTATAAACCGACACCAACTAGAACAGGTGGTTGGTGAACGCTTGCTTAGCGTTATACATGACATATCACTTTTGAACCTTGATGAATGCTAATAAAACTTTGGCAGCCCTCTTCAATATGTTGGAGTGTTGAATCAGGATAATTCATTACTTTATTAAGAGTCTTCCTACTTATTACTGCATTTGTATTCAATACTAACTCTTGTGTAAATACAAGGCCTTTAAAATTGTTAGTACACAACTTTGTTTTTGGTGTACCCAATCAGGGATCAGATGAATACCAGACTGGATGTGATAAAAGGGAGTACCCTCTATGATTTTCTCTGTAATGGACACTTTTTCATGGTGCTCCAAAAGTTGAAAGATAACAAAAAACAAAGGAGGGGAAAATGAAATCCAGGTCTACAAGGGAAAGGAGAGAGATAAAGGAAGATGTTCAGGGGGGCACAAGAAGCAGTACAAGAAGTACTCTGTTATAAGGAGATGTAGTGATATGCAAATTAAGTATAATTTGTATATGAGCAGATAGCTCATATCTATTAACTGACACCAACTAGAACAGGTTGATTGTTGAACGTTTACTTAGCGTTATACACGACATATCAATGGGTAAAGCATAAAAGTCGCAGCCATGGAAGAATGCAAAAAAAGATTTGTTTAGGCATTTAGTTTTATGTCGTCATCTCTGCTTATATATAAAAGGCACTGTGTGTGTGTATGTGTGCGTGTGCGTGTGTGTGTGTGTGTGTGTGTGTGTGTGTGTGACTTCGTTCCCTATGAACTTCAAAACCGCTGAACCGACTTTTTATAAAATTTCACACGAATATACTTAAATAGGTTTTGTATCAAAATACATCCAACAAGTATCGAAAATTGATAATCGAAAAAATCTGATTTAAGAAGGAACTCTCAGATTTTGACCAAAGTTAACACCATTATACAACCTAAAATCACAAGTGCTTTTTCACCGTATAAGCAGAAGGACCTGTCATATAAAATTAACAGTAAGTTCTTTGATAAGACAGGAGCACGTTTGAAATAAATGTTTCTATTTAGAGCACAATCGAATCATGATACTTGAGATTTACATTTTAAATTTTAATTTAAGCCATTATATATAAAACTAATTCCATAAAATCAACAGTTGGTTCTCTACAGGGCAATGTACGACTATAATGTATTATAAACCATATCTCTGCGAGGAGGCATGTGAACTTCGCCCTGGTGCCCTGTGGTGGGTTTCTGATTTGATTTTAAAAAATGGGTGATTTTACCAATTTTATGACAATAAAAGTATTGAAACTGTAGAACATTCGTTAATTCTCATTAAATCCCAGGCCACGTCGGGTCTCTCGGTAATAAGATCTGTAGACCCGAGACAACGCGGGGTTGTCTTGCTGATGATACTTTGTCAAGAAAAACAAATCCAGAAAAAAATAGCATCTGGCTTATTGAGAGAATGACGGGAATAATATCATCCTTGAGAAGAATTGAATTTTCGTAATTGAGGGTGACAAGATATAGAAACGATGTTGGAGTAAGTAAAGCAGAGATAAAGAATTTTATTGTTTAGATGACCATCCAAGGGGTCCATTACCATTTTCTAGTTGATCTGATTATTTGAATAAACAAAAAGGGACAGAAAGAGAGAGACAGCGAGAGAGAGAGATAGATAGGGAGAGAGAGTTGAATAGAGAGGGGGCATACAGAGACATAATAAAAAAAAGTGTCTTTTTGCCAAAAAAAAAAAAAAAAAAAAAAACAGAGTTTGAGAGAGTTCGTTGGAAAATTTAGAAGTGGAAAGTCGAGATTGTTGTGGCTTGAAATAGATTGGAAAAGTTAATTCCAACAATTATAATCCTGCACCCAGAAATCAGTCTGATTTCCCAAGTTTAGAGAGGCCTCGAGTTTATGCCCTTACATGAGATATACCTGTACAACTTCTGAATAATTATTTGTTACTATAAAGACAGCTTTGTGATTCTTGTGTTTGCCTGCGGTTGTGAAATGAATTTTTCCCCAGATCGATGTTCAAGTTGCAGCCGGGAAGAGTGACGCACCTTCTTGTGAAAGTGGTCCTCATCCCAAACGTCTGACATCAGGCGACCAGTTGAAGGACCCTTGTGGTAAGGTTACCAACTAGCCATCAAGCGTTTAAGGTCCTAACCACTAAACAAAGAAAAGATGAAGACGATCAAATCACAAGACATAGTTATGAAGAAGTCTTCACTAGTTTAAAGATTTTTAATTTGTAAGAAGTTTGACAGTTTAAAGGCTCTCAGAAGCTTTTGGAAAAGTTCTGAAGAAGATTAAAGGCCGTTGGAAGCTTGAAAGGTTCAGAGGCAAAGATATTGAATTTATTTGAAAAGTTTTATTATTTTATCTTTATTTTTAAAAGTGTAATCCCGGATCGTTGGGATTACCTTAATGGTGCAGCCTAACTCTGCTCCCAGCGATGGACAGTGCAGCCCATAGGGTTGTATTGTGGTCCTGTGTACCAGGATTGCGACAAATACAACCTAGAGGTAATATATATCCCTTATATATATATTACTTAATGAAGAATCATTTCCATTAAAAATTCAGTTAGTATTTGCAGTTATATGGGCTGGTAAACAACAAAAAAAAAGAAAAAAAAAGAATAAAATAAACAAAAAGTTCAGGTAGAATTCACTGTTAACTTCGTCAATCAAAACTTTTTCTCTCAACTTCCAGCACGCATCTTCCCTCACCTCTTCCAACAGGCATTTTATTAAAAAACTGACTCCATTCCATTTGCATATGTGTGCAATGGGCGGTGTGATCTTGTGCGATTCTGTGATACTACACCTTATAAAGCCACGGCCACCATCTTTAATCTCTCTCTCTTTCAGATCCGACCTGGAGGTAAGTCATATAGCTACATAATGCACACACACGTGGGCGCTTTCTTCTTTGCTTATTACCTTCAACTCTACACTCCCCTCTGGTCTCCAGATCACACATATGGCATTGTGGACATGGTCGTTTGTTGTGGGCACTTCTACAAAAAAGGATTTGCTGGACTACTTCGTCTTCTTTGGAGGTCTCAGATGGGCATGTGAACAATTGGCATCAGTGTTAGGGTTTACAGTCATACCATCAGGTTGGACTTCTTCATCTTCATCGGAGCTCTCAGAAGGAGTGCTGGAACTATCGGCATCAGTGTTGGGGTTCATAGTCGTACCATCACGGGGAATATGTCAGATCCACAGGTCCTCATTGGATGATTCACCATTACCGGTACTCGCCAACTGGTTTATATTTAGGGCAGGCCAAACATCCTTCACATAGCATGGGGTACCATCGACTATCATGGCCTGCTCACTGATGATGCCATTGCTTTCTTGCTGCAATCCTCTTCACGCTTCGGTGGCACTGCTTTGCTATGCTGTTGCCACTCGGCACATACGCACATTGGTGTCTGAGCTAGATCTCGCACTTATCTACGAAATGCCTGAACTCCCCACTGCAGAAGGCTGTGTTGTTGTCCGTGAGTATCTCTTCGGGTGGCCCCCTTTCATAAAATATGGACTCCAATTCAAGGATGACACTGGGGGAATCCTGTCTTATTAATTTAAGGTCGAACTTCTCCACCATTATGCTGAAATAGCTTGCAGTTAAATGGGCTGGTAAAAAAAAAAAAAAAAAAAAGAATAAAATAAACAAAAAGTTCAGATAGAATTTATCACTGTCAACTTCGTCACTCCAAACTTTCTCTTTTAACTTCCAGCATGCGTTCTCCCCTCACCTCTGCTAACAGGCAATTTATTAAAAAATTGACTTAATTCCATTTGCATATGTGTGCAGTGAGTGGTGTGATCTTGTGCGATTCCACAAGACTGCCCCTAATAAAGCCATGGCCGCCATCTTTAATCTCTCTCTCTTTCAGATCGCACCTGAAGGTAAGTTGTACAGCCACACACGTGGGCGCTTTCTTCTTTGCTTATTACATTCAACTCTACAGTATTATGCATCTAAAATTGAGAAAAGCAAGATTAAAATGTGCCAACATTATGTGAATAAGCAAAATCACACAACATTCAATCACCATCTTGTTTTGATCTCGCTTATTCACATAATTTTGACACTTTTAACACCTGCTTTCTTCATCAATTTTATCTCAACTCTCTTCCTGATCTTCATCAATGATTTTGCAAATCACATTCTTAAATTATTCATAGATATTCATGTAGACGACACCACAATCTATGGCAACATTTCAAAGGCCAGCAATGACCAAGAATCATAATTCTCTTTCTTCTGACCTTGAGAACGTGGTGCAATGGGGAAAAAGGTGGCTGATTAATTTTAATACATCGAAAACCAAGCTTCTCTCCTTTCATCATAATCGCTCTGACCCCCATCACGCTCCTATTGAAATGAATGGCTCTTGTCTTGGGGAAGCACCATGTCTTGACAAGCTTCTGCGACTGACCTTCACTCTTGATCTGAAATGAAACAAATAATCAAATTTGTTGACAAGGTCGCTGGAAAAATGATTGGATCCCTCGACTGTTCCAGTAGATATCTCACTGCCGATGCAATCCTCTATTTGTATAAGAGCTAGGTGTGTCCTAAAATGGAGTACTATTGTTGCATTTCGTCAGGAGCTGCTCGGCATGCCCTATCTAGCCTTGACAGAGTTCAAAACCAGCTTCTAAACCTTGTAGATGATGCTCTTTTCTCTTCTTTGCAACCTCTTTCCCACAGAAGAGACGTTGCTAGTCTGTCTCTGCTCTACAGTTATTTTCATGGCAAGTGCTCGACTAAACTCCAATTTATTGTTACCACTTGCCAAATTTTCACAAAAATCACTCGACTAGCCACTATATACAATTTCTCCCACTCTCTAATTGTGCCTAAATCTAAACGCTGATTCCATGGACAAAACTTCTCTCTCAGAACTGCCCGTCTGTGGAACACTGTCGAATACAACATGGTAGCCTTCAAATCCAATGTAAACAAGTTCTTGTTTAGCCGTCCAAATAAATAATCAATTCTACCCAATTTATACCATTAACGATTACTACGCTACCACTTTATATTCATTAACCCTTATCCTCGAGTGGCCTTCAGGATTGATAAGTGGTGAGTTCCAAGTATATTATATATATATATATATATATATATATATATATATATATATATATATATATGAAAATGATAACTGGTTGTGGCCAAGAGCAGTGTGATGTCATAAAGGATAAATAATAGTTACCGAATACAATGTGACGTCATAAAGAATAACTAATAGTTACCAAAAGCTGTGGACGTATGTTTATTTGAAAGCAGCCACAACCATAATTGCTGGCGATTACTGATTTATCAACGAATATCAAAGTTATGATATATCTGTTTATATATATATATATATATATATATATATATATATATATATATATATATATATATATAAGTGAACGTGTCTGTGTGTATCTGTGTGTTTGTGTGTGTACATTTCCCTCTGCAATAACTCTGTCAATTTTTAGTCTACAGACTCGAAATTTAATATACAGGGTACTGAGATTTGGGAAAATCTTTCTAATCGGTTTTCGGCCAGGAATTTGGCTGTTAAGGGGTCAAAGTTCAACGATTTGACCTTTGAGAACTCTACCAAACTCCTCCGACAATTTTGGGTATTAACAATTAAAATTTTAGATATAGGCTCCTTGGACATGGATCTAACTTAATAACTTGATTTGAGCCCAAAACAATAAATGTTAATGGGTCATAATAGGGGTCAAACATAAAAAAAAATTGACCTCTGCAGTCTCTACCAAATTACTCAGACAATTTCTGGTCTAAACATTTGAAATTTTACATAAAGGGTATTCAGAGATAGGACAAGCTTTTTAATCCATTTGGGTCGAAAACTTTTAGTTACCAATATATAAATGTATGTATGTATGTTTGCATGTTTGCCTAAAACTTTCAACAGAGGTGACGGATTTTACCAAGATCGGTATTCTTTTGAAGTTCGACCTTTCAGATGACAAATATCGAAAAATTGGCTAAAAACATTAATTACTTCACCTTCAACTGGGCACTTTTCTACAGGGGGGGGTCGCTTTTTTCACCAATATTTTTTAAAGTCATCCCCTCTTTTCGATTGTCTAGCCTTAATTTAAACATAAGTTACTTCCACTTTGGCGGTGGTCATAACAGCAAAGACGTCAGGTTTTTTTCCCGTTCTTTTCCAACTTCATGGTACGGGTTCAAGCCTGCCTTTCTACTACCACTTTTTTCTTTTTTTTTTTTTTTTTCTTTTTTTTGCTCAACATACACCTCCAAACACCCGGGCAACGTCGGGCTGAAATGTTAGTATATATCTAATTATATATGTAACAAATACTGACCTAATCCGTCTTAGGTGATTCAATACATATATATATATATATATAGCCTTGAAAGTGTCTTTAAAACTATTAAAAGAAAATTGTTCTGCATTAGAAATTATGTTGTCAGTAAGTCAATTAATCTCCCGTATCGCTGAATAGTTTTACTTACATGAACTAACAATAGTACCAATGTTCTTAAAGGGATCATCAGTTGTTTACCATGAAACACTGTTTAGGGGATTTAAAAACAAAACATTTTATTTAATCATGGCTCGCCAAACTATGCATATATATATATATATATATATATATATATATATATATATATATATATATATATTAAGTAATGTGATTTATAATTTAAAAATTTAAAAAATTTTTTGAAATTTAAAAATCAAATTTTAATTAAATTAAAAATCAGTTTCATAAGAAGGAACAACAACATTTTGTTGTTGTTCCTTCTTATGAAACTGATTTTTAATTTAATTAAAATTTGATTTTTAAATTTCAAAAATTTTTTTTAATTTTTAAATTATAAATCACATTACTTAATATTGAATTAGCTCTAGGACATTTAACTATAGAGCTTATTATATATCTAAATTACAACGAGCACTTTCAATTTTCTGTATTTTAATTAAACTAGTAATTTCACTGTTACATTAAAATACACTTAGCTCTTTAGACTATTGTTCTAATCTCCTTTAAATTATATATATATATATATATATATATATAATTATTTCCACAGCCCAAAGAATATATATATATATATATATATATATATATATATATATATATATAAACTAAATTCCACAGCCAAACAAGGTCGCAGCCCACAAGAGCCATGGCAATCAATGAACCGGAAATCCAAGAGTTAAGTTTCGCCCTCATTTGGGTTCATCAGTTAGACACATCCAAACTCAGGATTCAAAACCCGAGCCTCTTGCATGCGAGGCAAGCACTCTACCAACTGAGCAAACGCCCTGCATACAAGAAATTCTATCAACCAACACAGATCAAGCAAACCGCGCCGAAATCCGAATGTGAAATGGGCCTACTTCGTCTATCTTTCTCTCTCTCTCTCTCTCTCTCTCTCTCTCTCTCTCTCTCTCTATATATATATATATATATATATATATATATATATATATATATATATATATATTATTTTTAAAATATAATTATCCACTGACATGTGTTTCGTCGTCTACGACTCATCAGAATGGCTGAATCTAGCGAGACTCGAAATCGGGACCCCATGATAAGCAGCCTAAACCTCTACCACGCGGCTACCTCGCCTGACTACTAAATGTATCGCCTTTTTATGTAGATGTTTTTATTTGATTTTGTTAGCGATAGTTTCTTGAATGAATTCAAGTATTTATACGAAAGTGCATTTTTACCTAAATGCTTGTTGGGGATAATTTTCCCATTGACCAATCTGGTACCCCTTAATGGGGGTGTGGCATATATATTATTATTTTTAAAATATAATTATCCACTGACATGTGTTTCGTCGTCTATAGTTTTAGAAGTTTTTCAATCTTTAAACCTATATGAGAAAAACAAACATTTAGGCACACGTCCTTTGTTGAAAAATTTCCTTTGTTTATGAAATTTCACACGAAGGTACTTTATGTGCCTGGCAGTGTTCTGAGATAGGTTTTGTATATATGAGAAAAACAAACATTTAGGCACAAATCCTTTGTTGAAAAATTTCCTTTGTTTATGAAATTTCACACGAAGGTACTTTATGTGCCTGGCAGTGTTCTGAGATAGGTTTTGTATATATGAGAAAAACAAACATTTAGGCACAAATCCTTTGTTGAAAAATTTCCTTTGTTTATGAAATTTCACACGAAGGTACTTTATGTGCCTGGCAGTGTTCTGAGATAGGTTTTGTATATATGAGAAAAACAAACATTTAGGCACAAATCCTTTGTTGAAAAATTTCCTTTGTTTATGAAATTTCACACGAAGGTACTTTATGTGCCTGGCAGTGTTCTGAGATAGGTTTTGTATATATGAGAAAAACAAACATTTAGGCACAAATCCTTTGTTGAAAAATTTCCTTTGTTTATGAAATTTCACACGAAGATACTTTATGTGCCTGGCAGTGTTCTGAGATAGGTTTTGTATATATGAGAAAAACAAACATTTAGGCACAAATCCTTTGTTGAAAAATTTCCTTTGTTTATGAAATTTCACACGAAGATACTTTATGTGCCTGGCAGTGTTCTGAGATAGGTTTTGTATATATGAGAAAAACAAACATTTAGGCACAAATCCTTTGTTGAAAAATTTCCTTTGTTTATGAAATTTCACACGAAGATACTTTATGTGCCTGGCAGTGTTCTGAGATAGGTTTTGTATCAGAATGTCTTCGATAAGTATCGATAATCGAAATAATCTGATGAATGAAGGGACAGGTGATTTTGACCGAAGTTAACAACTTACACAGCCTAACATCACAAGTGCATGTGAGAAGTTTTATTGCCACACAAAGAGAAAAGCTCGACATATAAAATCAACAGTAGATTCTTTGATATGACAGGGACGCATTCGAAATGAATGTTTCTATTTAAAGCTCGAGTGTACAATGATACTTGACTCTTTAATTTAAAACTTAAATTAAAGCCATTATCACTGCACAAGCAGTAAATCTAGGCATATAAAATCAGTAGTAGGCTCTTTGATATGACAGGGGCACGCCCAAAATGAATGTTTCTGTTTAGAGCTCAATTAAAGCATGATACTTAAACTTTTGCATTTTAAACCTTAATTCAAACCGTTATATATAAAAAATAATTTTATAAAATCAACACTAGGTTCTCTACAGTGCAATGTATACTACAATGTATTATGGACTAAGTCTCTGCGAGGAGGCATATGAAGCGTTCTCCTTGTGTACTGCAATGGGTTCCCAACTAGAGCAACCAATCAATCGATTTGATAAAAAAAAGGGCGATTTCATTGATTTTGATGACAACCACTTACTGCAGTTTTCTTTTATTAGCCATTTTTTCTTTAAAAAAAAACCCAAACAAACAAAAATAACTATTAAACATATTTTCTTTTTTATTACCAGAACCAATTCAAAATTGATAACCCTGAGTTTTGGAAATGAACGAAAGTTAAAGTGTTAAAAGGGGGAAAAAAGCCTTCTTATATGTCACCTTTTTTTTTTTTTTATCCAAGTGTCATGTACAGCCTTTCCTTTTAGGACATGGGAGTATGAATTCACACTCGCTTCTTTTAAAGTTGGGTCTTTCTTTAGTATATAAAACACTCTCTTTAGCAGGTGATGGTGTAGCAGCAGCGACAACTCACGGTTTATGATTTTTAATCTGTGTTTAATTTATAAGCTTACTGCTGATTGGTACAAGCATTCAACTCCTCTTCTGACTTGACCAATCAGAGGCCATCTCTCAAGCGAGCTGAGCACGTGAAAGCAGTTGATAAAAAGAGTTGACGCACTGTTTACTTTCTCTTTTCTTGGTCAAGATACAATACCAACAACAACTTGGGACAAGATCAAAGTGTAGTATCTGTTCTTCAGATGCTGCAAGCTATGACTAGCAAAGACCAGATGTGGGGGCAACCCCACATGCCTGACCATTAACCAGCTCCCATTTCCCACCTCTCGGGAGCTGGTCCCCTTTTTCCCTTCCCCCTCCCTTCACTCCTCACATTAAAAATCGGCCTTGTGCCTAATTTGCTCGGTGGGGGAGCAAATAAATACCATCTGTTCTTCAGATGCTGCACTTCAATTTCTTGTTCTCTGTCAGTGGAGGAGAAATCCTTCACGACTGAGACAATTTTTATTTTTGTTCCTTTTCTCCACATTAAAAAAACGACCCTGGTGTCTAACTCTGTCCCGTGGGGAGGCATTGTAAATAGGAACAACAACTCAATGTGACTTGAACCAACCCCAAAACTTCTCTCTGGGAATAACAATAACCCTGAGTTCGACTTTGACAAGAAGGTACATAATAGATCATGGCTACCTTCAAACCTTGACATCAACACATACGATAAACATATATAACTAACTTTATAAGTTGTCTTCGTTCATACTTATACAGTTATTCTATTACTAACACTCTTCCCTTTTTCATTCCTCTTTTGTTAACCCGTTAACATGAGCAGTAAAGTTATTTTAAATGTTAAAGCTTTTCTTTCCTATTCTACAACGGTAGCTAAGGGGTTAATACCACGGATTAAAACCTTGAGTGTGCCAAGTTCGAATCCAGTTCTGTCCACAGAAATATTTCCATCAAACCCATGCTTGACCTTGTATCTAACCTACTGGAAAGGAGATAAATATAAAAAGCACTCCAAGTTCTTTAAATGACTCTTATCATTGAGACGTGAAATTAGTACATTCTCTATTCCTACCATACAGAAAGGAATATTTTTTTAACCATTTGTTCATCTGTTGTGGAAAAATACCTGTAGCATTTTGCACCTCGAACTCTAACCTTGGGGTTGGTGTTAAATATCCAGATGTGTCTACCGAGAAATCATTTTTGACAAGAATAGGTGCACATAGCGACGATATGCAAAAACAATATAGAATAATTATCGAATGTACCAAAAGATCATTTGAGTAAGAATAATGAACCTGACATAAAGCACTTGCATGTGAAGAAACAACAAACATGATCGATTGTCAAAAAGATAAGTTAAATGTTGCATATCTGAAAGGTCATTCTCGGCAAGAAATATATGCAGGTGTAAGCAAGTCGAATCGAAATAAAGTCAATTCATGGAAATGACTATCGTTGAATAAAACGCCCTTTGGTTATAGCTACAGTAACGATGCCAGTATGAAACAAAACAGCAAAATAAATAAATGGAAAACGTAGAAAAAAACAACAACAAAAACAAATAAAAAACAACTTACTGCAGTTTTCTTTTATTAGCTATTTTTCTTAAAAAAAAAACAATAAAAAAAACTATTAAACATATTTTCTTTTTCATTACCAGAGTCAATTCCAAATTGGTAACCCTGAGTTTTGGAAATGAAAAGTTAAAGTGTTAAAAGAAAAAAAGCCTTCTTAAATGTCACCTTTTTTTTGTTCTTTTTTTTTTATCCAAGTGTCATGTACAGCCTTTCCTTTTAAATAGATTACGTTGCAACATGGTTAGAAAAAATACTATTCTTATATATTATTTTATTTTTACTTCTTTGGAATCCTTTGAGATGAGGCTTCATAATTTCTGTATTCATTCCTTTTTTGGACTGTTATCCTCATCTTCAGAGTTGTTGTTTCGCCACGTTTTGGCCATATTTATGGTGAGCAAAACTAGTTGGAGTCGGTTGAAGCTACGAGTTGGAATGCGAACACTTACTAATTTATTTTTCAATGCACTTACCAGTTGTTGCTACCTGACATAGACTTCTGTTATTGTACCTAACGAAATAAAACTATTCTATATTTTATATCTATGTATTGTTTTCCATGTGATGATACAACATATTCTGAGCCTAGTTTTAGTTTTTGCATTCAATCCCTATCCAGTAGTGTTGCTACCTCTCCTTTCACAACCAGTAATGGTAGACAGTTCACTTCACCATAATCAATACTTTTATAGTCCTTGGAAGCCTCATTATCTCACCAGTTTATATATATCTGCTATTATATAAAAGTTACTTTATGTGTGTGTGTGTGCGTGTGCGTGTGTGTGTGTGTGTGTGTGTGTGTGTGTGTGTGAGAGAGAGAGAGAGAGAGTTCCTTCCTCATAGGCTCCAAAACGGCTGAGCCTACCTTTTGCAAATTTTACACAAAGGTAATTTATATGTCTGGCAATGTTCTTACATATGTTTTGTACAGAAATCCATTCGATAAGTAACAAACATTGCAAAAATCCGATCTTAAAAATAGTCTATTTCTCTTATGGATAAAAAAAAAATAATTTTTACAGAGGAATATTTTACACTAGCAGGATCCGTAAACAGACGTTGCCTGGCAGAAGCATGAGCCTCTCATGTCGCAGAAAAATTGAAGTATGGTTGTTTTTGTTGTTGTTGTTGTTGTTGTTGTTGTTGTCCAACACCCAACCTCCTTATGTTAAGAACTGCTTTCGGAATAGATACCCCCAACCTCCACATGTTAAGAACAGCTTTCGGAATGGTCACTGGCAACATCCCCATGTAAAAAATTGGCGTTCAAATACCCCATTTTGGTAGTGGGGGGTTACTGTCCAAATATTTGCCACAAATTTAACCTTGACAATCGCTGTCAGGATCCCCACGTGCAAATACTATGAACAAACAAAGAAATTTAGGGGTGGCAGTGTCGATCGGATATAATTAGATCTGTTCAAAACTACTTGCATCTGCCAAATTTAAATGAGATTTTCTGAATCAGCATAGTGGAAAACCTATAAAAGTCGTCATTTTAAAAGAAAGTGTGTCGGTGGATCTTAGGTAAAGATTTATCTTGAAAAAATAATGGTCTATAATCAAACAGCCCCGATCCTTGTAAAAACAATAAAGTACGGTTGTTGTTGCTGTCATTGTTGTTGCTCAACCCCCAAGCTCCTCATGTGAAGAATGGCTTTTGGAATGGACACCCCCAACCTCCTCTATCACCCGCAACATTCCCATATTGAAAACGGCTCTTAGAATAGACTTTCCTGTCAGTGGGAAATGGGGAAGTTGTCTGAATATTTGCTGCATATTTAACCTTGATACTCGCTGTCAGGATCCCGAGATGAAAATTCTAAGCTATAAAAGGAAAAACAGTCATCATGTTAAAGAAAAGTGTGTCTCTAATTTGTCTATAATAAAACACATTCATATGATATTGGGTCGTAAACTGAATTCTAAGTTGCTAATGCAGGAAACACAAACTAAACAATGGTAACGGTAAATAAAAATGTTATGCTTCAGGGTGATTTTGCTTATTTTTTTTGTGTGTGTGGGGGGTAGGTTATGCGCGATGTTAATGTGTGCATAGATAGGAAAAAATGTAAATAAAGAAAAACATATGAAGAAGGAAACGGCCCATTATAAAACAAAGTGAAACCAATAAAACAAAGGAAAAAAAACACCGTTGTCGGTTTTCTCAGTATAGAAAAAAAAGAACAATGATATCCATACACTGTATGTATTTTGTTTCACGGATTGTTTTTTATTTTTATCTGGGGGGGGGGTAATTTGTGCGTAGATAAATAAGTATATAACTTTATGATTATGAGCGTTTAATAATTTTGTATTTGGTTTATATTTCATAAAACTATTGTTTTGTGTAGAGAGTGTGCCCATATTTGTAAAGATCTGACGTGGTCGTTTTTGTAAGAAAATGTTTATTCTGGAATAATAGATTATAGTGTTCTCAGCCAATGAAAATAGCTGGAATGTCAGTAGGGATAAATTATTATTTTTTGAATCGAGAAGTGGAAAGGTAATTGTATGCCTATGAGTGTATGATACAGTTAAGAGGGGTGTCAGGGCAATATATTTATAATGTGTATATATTTTCCCGGCCTTGACTGGGGACGGTGGAAGGACTTTAGATTTAGAAGGAAAAATAGGAAATACTTCCTCTAAAGATAAGGGCGATCATGATGATGTTTCTCCTAGGATGTAACGTAAAACTTTATTATAACAAATAAATGTGTATAAAACGGTGTTCTAAAGTTATATAAGATGGTGGATAATAGTTTGAATGTAATAAATTTAAATGTGGCATCTTTTATTGCAAACCTACAGTAATTTGGTCCAGAGGGGATTTTCTGCAATCAAAGTATTATATATGGAGATGGAAATTACAGTAACCAAGGAAAATAATAAAATCTCAGCAAGTCAATTCTTTAAAAAAAAAAAAAGAAAAAAAAAGACAATCGATATATTATCTGGAGATATAGCTTGGTGGTAGAGCATTCGACTACAGATCAAATGATTCCTGGTTCAAGCCTGTGTGTACTTCACCATCATATTTTAATTTTTTCTTATTAATGACTTCGATTTACAATAAAAGAAAAGGTACCATTTAAAATCGCTGTAAATCATTTTTTGTTTACATATTTTAAAACTAAACATTAATCATAAGTGACTTTTTCTGAGCATTCATCGTCAAGCCCAAATATCAGTCGGCATGATATTGTAAACAAATACAGACAGAATTTGATGAACGACATTATCATTATTATTGTTTAATTTTTTTTTATGGATTAGTCCACCGGGCAAATTATTCCTCGTAATATATAATAATCAATAGAGGATTGATTCTTTAATAATACATACGCAATCAGCATAAATTAAAATATCATGTTTAAGTGTATTGTACGACTAGGCAACGACCAGGCGTCCAGCTAGTAAACAGTATAGCTAAATTCCAAGATCCAAATATTTAGTTTTCCAACCAAACAGCTCTTTCACCATATTAAAATTTCGATATATTTTTTATACACCCATTTCGTTATACAGAAACAATCAGTATTATAATGTCAATATCAAGTGCTTTCATGCATATATTCCTCAGAAAAACATATATTTTTGCTTAGAAAAAAATACATGATAATATAATGCCAGAAAAAGGAAAAAGAGAAAATTCATAAATGACTCAGCATCGTTTATTTGTTTAGGTAGCCAGGTATATATATATATATATATATATATATATATATATATATATATATATATATATATATATATATATATATATATATAATGGGCCTGGCAAGGCTACAGGGGAAACATCCAAAGTAGCAAAACTGAAGCTGCCTGCCAGGGCATTATATATACAAATGTAGGCAAATTTGGGTATATTTATTGGTTTGAAAGTATATTTTTTTATAAATTGTCATAACATTTTAACCATAGAATAGCATTATAATTTTCAAAAAGCCTGCAAATTTTCCTGTAGTTTCGTCCCATAGAACCAAAGATGTGAGCATTTCTTGGTGAATGGATTCTGGATCATGCAGTAGTCTCTGGTGGGGCCTCTCGATGCCATACTAGTGGGTAATTGTTACGGCTTTACTTTATCATGTGCTACAAAAAAAGAATTCTTCATTACTTTGATCTCTTTGTTTCCCCTCCCTGTCCTGCTCTAAGCAAGTCTGATGACCTAGTCCACAAACTCTAAAATTCTATCATGACAAGTTTCAATAAAAAATACACGATTAAACCCGGATCTGAAACTTCCAACGTAGACCCCCACTACCATGTCTCCTTCTCCAACATCAGGGGTCTACGTTCTAACCTTCCAGAGGTTGAAGCCCAATTAGAGGAGACTAAACCAGACCTTTTATTTTAAGCGAAACTGGAATTGGACAGACTATTTCCCTAAATGAGTTCATAATTAACGGATACTCTAACCTAACTTCCAAATCTGACCCCCAAGATCGCCATGGGCATGGAATATGTGCCTATATAAGAGATGGCTTTCCATGTGGTAGGGACATCTCCAGAGAAGATCCTCCCTATATGTGCTTCCGAGTAGCACTAGCTCACACTACGGCATTTATATTTACTCACTATCGCCCCCATAACAGTGGAGTTACTATCTTTAAAAGCATATCTGAGAAAATTGACCAAGTTCTATCAGCATATCCTTCAGGTAACATTCACGTATGTGGAGACTTCAATGTTCACAATGTGGAATGGTTGACCCAATCAAACAAGACCGATGATGAAGGGAGATTCTGTCATGATTTCCCCATTGCTTATGACCTCACTCAGATTGTTCACGAACCCGACAATGACGGCCAGTATGCAAGTCTCCTAGACCTTTTTCTCACAACTTGCCCTGAACTATGTTCAGTTTCTGTTCTATCGCCTCTTGGATCTTCCGACCACTCTGTTGTATCAATTAAGATAAAAATGAAATGTAATAAGTCCTCAGACGTACCTCTCCATCTATCAATACACTATGGCTGACTGGGATAGTTTCCGTACATTTATATCGGATCTTCCTCTGCATTCCATGTTTAAAAAGGATGTGTCGTCTATAGTATCAGACCTGATGGAATGGTTAATTGTAGGTATAGACAACTTCATACCCTCGAAAAAGTTCCAGCAAAAACCTAACAGCCAGCCATGGTTTTCTCCAGAATGTGCTGCTGCTATTGCACACAGAAATCACTTTTTCCACTGCTTCCAACGTAATAGATGTATGGAAACTAAAGTCGCTTTCAGGACTGCCAGCAACCATTGTAAGAAAGTAATAAGGAACGCAAGAGTGTTGTATGCTCAATCTGTTAAGTCCAAAGTAGCTGAGCAGCGGCTTGGTTCCCACCAGTTTTGGCAAATAGCAAACAGAATCCTGAACAGAAGCGTGTGCTCTATCCCAACTATCATCAATTGACCTGAGTTAATCTCGTCAGCATCAGACAAAGCCAAACTCTTTGCCAAGAACTTTGCAGCCAATTCTACCCTTTGCGACCAAGGCCGCCAACCCCCAATATTTCCTCCTGTATCAGAAAACACACTATGTGATATACAAATATCTGTATGTGATGTTGCCAAGCTAATCAAAAACCTTGATTCCAGTAAAGCAACCGGCCCTGACGGTATTCCAATTATACTACTCAAAAAACTTCAACCAGAACTAGCACCCATACTTACAAAACTGTTAAAACGTTGTCTTAAGGAGAATTGCTTCCCATCACACTGGAAAATCTCATCAGTATGCCCTGTATTTAAGAATTCAGGTGATCGTTCATCCCCCTCTCAGTACAGGCCAATAAGTCTCCTGTGCGTCATGAGTAAGTTGCTGGAATCTGTGTTAAATACAGAAGTAATCAACCATCACAGCAAAAATAACCTTCTTAATGACACACAATATGGTTTACGTTCTGCTAGATCTACAGCAGATGTGCTTACAGTTATATCTCATAGGATTAGCGAATCTCTCGACAGAGGCAACCTTTCTAGGGCAATTGCTCTTGACATATCAAAGGCCTTTGATAGGGTATGGCATAAAGGTTTACTTCACAAGATCTCCAGCTATGGTATAGCTGGAAATGTCTTCTCAATTATTAAATCATTTCTCTCTGATAGGTTCATAAGAGTAGTAGTTGAGGGGCAAAAATCAGAAGCTCACAGTATAAATGCTGGTCCCTCAGGGGTCCATCCTGGGCCCAACACTTTTCCTGATCTACATCAATAATCTTCCAAATCACATCCTTACATCATTCGTAGACATTTTTGCTGACGACACTACAATCTATGGTAGCACATCTAAGACAGTAAACGACCAAGTTCTCTCTGATTCTCTCTCTTCTGATCTTGATCACGTTGTACAATGGGGAAAGGAGTGTCTGGTTACTTTTAATGCATCTAAAACCAAGCTTCTATCTTTACATCATCAACGTTCTGATCCCATCTGGCATCAATTAAAATGAATGGCTCTCGTCTTGGGGAGACCTCAAGTTTTGACAGGCTTCTGGGCTTGACCTTTACTCCTGATCTTAAATGGAACACGTACATCAAATCTGTTGCCAAGGCCACTGGAAAAATGGTTGGATCCTTCTATCGATCCAGTAGATATCTCACTGCTGATGCAATTCTCTATCTATATAAGAGCCAGATACGTCCAAGGATGGAATACTGTTGCTACATATGGGCAGGAGCTGCTAGAAAAGACTTGTCCTGCCTTGATAGGGTTCAAAATAGACTTCGTGGCTTGGTGGGAGATGTCCTTTTCTCTTCGCTGCAACCTCTATCTCACAGAAGAGATGTTGCAAGTTTGGCTCTGCTTTATCGTTATTTTCATGGAAAGTGTTCGACTGAGCTTCAATCTATGGTCCCCTCTCGCCAAACTTTCACAAGAAACACTAGAGTAGCTGAAAACATTATCAATAATTTTCCACACTCTTTATCTGTGCCTAAACCTAAACATAGATTCCATGATCAAAGCTTCTTTCTTAGAACTGCACACCTGTGGAATTGTCTTCCATTTTCCTGCTTTCCAGCTGTCTATAATATGGTTGTCTTCAAGTCCAACGTGAACAAGTTTCTGATGAGCCGTTCCACTTAAGTTAACAAATTTACCGAACTTCCATTACTATCGATTACTATATTGTCCTTTTGACTACTCTACACTCTTTAACCCTTATCCTTGAGTGGCCTATCGGCCTTGATAAGTGGTGACGCTTATGTTAAATATATATATATATATATATATATATATATATATATATATATATATATTTTCCAGACAATTAAAAATTTTATAATTAATCGAATTATTTTGGTACTTAAGTTTTGTCTGATTTTCTGTCTAATGGAATTAATATTTAATAATGTTTCCATATTAAAACTTTAAAAATCGAACAAAAATTCTATCCGATACCTCGGATCGAACCTGCAATCTAAAGATAATAATGCTGCCACTTTGACCATCGGGCCATGACCACGTGAGCGAACTTGTGTCGGTTTTTATAATATTTAAACTAATTCAAGTACACAACGTCTTTTGCGCATGCGTATTTGGCTAGACTGTCATAAAGGAACGATTTTTTGCTACCCCTCTCTGTAGAAAAGTGTCCCATTGAGGGTGAAGAAATTAATGTTTTTAGCCGATTTTTCGATATTTGTCGTTTGAAGGGTGGAGCTTCAAAATGATACCTATCTGGTGAAAATCCATCGCCTGTGTTGAAAGTTTTTGCGAAACACACACACACACACACACGCGCACACACACACACACACACACACACACACACACACACACACACACACACACACACATTTTGCCTTTTATATATATATAGATAGATATATTAGAAGATGTTCCCGGCGTTGCCTGGTATTAAATGTAGCATTAAATTCCTTAAAATAAAATGAAATAAAGAAAACAGAAATAAAATGAAATATTTGCATGCGCATATTGTCTTTTCTAAACCGTTCACTTCTTGTAAGTGAAAAAAAGAAAAACTCTAGCTGAGATGGAAACCAAAACTTAAAGACAGTGAGTCAAATACGATAACCATTAGACCATGCGAAACGTCTTTAAAAGGTGTTTTCAAACTGCTTATTCTTAACATAAGTAATCTGTAATGCAAACTATTAACGTATACGTATTTGTGAAACAGTTGGTAAACATATAAAAATCTGATGATTCTCACGTACCAATTTGTAAATTTTGACTCCTGAGCAGTCCTTTTTTTCCAGATGAAAATGGATTCAAATTTTTCGACATGTTTGAATATCCTATATAGCAAAATAAAAGTCTGCAAATCCAAAATTCGTTGAGTATATAGGTTGAGAAGTGTCCTCACATACACACATTCGCACTTTTATATATATATATATATATATATATATATATATATATATATATATATATACGGCACAATCATGTTGACACACCGGTGATGCTGTGTCAGATCACCGAATTTAAGCAACATTGAGTCTGGCCAGTACCAGATTGGTGATCATTTGGGAAGGCGAGGTGCTGTTGTTACCGCACCGCGTGTAGAAATTTCCAGGTTGGTATCTAGAGGTGCATTAATTCACTGGGAGCGATGTACCCCCATTCTTAGTTAAGACATGCATCTAGGAGAAGGTAACTTTGATGTAAATTTGATGTAAAAGCCTGTGTCACCTGCACCGACAAAGATTAGCAGTAATAGCAAAAAGTGTGGTTGATTCAATAAAAAGCCTTCACTACTATAAACGAATCATCCGTGTGGATTTCCGAACAACTTAGTTGTTGTGGCAGAACCTCATACATAAAAATCGACAAGAGAGTGTATCACACACACACACACACACACACACACACACACACACACACACACACACACACACAGATAGATATATATAAAAAGTTTAAAATAAGGGTACACCATAACAAAACGTGTGATACTTCTGGTATTAAAATATATTCTTTCTAGATATTGATACAAATAATTTTTTTTGTAATTTTCAACGTTTTTTTTTTAATTTTTTCTTTTGTTTTCATAATTAGAATGCATTGTTTATAAATTCTCAATTAAAAAAGACTTTGACCTTTTTATTTTATTTAATATTTAAACAGGGTTATTACTTCGCTTATTCGTGTTGAAATATTTATTTGCATAAAATATAAAAATACATTATGAACAAATTAAGTACAAGGCCATTCAAATGTGTGGAGATAGTGGGTATCGTTGGTCATCCTTAGTTTCAAATACTTAAAATTGTCTATCCTACTCTTAACTTAGAAATATCTCAGTCACCACAATACCATATTCACTCCCAAGGCTGTCCTACTTAAGATAAATCCAAATTTGAAAAAAGTTTTATTGAATTATTTACAATAATAACGTTTAATTGGTGAGGTAAACAATAAGACAACAAAAATTGGTTATTACGGCCCTCCCAACCCTTTCTGAATAATAGACCACATACTTTTTCGGTTTGACCAAAACAAGTAGGTCAATCTCTATCTAATGGAATCTAAGTGTGGGAGAAAAGAAAGAGGGGCAAGAGTTGGGAAGTTGATAAAGTCCTATCAAGCACATTGAGGATAAGGCCAAAGATGAAAAAAATAAAAGTGAAAATCTTGGAGGCTTTCTATTACCAGAGAGGAGAGAGCTCATTCACTCTATTCGCTGAGAGTCTAGAAGCTTAAAAACTTACCCGACCAGAACTGGAACCGAGTGTGCCATCCTTGGGCAGGGGAACACATACTCATACTCGACCCTTCTCACACACAAGCTTGTTACTCTTATCCACCGTCTTTTAAACTTTGAGAAATGTAATCTTTTTCAATCACATCTGATCTTGACCTTAAGCTGGTGTTTGAAGAATGTGATCAAATCCTGATCAGCAAAAGATTCAATCCCTTGGTCTACTCTCAGGTACGACATCCATACCACCATCTGTACTACAGCCAAGATTGTGAGAAACACCATCTGTATCTCCTTATACCATGGCGGACTACGTTGTTGATAACATAAGAAATGTTTAGCGAGTAAGGATGCTCAGGATCGATATGAGCCATCACCTCACTGACATATCCCCAGTACCGATGGAGTTTGGGCATTCAAAAAAAGTGTGCTCAATCGTTTCATCTTCAAACAAACCACAGCAAGGACAATCAAGTGTCTCCACTGTTCCGGCACTATATTGCATGGCATAAAAGGGCAATGTGTTCTGGGCAAGTTGCCAGGTAAGCGAGCACTCAGAGTTGTTGAGATGACTCAAGCCTAATGCCCAACTCCATTTGGAGTGGATCCTCTACTTTGACAATCCCAGGTACCCAGAGAACAGGTCATTAGTGGCCCTCTTGACTACTTCCCTGTGCTGTTCCTTTCTGGAATCCATGAAAGTTCATTGGATCAGGAAAGCTTTTTCAGCATGGCTCGACACTTTCTGAAAAACTATGTTGCTCTTCAGCCTATGCCTTCCTTTGATTGAGTGGTCAAGGATGAGAGTTGGAAAGGCCCCATTGACGACGGGTTCCATGCAAATTCTTCTGTTAATGTTTGACTCAGAAAGGCCACTGTCTCAGCATCTTGGTGGCATGCCAAGTCAGGCATTCCCAAGCCTCCCTCACACGGATGTTGAATACGGACGTGTCTGCAAATCCAATGCATATTCTTGTGCCAGAAAAGCGAGGACAGAAGGCTCTCGAGGGCCTTGAGGTTTGTTGCAGGCAGGGAAAGTACAGCCAATCGGTAGAGGATGAAAGGAAAGACATAAGTGGTGCACGCCTCTTCTCTACCCTTTAAGGTTAGTTTTTTTTGAAGCCAAGAGTTAATCAATGCTTCAACCTTTGACTGTACTGGAGACCCGGTCCAAACAACACATCAAGGATTCGAACTGAGCCATCCGTCCAGCAAAAAAGAAGCCGGAAAAGTGGTGACACTGCTCCAGGTACTCAACCACAGGTCGACTGACTTACTGCGATCGATTTTGACCCCTGTGATTATTTCATAATGTGTGAGCACCTCTGCCACCACCTCAATATTTCAGAAGCATGACACAAAGACGCTGATGATATCGGTAATAGCTGAGACCTTGGCTTGCAATCCACCAGGTAATGCAGTTTCACCCAGGACCAGATTTGCCTCCTTACTCCTTAGCTTACAAAGTAGTGGCTTCAACGCAAGGATGTAGAGCAGGGGCAACAGCAGACAGTCCTGAAGTACCGACCGGAAGATAACGAAGGATTGCAAATGCTTTTTGTTGACTTGCACCACTGTCATTGGTGTGGGGTACAGAATGGAAATCCATTTGCAGAAGTCTGGTTTAAAACTGGTGGTCTCTAAAACAGATGCCAGGAACTGATCCAAATTGATCAGCGTGGCTTCTGTGTCACCTTCTATCCCTCCCTTCAGGATTGTACAGATCAGATGTAAGTTGTTTTGAATCGATTTCCCCTTCACAGCATAATTTTGCTCGGGCTCAATCAACTCTATGATAACTGCCTGCAACCAATTTGGAATCTTGACCAAAATTTTTAACTTTGTGTTTGGATCTTAGAGAGAAGGCCAAGTAATAATAAAAATGACGCAATATGTGGGATTCTGTGAACAGATACAATACTTTGATTTTTGATAAAAGGCCAAGCAATGATAAAAATTTTGAAAAGGGGGTATTTACCTTTCATGGAGTCAGCCCTGAAAATAACTCAAGCAGCTTATGCTGTAAAAATTACTTTTTTCTGGGAGAACCACATGTTTTGGAGTCAGTCCCAGAAATGGCTGAAGCAGTTTACAATATAAAAATCACTTTATATCATATGTATTTTTTTTTTTGGAGATGGGGGTTTATTTACGATATTAAGAAGTTATTTAGTAAAATTATTTCTTATATTTATTGTACAATACCCATCATAGGAAGGTAAAATAGTTTCATATATGTGTTGTAAAATGCCTGTCCGAGGGTAGTTAAAATTATTTCCTGTATATGTACAATACTTGTTCTAGGGAAGGTAAACTTATTTCATAGTTATAACCCAAGTTGGCGTCTCACGAGTAGGAATTTTATACTCGTAAGGACGATGCCATCACGACACTGGTTGTGGAAATAATTATACATTCTCTCACATTCTGAAGACTCTATTGCTGATTGGTTAGCATCTCGTGATGGCTTTGTCCTTATGAGTATTCCTACTTGTGATATGCCAGCTTGGGTTATAGCTGGGTGCAATGACGATGTCCTTTGTTTGGTATGAGGTAGATTCAATCCACTGTCGGGTTTTGCTGTGGTTTGCTTGATCTGTGTCAGTTAATATGTTTCCTTGTGTGCATGTGGCATGTTTGCTCAGTTATTAGAGTGTTTGCTTAACATACAAAAGGCTCGGGTTTCAGATCTCGAGTTCGGATGTGTCTAACTGATGAACTCAAAATGAAGGCGAAACTCGAGTCTTGGACTTCCGGTTTGTTGGCTGTCATGGCTCTTGTGAGCTGCGACATTGTCTGGCTGTGGAAATAAATAAATATATATATATATATATATATTATATATATTTGTGATTGGATAATTCCAATATTTTTCCCGATTCCGATACAATTACCGATTATGAACTAAATTCCTGATTCCAATACAATTCCTGATTCTGATTCCAACTCTTTATAAATCTCTCAATATTTAATTATAGAGTTGTTATTTTTTCTCCCAATTACCATAAAAAAGCATGCTAGATGCGGATATATTATCCTAAACGAAAAAAAGCTATCGATTTTAGTTTTACTAATAGTTAAAAATCAATAAATATTTATTTTATAATTATTATAAGCAAAATAAGATTTTGCTTTAAATGTAAAAGAATCGTTTTGACATCAGAAAATATGCATAAATTTTTCAGATTCCCATACCCTCAAATATTCGAATTTTTTTGATTCCCGATTCTGATTAATCATCCCAACACTAATATATATATATATATATATATATATATATATATATATATATATATATATATATATATACATATTTACATATATATATATTTATATATATATACATATATATACATATATATATATATAAAATGCGTATGACTTAAATGTCTTAAAACTCCTGACATATGACTTAAATGCACATCATGAGCCATGCCCATCCTTTTTTATGCAGTCTGCACTTAACGATTTATACAAGATGTCCAAAATGTCACTGAAGGGTTTTGAACTTAAATAGATTCGTTATTTTTTATTTATTTTTATTTTTTTATTACATTTTCACCCCAAACAAGGCACATTGCCACTTTGTTGTAGGGGGCTACTATCAGGAGCAACAACTACTGGGGTACTATGTTGGGATTTGGGCAGCAAGATGTCAGTTCATGTTACACTTGAACTTCTGCATGTCAGTACAGTTGGGGAAGCAGTGGCCTGGAATGGAATCCAGAGTTTAGCGGTTCTGGGGAAGAAACTATTGGAGTAGAAAGATCTTTTACATCTAGGAATCTCTACTGTGTGGGGGTGGGATTTAGCTGCCTGTCGGGTTTGTCGAGATTGTTTACGTTGTAGGGGCACAAGTGTCTGCAGTTCGTCAAAGCATTCACCATTAAAATACTTGTAGAACAGGCAGAGGGATGCAACATTACGTCGATGGGACAGAGGCTGAAGCCTAGATGCCAGTTCAGGGCCTATCAGATTTGTGACTCTCTTTTGAACCTTGTCTAGGAGTCAGAGACTAGTAGCAGATGCACCAGCCCAAATGTGACAGCAATACTCTATATATGGGCGAATGGTGGCCTTATAAAGGTACAGGATACTTTTGGGTGTTAGTAATTTTCTAGCACGGTAGAGAGAGCCTACCTTCTTCGCAGCGGCCCTGGCAATGCTTTCAATGTAATTGTTCCAACTCATGTTTCCTGTGAACGTTAGGCCAAGGAGTTTGAAAGATGTACTCTCAGATAAAGAGTCACTGGCCATTGCTATAGGTGGCAGAGAAGGTTTCTTGTAATTATTGAAGGAAACTAGTTTAGTCTTGGCAGCATTGAATGTGACCATCCATTTTTGTTCCCATTCCACTACAGATTGGAAGTCATCCTCTAATGTTTTTGCCATTTCTTTAGATATATGTTCATTTGTTTTCCTGTCATGCCTGTTATAGAGTGTGGTGTCATCAGCATATATACCCATCTCAGAGGCAATTTTGTTGGGGAGGTCATTAATGAATATTAGGAACAATAGAGGTCCAAGGATAGACTCCTTAGGCACTCACGCATTTATATCATATTGTTTAGATGTATGACCGTCGAGGACAACCTGGATTTTTCTCTTATCTAAGAAGGATTTAATTATGTTAAGTATTCTACCAGTGATACCATATGATCTAATTTTCCTGAGGTGACCCTCATGCCACACCCTGTCAAAAGCAGATATATCTAGAGCTACCGCTCTGCCCTCCCCCGCTTTGTCCAGTGAATGGTATATAGGTTCACAAATTATATATTCCTGTAATTTTAACATAATCTGACTCAGACATTAGGAAATTATAAAATCAATGCAAAATTTAAACAATCTTTATTTATGAAAAATGATGTCTTTTAAATGTGGCCCATTTTCAACTTCGCATATTTGTGTTCTTTCCAAAACATTATTCATGACAGATTGCAAAATCTGTGGATTGCGATTCAACTCCTATATTTCCTTCCTGATGTTTTCCTTTAATTCTTGCCGGCTTTGGGGTTTGTTAACATAGATTCTTTTTTTTTTTTTTTTTTTTAAATATATCCACACAAGAAAAAGTTGGGACTAATCAAGTCTGGGGAACATGGTAGCCATTTGATATTACGATAGCAAGAGATAATGTTGTTGCCAAAGCATTACCTGATTTTGGTAAAACAATTTTACAACTTGTGTACGTTGTTCAATACTATACTTATCCATAATTAATTTTCGAAATATTATCTATAAAATATTTGAAATAGAGAAAAAAAAATAATCATTAATAGTAAAATGATATAGATTTTCAATCCTTGAGTGACTTTTTGGACACCATGTATTAGTTTTCTTTCATTTGGTAATTCTTCTTCTCCAAAGCTACAGTTAACTTTATTATGGGGCCACTGTACTTCGAATCTGCCCTGCTACAAATTCAGGATGTTCACCTATTTGTATTATGTGCACTAAATACTATAATGATGTCACAGGATCTACTTAAACCTTGCAGTCAGTGGTCTAATTCAGGGACTTCGTTTTAGGGAGTTTATTATTTATTTTTTACTTTTTCTCACATGACATTCACTTTCCTTATGAATGGGTCATCTGGCTTATTGTTTCACATTGTACTTTTATTATGTACCAGCAAGCCGTCCGACATTGCTCTGTCGTAAAATACGTTTAAATATTATATTTTTATTCATGCAGATTTCATATTTATTATTTTTAGAGCCAATTCTCTATCGAGCATTGAATTGTACCCAATAGATAGTAATGATTTTAAAAAATAAATAAATAAAATATGATTTGGCTGACATCAGCTGGAATCAAAACCAACGCATACAGGTTCCCAGCCTTGTCAACTAGTATATGACCTAAATCTATGCATAAAAAAAGGCGGCAAAAAAAGAAAAGCTGTTTAACCTATAACTATTAATTAGCACATACACAGAAAAAATGGAGATAGTCGACTTACGCCAGGCTAATGTTAATGTTTATTTTTTGAAATTTTGACCCCTTAACCGGTATTTTACCGGCTACAAACTAAACTGAACGTTTTCTACGGATCCAATTATCTTATATATCAAGTTTCAAATCTGGAGACCAAAAATTCAGAGAGGAGTGTGGTAGAGAATTTCCACACACACACACACACACACACACACACACACACACACACACACAAACTAGATCTTATATATATATATATATATATATACTCTTTATTTGTTTTTACATAAGCTGTAATATGTTGCTACACAGTCATGAACATATTTCGGTCAGCTAGTTACCAGTAACTAGAGACCTTTTCAGGCGATACAACTTACATGAAAGCAAAGTTTAAACTTTGCTTTTGTATAAGCTGTATCGCCTGAAGTTACCAGTAACTAGCTGACTGAAACATGCTCATGACTGTGTATCAACATATTACTGCCTATGTAAAAACAAATGTGTGTGTGTGTGTGTGTGTGTGTGTGTGTGTGTGTGTGTGGGTGTGAGTTTGCTAGAACGGTTTCATCCTAAATGCCACACGATTATGCACGATATAGAAAATCTGAATAAATAAAACTGGGTTACAGTTAAATGAAACTAATCATCTAATAAGAAACCAATAAAAAATGTAGAATTAATTAATTAATTAATTAATTAATTAAAGTCCGTTTTTCAAAGAATATTCCAATTTCGCATATCAATAACTGAGTATATTAAGAAGTTCGTTTTTTATAATTTTTAAATAGAATAGTAGGCTTTTAATATCAACGTCATATCGAGAAAAAAACTCAACTTTATAGGTATACTAGCAAGGAAACCCAACGTTGCCCAAAATTAAATGATGATCAGCAAATGTTTCACACTCCCATATTTTTATTGTCATCGAAATCAGTGGAATCGTCCATTTTTTAATCAAATCGATTAATTGCCTGCTCTAGTTGGACAACTAGCGCGGCCCACTGGGGTGGGAAGCTTCACATACCTTCCCGCAGAGACTGAGTCCACTATACACTGTAGATAACCTATTGTTTATTTTATAAAAGTATTTTGTATACAACAACTGGAATTAAAGTTTAAAATGCAAAAGTCAAGTATCATTGTTCAGTTGTACTCTAAGCAAAAACATTCATTTCCAACCAATTCCTGTCATATCAAAGAACCTACTATTGATTGTATATGCCTAGCCTTTCTGCTTGTGACGTGATAATGGTTTGAATTTAAGTTTAAAATAAAAACGTCAAGTATGATGGTGCAATTCTGCTTTAAACAGAAACATTCATTTTGGATGTGCCCCTGTCATACCAAAGAACCTACTATTGATTTTATATGTCGGGCCTCAAATGCATTTGTGATGTTAGGCTGCATAAAGTATTAATTTTGGTCAAAATCGCCTGTTCCTTCTTTCATGGGATTATTTCGATTACCGATACTTATCAAAGACATTCCAATACAAAATCTATCGAGGAACATTGCAAAATATATAAAGTACATTTGTGTGAAATTTCATAAAAATCAGCCCAGCTATTGCAGAGTCTATAGGGAACGAGCTCACCTCCCAACCACCCACACACAAAGCTCCTTTTATATAATAGTAGGGATCCTATATTCTTTACCGCCCCATAACACAAGTTAGACACAAGGATCATATTTTTTAATGTGGAGAAAACGAACAAAAATAATTGTCTCATTCGTGAAGGATTTCTCCTTTACTAACTGAGAACAAAAAAAATGAAGTGAAGCATTAGAACAGATACTTCACTTTGAGTTATATATTTTTTATTTACTCTGAAAAGTTGACAACCAAAATAGAAATAAACTAAAAATTAGGCACAAGGCCATGAAAAAATTGGGGAGGGGGTGTCTATGGTCATCCTTGTCCCTGTACCTTTGTTAGTCTATGCTTGACCCGAGCTAAAGTTCTCATTCACCACAATACCACAAGCACACCGGGGGTCATCCTACCTAAGATTCACATATCATATCGTGTGTGTTTTTAAATGCATGCATAAATATGTTACAGAAGAGGACAGATCAACAAAAATGTGTTTACATTGGACTTCAAAACGACCATGTAACACAGTCAGCTGGGAAGCAACCCCGTCGTATTGTGTTCTACAGACGGGCAGTTCTAGGAAGGAAACTTTGCTCATGGAAAATTTCGTTCAGTTTTATGGTTGAGAGAGAGAAAGCGAAAATTGACAGTTGTTGTAGCTAGACAAGTTTTGTTGTGAATGTTTCATAAGTGGAGTGGCTCAGCCGAGCACTTAGCATAAAAAAATAGTGATAAAGTAGAGCAAGACTAGCAACGCCTCTTTTCTGTGAGATAAAGGTAGGTGGGAGGGGAGAAGGGAATCATTCACTAGATTTCAAAGTCGGTTTTCTATTCTCCCAAAACAGGAAAGTGTGCCCTGAGCAGTACCTCCAAAGATGTGGCAATAGTACTCCATCTTTTTTTTTTATTTTTTATTTTTTTACAACGTAGTCACCACTTATCCAGGCCTGGAAGCCACTTGGGGATAAGGGTTATTGCGTGTACAGTAATCAATGAGATAGCATCGTAGTAATCATTAGTATTGGAGATTTGATAAAATGTCTTACTTAAGGGGACGGTTCATCAGGAATTTGTTTATATTGGACTTGAAGACATCCAGGTTGTAATCAGGTAGGAAACAGGCAAACGAAACAGTATTTGGCTTTTATACTGATAGAAAATTGTATCAAAAGTGATATACCTTCTGAAGCAGTAGAATGAGCCAACCATTTATTTTGTTGGTCACATTGCACTTGCTGTACCATTCCAACAACTTCTGGAAGGCCCTATGGAAGTCCTCTTGTGTGAGCATCTCTATGATCCTCGTCACAACCCCTTTCATCTCCTCAATTATCTCATAATGTACAGCCTCTAAGGTTCTCCTTGAGCTTAGGGAATAACCAAAAGTCACAGGGAGCAAGGTCTGGACTATAGGGAGGGTGAGGAACTGTCTTGATGCCCATCTTGGTCAAATAGTCTGTGACAAGGATGGAGTTGTGGGCTGGTGCATTCGCGCAAATCTTCTGCATCTATACTTCCTAAGGAATAATTTTGTGTACAGTTCCCACACTGACATCAAACTGTGCACTTGTCTCTATAGATACACGATGGTTCTTATCCATGAAATTCTTTATTTGTCCACTTAACTCTGGTGTTCTGACTTCCTTACTCCTCCCACACCTCTCATCATCCCTCACAGACTCCCTGCCTTCCTTGAATTTTTTATGCCACTCAAAAACTGATGCTCGATTCATGCAAGATGGTCCAAAAGTAGTCTGAAGCATTCTATACCTTTCTGTGTAATTTTTTCCAAGTTTAAAACAGAATTTTATTGTATATATTAGTTGTTCTAAAGTGTCCTCCCATCCAGATTGCATTTTTGAAATTCACCAGTTGTGACAATCAGGCTTTAGTAGGGTGTATCCCAATTCCTTCTGTAGCTATTCATTTGAACCTAGAATCATAAAAATTGGTCAGTCATCTCATAAGATATATAGCAATAACATACTGAATTTTCAAGAGTCTACGACAATTTTAAATGCCTATGCAAAAAAAGCCTGGAAACTTATTTAAAGTACCTCACAAATATGACCTCATATGACAATCTACAGGGAATCATTTCTACCAAATTTAAGTTCCTTGATTTAATAATCTAAAAGTAAAAAAAAGTGGAGAGACAGAGGAACAATTTTTGCGTCTTATACCTGCCTGATTGCAAACATTTACTCCTGACACTGAGAAAAGCAAGGCTCAGCAGTTGCATGCAAAGTTAGGCAAAGTTTGGCTCAGGACACACCAAGAAATAGTGCAGAAGCAATGTTGTCATTCTCACTCCATTTCTACACCTGAAACATTTTTTTTTACCACATGCAGACGTGTAACGTTACCCAACACGTTGTAGCCTCAGTCGCAAAGTAGACAAAGAATAGAAAAGAACTTCACCTCACTTTTTTGTTGTACAAAAGCATTTATTTCCTCATTCTCCCACCATGCACGACTTTCCGTTATGGCTGTGACGTCTCTCATGTGATCTTGAACGTCATCCACGTCTCTAACGTGATCTCGAACGTTATCCACGTCTCTAACGTGGTCTTGAACGTCATTCATGTCTCTAACACGATCGTCTTCTCCAACGTGCTCTCTCTCCATTTATAGTCATTTTCCTTACAGTGACGTCATTTCGCATTTCGTAGGCATTTGCTTACCCGCGTCTGCGCTCTGTGACAGGGACAGAGATGACCAGATCTTGACATCAACTCCTGGATTTTCACCAAATTTCTGACACTATCATGTTACTCCCCCCCATACCACCATGAGAAAGAGTTGAACTTTGAGAGGTTGTTGTTGTTGTTGTTGTTGGTGGTGGTGGTGGTGGTGGTGGTGGTAGTCTTAGTGTATGCACAAGTTTGTTAGCGTTTTCAGTTTAAAAAACAAACAAACCAAAGGAAGCAAAATTTGTATTTAAAACAAAGTAAAAAAAATCAAAAAATACTAACACTCTCCCCACCCCCTCACTGGTTGTAATTCGCCGCCATATTTCATCACGCCTCGTTTCAGACAAGTATGCAGTAAATAAAAACAACAAAAACAAAATAATGAAGAATTTTTTTTTTCTATCATCTGTGGAAAACAACTTGCTGATTGCACTGCCGGTACTAACTAATTTTTTTTTTATGGAAATCGTTCCAGACAACGCTTGAAGCCACTTGATGCCAGGAGATAACAAGGACAAAAGATTATTATAGAAAAGACAGGAGATGCCTATTGACCTTAGTTTTGAAAAGACTAAGGTTACAGATAGGAGGAAAACGGTCAGCAGGAAGAGAGTTCCACAAGCCTCGTGTTCTTGGAAAGAAGCTACTAGAGTAGGAAGCTGTATTATAATGAAGTATCAAAACAGTGAATTGGTAAAGACCACTAGACCAACGAATCAAACGAGCTGGAATAAAAGAAGCAGACAATTCTGAAAAGCATATGCCATAATAGTATTTATAGAAAAGACTGAGACTAGCAACATCACGTCTCTGTCAGAGAGGTTGCAAGGAAGATGAAAGGGCAGGATCAATTAAATTACACATACGTTTCTGCAATTTATCAGGAACCCTCAAATGGGACAGGGATTTACTAGCCCAAATATGACAACAGTACTCCATTACATGGTCTGATAGTTGATTTGTAGAGATAGAGAATAGCTTCGGGTATGAGAAAGTGTTATGAGCGATAGAGTAATCTGATTTTACAAGACGCAGAAAAAGCAACGGAAAGATGCCAAAATTATATATACATATTTTTTTTAATAATAAGCATCTTCAAGACCCAAAGGTAGTCTAGCCCGTGAAAGTCATAATGAAAAGGGGGGAGGGTGGTGAGAGAAAATACAATTAATGTTAATATATTATATTATATTATATTATATTAATGTTAATTATATTATATTAATGTTAATATTATATTATATTAATGTTAATATATATTGTTACGGCTTTACCTTATCATGTGGTACAAAAAAAAAAAATTCTTCGTTTCTTTTTCTCTCTTAGTTTCCCCTCTCTGTCCTGCTCTAAGTAAATCTGTCGACCTAGTCCACAAATTCCAAAATTTCATCATGACAAGTTTCAAGAAAAAATACACGATTAAACCCGGTTCTCCAACTTCCAACGTAGACCCCTACTACCATGTCTCCTTCTCCAACATCAGGGGTCTACGTTCTAACCTTCCAGAGGTTGAAACCCAATTACAGGAGACTAAACCAGACCTTTTATTTTTAAGTGAAACTGGCATTGGACAGGTTATTTCCCTTGATGAGTTTGCAATTACAGGATACTCTAACTTAACTTCTAAATCTGACCCCCAAGATCGCCATGGGCATGGAATATGTGCCTATATAAAAGATAGCTTTCCATGTGGGAGGGACATCTCCAGGGAAGATCCTAACTTACCCTATATGTGCTTCCGGGTTGCTTTAGCTCACACTACTGCATTTATATTTACTCTCTATCGCCCCCACAACAGCGGAGTTACTATCTTTCAAAGCATATCTGAGAAAATTGACCAAGTCCTTTCTACTTATCCTTCAGCTAACATTCACGTATGTGGAGACTTCAATGTTCACAACGTCGAATGGTTGACCCACTCAAACAAGACCGATGATGAGGGGAGGTTCTATCATGATTTCTCCATTGCCTATGACCTCACTCAGATTGTTCAGGAACCTACCCGTGTGCCCGATAATGATGGCCAGTATGCGAGCCTACTAGACCTTTTTCTCACAACTTGCCCTGAACTATGTTCAGTTTCTGTTCTGTCGCCTCTTGGATCTTCCGACCACTCTGTTGTATCAATTAAGATAAAAATGAAATGTAATAAGTCCCCAGACGTACCTCTTCATCGTACAGTATATCGATACACTAAGGCTGACTGGGATAGCTTCCGTACATTTATATCTGATCTACCTCTGCATTCCATGTTTAAAAAGGATGTGTCCTCTATAGTATTAGACCTAACTGAATGGTTAATTGTAGGTATTGACCATTTCATACCCTCTAAAAAGTTTCAGCAAAAACCTAACAGCCAGCCATGGTTCTCTCCAGAATGTGCTGCTGCCATTGCGCACAGAAATCACTTTTTCCACTGCTTCAAACGTAATAGATGTATGGAAACTAAAGTCGCTTTCAGGACTGCCAGCAACCATTGTAAGAAAGTAATAAGGAACGCAAGAGAGTTATATGCTCAATCTGTTAAGTCCAAAGTAGCTGAGCAGCGGCTTGGTTCCCACCAGTTTTGGCAAATAGCAAATAGAATCCTGAACAGAAGCGTGTGCTCCATCCCAACTATTATCAATGGACCTGAGGTAATCTCGTCAGCATCAGACAAAGCCAAACTCTTTGTCAAGAACTTTGCAGCTAATTCTACCCTTTGCGACCAAGACCGCCAACCCCCAATATTTCCTCTTGTATCAGAAAACACGCTACATGATATACGTATATCTGTACGTGATGTTGCCAAGCTAATCAAAAACCTTGATTCCAGTAAAGCAACTGGCCCTGATGGTATTCCAATTATAGTACTCAAAAAACTTCAACCTGAACTAGCGCCCATACTTACAAAACTGTTTAAACGTTGTCTTAAGGAGAATAGTTTCCCATCTCCCTGGAAAATCTCATCAGTATGCCCTGTATTTAAGAATTCAGGTGATCGCTCATCCCCCTCTCAGTACAGGCCAATAAGTCTCCTGTGCGTCATGAGTAAGTTGCTAGAATCTGTATTAAATACAGAAGTAATCAAACATCTCAACAAAAATAACCTTCTTAGTGACACTCAATATGGTTTCCGTTCTGCTAGATCTACAGCAGATGTCCTTACAGTTATATCGCATAGGATTAGCAAATCTCTCGACGGTGGCAATCTTTCTAGGGCAATTGCTCTTGACATATCTAAAGCCTTTGATAGGGTATGGCATAAAGGTTTACTTCATAAGATCGCTAGCTATGGTATAGCTGGAAAAGTCTTCTCAATTATTAAATCATTTCTTTCTGATAGGTTCATAAGAGTAGTAGTTGAGGGGCAAAAATCAGAAGCTCACAGTATTAATGCCGGTGTCCCTCAGGGATCCATCCTGGGCCCAACTCTTTTCCTGATCTACATTAATGATCTTCCAAATCATATCCTTACATCATTTGTAGACATTTATGCTGACGACACTACCATTTATGGTACCACATCTAAGACAGTAAACGACCAAGTTCTCTCCAATTCTCTCTCCTCTGATCTTGAGCACGTAGTACAATGGGGAAAGGAGTGGCTGGTTACTTTTAATGCATCTAAAACCAAGCTTCTCTCTTTACATCATCAACATTCTAATCCACATTTGTCATCAATTGAAATGAATGGCTCTCGTCTTCAGGAGGCCTCAAGTTTTGACAAGCTTCTGGGCTTGACCATTACTCCTGATCTTAAATGGAACACGTATATCAAATCTGTTGCCAAGGCCGCTGGAAAAATGGTGGGATCTTTCTATCGATCCAGTAGATATCTCACTGCTGATGCTATTCTCTATCTATATAAGAGCCAGGTACGTCCAAGGATGGAATACTGTTGCCACATCTGGGCAGGAGCTGCTAGAAAGGACTTGGCCTGCCTTGATAGAGTTCAAAATAGACTTCGTAGCCTCGTAGGAGATGTCCTTTTCTCCTCCTTGCAACCTCTATCTCACAGAAGAGATGTTGCGAGTTTTTCTCTGATGTATCGTTATTTTCATGGAAAGTGTTCGACTGAGCTTCAATCTATGGTCCCCCCTCGCCAAACTTTCACAAGAAACACTCGTCTAGCTGTAAACACTATCAATAATTTCCCCCACTCTTTATCTGTCCCTAAACCTAAACGTAGATTCCATGAACAAAGCTTCTTTCTTAGAACTGCACGCCTGTGGAATTGCCTTCCGTTTTCCTGCTTTCCGGCTGACTACAATATGGTTTTGTTCAAGTCTAAAGTAAATAAGTTCTTGATGAGCCGTTCCATATAAGTTATTAAATTTACCAAATTTTCATTACTAATGATTACTATATTGACCAACTTCTACTGTACACTCTTTAACCCTTATCCTTGAGTGGCCTCTGGGCCTTGATAATGTGGTGATGCCTTTGTAAAAAAAAAAAAAAAAAAAAAAATATATATATTAATGGATGCAGCGACTTTAATTTTTCTCTATCCTCAAGGGCTGTGGAACTCTTTAGTAACAAAGTCTATTTTCTACGTGAAAAAAAAGAAGCAGCAGAAGCGATCACAGAGTGAGGCAACTTTCATCCTCGAGTAGTCATAAGAAATAAAGCGTTCTGTCAAAACCTAGCGACCTTGTGTTGTATTTTCTTACAATATTACAAATAAGGTTTAAACCGATTTTATGAGAAGCAGAAAGTTTGCATGCCTCTAAATATCTTTGCGTTTCTAATCATCCCGCATTTTTGTGGTACTTGTAAGTATTGGGTACACAAGAAGTGCAGCAGAATTACAAATAGGTTGAGAGATGATGACTAGTTTGTATACAAGAAGTGTAAAATAATGGAGACGGATAAGAACAGATGTAGAGATTTCACTCAGTTCTGTAGCAGTCGAAATTTGCTACAATAGCAGGCAGGGGTAAAATCTAGCAGCTCGAGATATAAATCTTCCGTCTTACTGGCCTGTCCAATCACAAACCAGCTCTCAGTCATGTGACCGAGTGTATAAAAAAGGTAAAACCGATAAAGCTCTCTCTCTCTCTCTCCCTCTCTCTCTCTCTCTCTCTCTCTCTCTCTCTCTCTCTCTCTCTCTCTTACTCTCTTTTTCTCATGCGAATGTCTGCTGCCAGCGAAAGCCAGGGAGAAAGAAAGAGAGAGATAGAGCGTTGTCGGTATTCACTCGGTCACGTGATTGAGAGCTGGCTTGTGATTGGGTAAGCCAGTAAGACAGAGGATTTAAATCCCGAGCCGTGAAATTTCGTTCATGCCTGCTAGTCAAATTTTGACTGCTACAGATACCTTATATATTTTTTAAACACTTCGCCGACAAAATGTTTGACTTTTCTTATCTTGGTCAATACCTATTGTATAATAAATCTTTTTTTTTTTTTTTTTTTTTTTTTTTTTAAATATTCAAATTTGTGTCGATCTTCCTTTTTCACAGATGTCTCAGGAAAGATTTTCCCATCCAGTCTTGTTCACGTATGTTTCAATCCGAGGATAAAAATGTCTTTTCTTCTTTTTTTCTTTGGTTATGTAACCGTTCTTCATCGTCACTAATAAGACACGAGTGTAGCAACATATCTCTATCTCTGCTATTACATACAAGTCACCTTGTGTGTATGTGTGTGTGTGTGTGTGTGTGTGTGTGTGTGTGAGTTCCATCCACATAAGTTCTGAAACGGCTGAGCCTATCTTTTGCAAATTTCACACAAAACTAATTAATATATCTGGCAGCGTTCTTAAATAAGTTTTGTACAGAAGTTCACCCAATAAGTATCGAAAATCGATCTTAAAATTAGTTTTTCTCTCTTATAGATGGAAAAGAATATTTTTTTCATGGCAATATTTTATGTTACACCGGCTAAGGCAAATACTAAAATCTCAGCAAATCATTTCTTAAAAAAAAAACAAAACAGATTTATTGTCATTTGTGGATATAGCTGAGTGGAAGAGCATTTCACTGCAAATCGAATGATCCCCTGTTCAAGCGTGGGTGTACCTCACCATTTTATTTTATTTTTTTTCTTATTAATGAGTAAAATTTACGATGAAAGAAGAGGTATCATTTAAAATCGCCACAAATCATTTCTTCCTTTGCATATTTTAAAACTAAACATTAATCACAAGTGACTTTTCCAGAGAATTCATTGTCAAGCCCAAATATCAGCTGATGTGACGTGATATTGTAAACAAATGCAGATTTTATATATATATATATATATATATATATATATATATATATACACACACACACATATGTGTGTGTATTTTTTTTTTTTTTTTTTTTTTGTGAATCAGTCCACTGGCAAATTATTTCTTCGTAATATCTAATAATCAATACAGGATTGATTCTATAATAAAACATACGCAGACTACATAAATTAAAATATTCGCCTGGGTGGGGGTAGCTATATATATATATATATATATATATATATATATATATATATATATATATATAAGTGAAAGTGTCTGTCCGTGTGTCTGTCTGTCTGTCTGTTAACATTTCCCTACACAATAACTTTGTCAATTTTAAGTCTACAGACTCGAAATTTGATATACAGAGTATTGAGATTTGGGAACATTTTTGTAATCCATTTTCGGCCAGAAATTTGGCTATTAAGGGGTCAAAGTTCAACGATTTGACCTTTGAGAACTCTACCAAACTACTCCGACAATTTTGGGTCTAAACACTTGAAATTTTAGATATAGGTTCCTTGGACATGGATCTAACTTAATAACTTGATTTGAGCTTAAAACAATAAATGTTAAGGGGTCATAATAGGGATCAAAGTTTTTTAAAAAATTGACCGCTTGGTCTCTACCAAATTACTCTTTTCGGTTGTCTAGCCTTAATCAAGACCTACGTCACTTCCGGTTTGGCGGTGTTCCTAACAGCAAAAACGTCAGGGTTTTTTTCCCCCGTTCTTTTCCTCCTTTGCGATACGGGTTCGGGTTTGCCTTCCTACTACCACTTTATTTTTTTGTTGTTCAACATATACCTCCAAACACCCGGGCAACGCCAGGTACTCATGCAAGTATATATATATATATATATATATATATATATATATATATATATATATATATATATATATATCAGTTTGACAAGAAAGTTCTTACGGATTTAAACTTTTAAATTAACACATCTCAGCTCTAACAAAAATTTATTGATCAAAATATACAGCATCAGAATGAACACACGTTTGCCATATTAAAGTAAAGTAAAAAAAAAAAAAAAGAAAATGCGTTTTGGTGGCAATGAATTCACTGAAGGCGTTTTTGATATTGCTTAGGTTTTTAAAGCATTTCTCACGCAGAAAGTTGTCGAGATGCTTGTAAAAGTGGTAGTCACTACTTGAGAGAGGTCTGGAGAGTATTGCAGATGAGGCAGAGTTTTGTAATCCAATTTGTTCAACTTTAGCAACGTGTGGTCGGGCATTGTCATGGAGGAGAATTGAGCCTTTCTCTTGACTAATGCTGAGTGTTGTTGTCGAAGTTTCTGATGCATTTCATCCATTTTTTGACAGTACTTCACCGCCATAATGGTTTCGCCTGCATTCAAAAAACTGTAATGGATGAGACCGGTCACAGACCACCAAACAGTCAGCATGACCTTCTTTTTTTACAACTCTGGCTTTGAGAAGTGTCGTGGAGACTTTCTTTTTGTTCGGCACTGTATATATATATATATATATATATATATATATATACTAGCATTTCAGCCCGGCGTTGCCCGGGTGTTTGGAGGTGTATGCAGAGCAAAAAAAAAAAAAAGAGTAAATTTTTTTTTTAATTTTACCCCTATTATGACCCCTTAAAATTTATAGTTTCGGGCTCAAATCACTTTATTAAGTTAGATCCAGGTTCAAGGAACCTATATCTAAAATTTCAAGTGTCTAGACCCAAAATTGTCGGAGGAGTTTGGTAGAGTTCTTAAAGGTCAAATCGTTGAAATTTGACCCCTTAACAGCCAAATTTCTGGCTGACACCCGTCACATCGATTTTCCCAAATCTCAGTACCCAGTATTTCAAATTTCGAGTCTGTAGACTAAAAATTGACAGAGTTATTGCGTAGGGAAATGTACACAGACAGACAGACACACAGACAGACACACAGACAGACAGACACGTTCACTTTTATATATATATATATATATATATATATATATATATATATATATATATATAAGAGAAAAAAGAAATTAAAACTGTAAGTTGAAGTTTCTTTCTGTCCTATAATGAGAAGAATAGCAAGAATACCATTCTTTGAAACTCCGCGGAATAAGGACTTTGTAAATTGTTTTTTGGAGTATTTGGTCAGACAATAAATTTGATTGTAAATTTCAACTTATAGTTTTAATTTCTTTTCTCTTATAATAAGCTCTACTATATATTGTGCGTATTGAGCTTTTTTATTTGGTTGGGATTAAATTATCTATATATAAATACTGGCATTTATATTAGATTGAAGTTTACCATTGCGTATTTCAGGTAAACACTGCATCTCCTTTGATTTCATTATATATATATATATATATATATATATATATATATATATAAGAGCAAACAGTTAATGAAACATGTTAAAAAACACTTTGAAAAAGAGTTAAAAACAGATTTAATCTAAAAAGGAAACACTTGATAAGTGGATAGCCCTTAATCCACGGAGTTTCGAGGAAATACTTTCCTTCTCATCAGAGGGTAGGAATTAGCAAAATGCTGGATCGGATTTTGCATACAAAACTATTAGTTATATCAGTCAAAGATCTTACTTGATAACAAAAAGTAAAGCAGAGGGAATATGGTGAAGAAAAAGGTGATTACATGTGAATGGATTTTCTGGTCAAAGGTAAATAATCCAATGATGGTAAAATCCAAAAATATAACTCCAAAAAAAGTTAATTGAATTTCCATTTGCACAAGTAAAATCCAAGGAAATCATGTAATTGGAAGATGGCCCAAAATAATCCAAAAGGCCGAAATCCATGTAATAATTCACAAATATGTACAAGGAAAAGGGGGAAAATTCCAATAATATTAATAAAAGAAAAATAAGATATGTTTTTCACACGGCTGCCGAGACATAATGTAAATAAGAAAGATCAGGGAAGAAGAAGAGGAAAAAAGATTAAATGGTGATAGAAAAATATAAAATAGAAAAGCAAATGTCAATATGACCCAGACAAAAAGATGTTAAAGGCGCAAAAAAAATATAGGGCAAAGAAATAGGTCAACTGAAATGTACAGGTTATTACTTAAGAAAATGTCAGCAAGAGTTGTTAAAAGACATTAAATGGAACCCATAAATAAATAAGTAAATTAATAAATAAAAAATAAATAATAAAAAAATAAAAAAATAATAAATTAAAAAAATAAATAAAATATAAAATAAAAAAATAAAAAAATTTTTAAGGGGAGAGGATGGCCGGTATCTGCAAATTCAGGATAAAACAAGTAAGTATGTAAGTAAATACATATAGTAAAATATAAGTAAATATATATACAGGATATAGTTATGTGGGTAGATTGATATATTAGATAGAAAGAAATATTTAAAGACTAAGACGGAAATTGCAGATAAAAACCGGCCAAACAAAGAAGAAATAAAGAAGTAAAATAAAGGAGTATTAAGTTATAAAGTATTAAGAAAGTATGTAGAAAAAACGATAAAGTTAAAGAAAAATTATATATCTATCTGAAAGGTTAAAGTAATAACTATGTAATTTCAAAATTACCATAATTAAATTTGGACTTATGTTTACAGAAAGAGATCAGTTCGTTTTTAGAATTTATTATATTGTTACTTTGAGGGGAAGTAATTATAGTTATAGCTTCGGTTGTGACTTCGAGCCTGGAGTATAAGACTTAACTTTTTTTATGATAGTCCATTTGATTGAGAAGGGGGTATTATTAGAGTTAAGTTTTTTAATTAAAGTGGTTAGAGAAGTTCCTTGGTTATTATTAGAATTATGGTTGTTAAAAGAAGAAATGTGGTTTTATATTATTTTCTTAATTAATGTTGAAGTAGCGCCGATATATGTATGTACTTTATTAAAAGCTCGAGGTCTGATATTAATATTAATTTGCTGATTTGTATTAGTTAAATAATTTGAATTTTGTTCATAGTGTTCAACAAATGGTGGGACAATGATTGTATGAGGACTATTTTGGAGGGGATAATGAGTGTTGTTAGTGTTAAGATGGCTCTTAGGAGAATTATTATTATTATTATTATTATTATTATTATTGCTAGTTGTATGATTGTAGATGGAGGGGCTGCTTGAGTGGTATATTGGATTAGTAACTATATCAGATGGAGGATAGGAAGAAGGATAACTTGAAGACGAAATATTAGTGTCTGTTATGGGAGGATTGCGTAGGAGCTCAGTAATTGTGCATGGATATTTAACATCTTTATGGATGCAATCATTATTGAGTGGGCAAAGGTGTTTGTTATTACAATTACAGTTAGTTTTGGGTTTAATTGGGAAAGGGATATTTTGGGCTGATTTAATTTTTTTGTTATTAGATGTTAAGGTTCTTTATGCTGGATTAGGCATTGTTGAATAAGAAATTCTGATTGAGTTTTTATTGAAAATAGAACTATATCTGTGTGGGTATTTGAAAGAGTTTTGTACAATGTTGAAGAATTCCTTAGGTATATTAGTTTTGACATTTACGCTAAATGGAGGATTAAACCAAATATTTTTCTTTCTCCTGATGCGACTGGGTGGATCAGAGGTATTGCGATTAGTATTTTGGTTTGGATCATATATGTAGACTGTTTCATTGTTATTGATAGCGGCAGATCTTGTTATTTGAACTGGTTTCTTACGAGTCATATTGTGTGTGATTACAGATTTAAGGCGGCCTGCAGGAGGAGCATAATTGTTGTATTTAATCTTTTCCTTGTGTCCTGAGTTCCTTAAGGCATTATTGAAGAAAGTAGCATTTTGATTAAAAGTTTTTTTTATCAGCAGAAAAAGAAGAAATTCTTCTAGAGACGGATGGTACTATAGATTTTATAATTGAGTTGGGGTGGTTAGAAGATTTATGGACGTATAAAAACGTAAGGTTAGGTTTATGATAGGGGCTATGAGTTTCGGTGTTAAAATTAAGTGTAACATCTAGAAAATTTTAAGTTTTTTGTTTGGTTCGATAATTATAGAAAGGCCAAAGTTATTAAAGAAGTTATGTAATTTTTAATTGTTTTGTTGTACTCTCTTGGCCTGGCTGTTGTAGTAAAAAGGGCATCATCTCTATAAAGGCCCTGCTGAATATGTTTATATATATATATATATATATATATATATATATATATAATCATCCACATATAGTACTGTTTCGCTGTATCACAGCTCATCAATGCTGCGTAAAAAGCACTTTTCTCTAGCCAGAGATTGAACCTACAACCATTGCATTGATAGTCGGCAGTTCAAACATAGTTTCTCACTTTTAGACATTGTCAAAAAAACAAAAAACAAAAAACAAAAAACAAAAAGAGCCATAAATCTATCAGGCCCAGCTATATCAGCCAAGCTCAAATCTCTGTTCCACCACCGCAATGTTGAATCCCTGCGTGCCTGTTTTACAAGTACTTTAATGGAATGTGCTCTGATGAACTCATAGCACTTGTTCCCCCTCGACATGCATAATTCTGACTAACCCGACAAACAGCAAAATACCACTCCATCACTTGATGTCTCTAGATGCCGGAAAGTCTTCTACTCTAATAATTTCTTCCCTTGGACTGCTTCACTTTGGAATTCCTTCCCTGTTTCCTGCTTCCCTAACTGTACTAGCCTATAGAAGTTTAAATGTAATGTGAGCAGTCATCTCGCTGCTCAACTACCCGCAGTCCCTGATTAGACACGATCTCAAATAGTATCCCCTTACATTTTAAGTTGCAATATGCCTTGTTTGGGATGAAAATGAGTTAACATTTTGTGAACACACACACACACACACACACACACACACACACACACACACACACACACACACACACACACACACACAAAAAGAAAATTACTGCAGGAGGAATACGAGAAACACACGAGAATTATATGTTTCGATGAATTGAACGATATCTCAATCACACGTTTTGAGGATCTACCTAGTTCTCGAGATCATGTTTAATAATAGCAGAAAATATTGTTACATTGTTGGAGGTGGATACGACCTTGTATATACTGGTGCCAAATAACGTACGTGTGTATATAGTTAAATCGTAGTGTGTTGTATGTGTACGTGTTTGCGTTTGTGATGTATTTGTGTCACGGAGGGGTTCTGTATATGTGCATATTGTTTGCATCGTGATGTGAACGTGGCCTAATAAATGTCTGTCGTGTTCTTATCATAAACGGAAAATATGTATGCAACTGGTTACTTTCCCTAAATCTCTATTTTGACCCCCCTCATTATCTTATTGTAACTCTTGTCTGTCAACGATCACAAAATAAAAGTTTTTTTTTTTTTTTTAAATTATGGGAAAAATACACAGTTAGTTTATTGTTTTGGAATTCAACATAACTTCTTATTAAACACTATCTTTCTGATCTCTTGAAGAGACATGGAATTGCGCTATTTATCGGCATGTACAGATTAAAGGTTTAATAACCTCAATTATATAAACGCTGTCAAGCGATCGCTTGACAGTTTGGGTGCTGGTAGGAGTAGAGGAGAAGGAGGAGGATTGTGTAGGGGTGGCTATGAATCTTGTTCGAACATGTTTTTTTTCCTCACATACACACCCACATGTACGCACGCACATACGCACACACACGCACACACACGCACTCACGCACGTATATACACATCCACGTACACACACATGCACGCATTGGTGATGTCACTTCCTTTTAAGTGAAATCCAGACATGCACAGTCAGAACACTGACCCCCGGTATAAAAGTCAACAACAATGTTCAACTTCCTCTTTCTTCCCTTTTGCCTTGGTTTGTCAACCAGACAAATTCGCGTCCACAGCTTGTGGCCTGAAGACACTTCCACGTGGCTGACTGCTACCATGCACGCACGGCTTTACTGTGGTCAAACCTCTCTCTCTTTCTTTTTCTACATGCTGGACTGCCATTTCTCTTTCCCCTACTTTATTCCTCTTTTTCCACGCACTTAGTCGTCAACGACTGAACGGAACACGTGTTCCACCTAAACCATTTATTTCAACAGAAAATAAACATGTTTATTTTATTCAGCAATTGAGTTTTTTTTCCTTCCTTCCATTCATTTCATTATTTTCTTTTGTAGCGAGTTAGGATTATTATATCCTGGTCCGCAACAATCTCAACTGTTTTTTGTTTTTTTTGCTAAATATCCTATCAAATTATATTTATCTATTTTAAAAAATATTTCAGCATCGAAAAAAAAATAGTCATGTTTAAGCAAAAAAGTTATACAACATAGTTGTAAAAACGATTTTTAAAAGATAAGGTGAAATCCTCCCCCTCCTCAATGAAATCGCAACTCTCTTTTAAACATATTTTATTCTTCCGTAGGTTACAATGATTCACGTATTTTTAAACAATAGACTTGCAATTGTAAAGATTTTACCCGACTAACTCAAAACATATTTCGAAGGGCCAATCTTACTTGAAGAGACATACAAATTCAACTCAGAAAAACAAACTCACGTCCAGTGTGCCGGTTCCAACTAATCTCCCTTACTCATAGGTTAGATCATATGTACCTTTGTCCGGAAATCTTAGATTCTGAACCTTTTCTCATTCATCACCATCCGGTCACTCAGAAGGATCACCCGCATATTTGTTTACACTAACGGGGAGGCATCATCCACTTGAAAAGGGTATCTGTTTACTGGAGAGAACTTGAATGCCGACTGGAATAAACTTGAATACCTACTGGAGAGAACTTGAAATCCCACTAGACACCATTCTCTAGTGTCTAAAGTCTTTCTGCACAGGGATTTGTCAAGACAACCTGGCATGAAGATACCTTTCTGTAGACGTTTAGCCTGACTAAATATTCAAAATAATAGTATTCGCAGCCCAAATAAGACTTCCTCAGTATGGCTAACCCACACTAGTTTAAATAAGGAATGGTGTACCTCCTTCAAGTGATGTTACATCAAGTAACAATACGAAGCTGGATACTCCACCAGACTAGAGAAATTCTTGTCCTGGAATACAGTAAGACTATGTGATAAAAAAGAGATATAATAAAGATTATAACATAAAAAAGAAAGATAAGAAAGATTATAATACATTTAAATGGTCAATTGAGGAGAGGAAAAGTATGTTCTCAACTTCTTTACTAACGTCTTGTTTCTTAGATAAAGAACGTTAATGAAACATTCGAATATCTATGTATTTCATATAGAATTCAAGTGTTAGTTCCAGGTAGGAACCCCCTTGATTTCTGAGAATTTCGACTAAAGGAAAATGTAACAGGAGAGCAATCTATCAGCAAGTCTTAGGGACATATACCTAGAAGACTAATTGAAAATAAGTCATACACCATTCATTATGACTATACAATTCCTGCATCCATGTACCTAGAAGACGAAGCTGTTAAACTTGATATAGTGAAATGGGATGGGGGGGGGGAGGAAGAAGCAACCCTAATAAAAATTAGTGTCCCAATAATGCTGGGTTAAAAAAAGCTGATATGAAGGAGATAACGAACTACCAAAATGTTATCTACGACATGAAAAGAAACTGGAATTTTAGGAAGATCTTCATTATTCCAGTAATTACAGTAGCAACAAGATTTATGAGATATATTAAAAAAAAACTACTGGGCAAATATACCTGATAAACCAAGTGCAAAAGAGATACAAGCAAGTGCACTTAAAGGTACTGTTAAAATTTTAAAAAAATTTCTCGGTTCGAATGTTTGAGATAAAAAGTTAATGTCTAGCATCTGGTAGGATGCCCCATCGCCAGCTAAAAGAGAATAATAATAAAAAGAAATAAAAAAAAACCGGAGATCATTATTTTTTTTAAGTATCTTGCTCTTATCGCGAAGTCCGATTTAAAGAGACACTAACAGAAAATTCTGTGTGGCTACACATGCAAGCATACAACACTAAATGTGCTACAATCTACAATCGTATTTGGGATGTTCATACATACTTGCGTTGCTTAACTTGGATGATCTGGCGTATTTAATATAACAATGTGTAAAAAAATAAAGAGAAATAAGGTATAAACTAGACTAAATATAAGGCAGGTTTATTTATTACGGAGGTGGTATGCTAAAGGAAAACGTAAGAGGGACATAAAAAAAATATGTTGCAGAAAGAAGGTGAAAACACGTGATACATAAAGAATTACGGACGTGATTATTGATGAAAAGGCATGTTGAAAGGCTACGTTAGTTGTCTCAACACACAAGCCAAAATGCACGTATTGCCAGGGTAAACAAACAGAAAGAGGAACACAGAAAGATGGAGAACGAGGGAGAGAGAGAGAGAGAGAGAGAGAGAGAGAGAGAGAGAGAGAGAGAGAGAGAGAGAGAGACGTTGGCAATGTGGACTGACTTTATTGATGTTCTATTAATGTATAACTGAGACTAGTAAAAAGAGTCTCAGTATGATTGCTATCATATTTTCAAAAGTATCTGATGGGAAAAGGCGTCAGAGAGAGAGAGAGAGAGAGAGAGAGAGAGAAAGAAAGAAAGAGAGAGAGGTAGATAGATAGATAGATAGAGAGATAGATAGATAGATAGAGAGAGAGAGAGAGAGAGAGAGAGAGAGAGAGAGAGAGAGAGAGAGAGAGAGAGAGAGAGAGAGAGAGAGACAAATTGCGTCCAACCAGTTTGAAAGCCAACAAGAAAAAAGACTGAACTTTGATTTCCGGATGCAGAGAGTGCATTCTATCTTGGCTAGTATGGTTTATATGAGATGCTTAAAGAGAGACAATGGATGAATATTCTGAGTCTAAAATCTTATTTGGGATGTTAGACATGCTGCTTGCCCTGTGTAGTATAAATGTACTCAGCTTTCTTGTATAAGTGCTTAGTGAACACGTTTGCGTGCATGTTATAAAACTTATTTTTCATTTTTATCTGCTTCGTGGATCCGCTGTACACATTTGTATGTGTCAGAATGGCACAGTATTGAGATAGAAAAGCTACTACGTATCATGTTAATAGATTTCTGTTTTCAACACAAATGCAGGCCTGTGCGAAAACAATAACAATACTAATAAAAACAACAACAATAATGATAATAATAATAATAACAACAACAACAATACTACTACTACTACTACTACTACTACTAATAATAATAATTATCAAGGCCTTTTTTTTAATGTACTATTAGAAAAAAATATATGGAAATATAAAAATGAAATCGATGAGTAAAGAATTAAAAATTATTGGATATGAAACCGGGGAGGTTGTTGCCAACGAGAAATTACCGGTAACCGGTTTATTTTGCTTTACCTAATTATTTGTGACCTATTTAAGAATAATAGAAAGACAAACAAATGCAGACGCTAATTTCAATAGAGTTTATTGACTAATTTTAAAACACGTATGCGTACTGTTCATTATAATTCTACAGCAACGATGTGTACGTACCTTTCTCTCCCAAAAAGATTTTTCCGAGAATCTCACCGCGCTTATCTTTCTTCTCTCTCCACACACATATATACACCCACACACCTTTCTGTGTCATCCTCTTCCCACAGAATCCTCACTTTTCTTCTCCATCCCTACATATACAGTTATGTATAAGTGCACTATAAATAAGCCCATAAAGTAGTATAACCAAAATATATCCACTCTTCCCATACGATTTATATGTTTCGATTAATGTTCTTATATTTAGTCTAGTTTATACCTTATTTTTCTTTATTTTTTACACACTGTTATATTTGCCAGATCGCCGAAGTTAAGCAACGTTGAACCTGGCCAGTACCAGAAGGGTGACCATTTGGGAAGGCAAGGCGCTGTATGTACCGCGAGGTAAAATACCAGGTTGAAAAACTGGCGTGGTCTATCCTTCTCTCGAGAGCCGTTGTAGGTACCCCATCTAGTGATGACGTCATGATAAAAGTACCCTTGATAGCCCTGGCGAAGCATCAAGTATTCAGCTATCGACAAGATTTGAATAATAACACTACAAACTCGTGTAGTGAGTTCAATCTCAGCTACGGCCGCGATGTATGGATGATTATATTACAAAAATGAGCGTATGGAAGCAAGAAGGACGAACGAAGTTTAATTTCAACTTTTATTCAGGGTCAATGCGATTGTATCAGGTGCTGTTGGTATTGTCAGGATGTGCCGATGATGACGGAGGCGGTGACGGGGACATCGATCAGCTGCTTGGAGTAAGGATAGCGGTCTGTCGGTAGGCTCTTGGGAGTCGGTGGTGAAGAAGGGGTAGTCTGGGCAGCTACTGCAGGTGTCGTCTGGGATGAAGTTGACGACGGCTGGCTGCTGCTGATGCTGTGGCTAGGGCTGCTGCTGATGTTGTTATTGATGAGGTTGACGACGGCTGACTTCTGCTGATGCTGTGGTTTGAGCTGCTGCTGGGACGGACAACCTCACTGCTCGGCTGCCTGGTTGTCGAAAACCAGCTATATTTATACTTGGCCCGCGGACGTAGTTGAAAACATGATGGCTTTGGGCGTTGATACGTTGTTTTAGTTTTAGAGTTGTGTTAGTTTCCATGTCTTAATGTACAGCAAGAAGTCATTTGTTTGGGGGTCATGTTCACTTGTCCGTATCAGATTTATGCTGCTATACTCGTGGAGATATTCGGGAAAGAATTATGTTCTAATAGTGTTCCATGGATTAATTATTCGTGTCGATGTTCGTGCAGGAGGATCGTCGGCTGTGATGTTCATATTTCAAACTTGATTCTTTTTCCATTGAATGGTTCTCTGTAGTAGTTTTCTTGTTGATATGACTTGCGAATTATGCCGTTGATGTAGACCCCTAAAAAAGACTTTGACGTTCTCGTGAGCATTTGGTATGCCCGTTTAGTTTGTGTCGCCATTGTTGTCACTATCACTGTTCCTGTTGAGTTTGTGTTTTGTTTATGTAAATCTGGAGGTATATGCGATATAACAATACCTTCCACTATAGTGTTTATACAGGCATACGCAAGGAGCTCATCTTCAAGTGGAAAAATTCCTATAATATTTTTTGTGGTTAAAACAATCGTTAACTATTCTACAATTCCAAGTAACAATTTTCGGATTTAAATTCGACTGCTGTCAAAATTCATTACTTCAAATTCAATACCGTTGTCAAAAACTCTGCTGTCAAAATTCATTACTTCAAATTCAATACCACTGTCAAAAACTCTGCTGTCAAAATTCATTACTTCAAATTCAATACCACTGTCAAAAACTCTGCTGTCAAAATTCATTACTTCAAATTCAATACCGCTGTCAAAACTCTCTACTCCAAAACACGACACACTGTTGAAAAAACTTGCTACTCCAGCATCCAAATCCAACTTTAATCTAGTCCTTGAAAAAAAAAAAAAAAAAAACAGACTTTTTATTTCAAATTTATGATTGCCACAGTTGTTAGTGACACGATGTGAAGACTCAAATAGTTTTTGGTAATGGTGTCTGTAAACAGGAGTAGTTACTGGTCATAAGACAACTAGATGCAAATTGTTATTTGAGAGAGGTATAGGGGTAGTTTGTACGCGTAAATAGTCGTGTAGTAGACATAAGTATTGGCATTTATTTCTTATTTCGGAGAGAAGCCCATCGGAGGTGATTTGGTCACACTAAAACCAACCAGACTCAAGTGTGTATTAATTTTTAGTGAACCTTTGACGAACTACTTCCAATCCCGTGAGATTTAAACAGCAACTCTATGGAGGTGACGTTGGCTAAATAGTAAACAACATGAATTGACAATCTGATTGTGCCAAGTTCGAATCCAGCTCGTTCCATAGAAACATTTTCAGTTAGAGACATTGACAACCTTTGCGTAGTCCCTACTCCTGAATGTACCCAATGTTTTTTTTAGAAAGAATTCCAACTGGAAAGATATCAGGAAAACGAATGCCAATAATAATCATCTGATTCATACGAAATGAATAAACTCAATAACAATAACAACAAAAGCAACAGTATCAGCTGCTACTCTAAAGAATTGGCTGGCATCATCCGTGTCTCAGTCCACTACACAGCCAAGCAAGCAAATCTCCACTGAAAAAAACAAAAAACAAAACAAAAACAAAACAAAACAAAACAAAAAAAAACGCAAGAAAATACTTTTGGTGGCCGAATTTTCTTATTTTCTTATTTCCTTCACTGTGACACTGTTTAAAATTTCGGCAACCTACACCTAACGGTGTAGTTCCCTCAAACAAAAATATCGTTGTTATTTATAAAAGGACTTTGTTTCCCTTTCGTTTGACGATTGTTTTATTACAAAATATTATAGGACGTTGTCTTACAGTCTACGCAAAGATCAAGCCCTTATAGTTGTTGCCAACTAGAACCGATATCGGTGAGGTGTTTTGCGGGGTAACAGGCTTCGTGATGTTCTATAGGTATAACGTAAAGCTAAATTGATTTTTATCAAACCAAGCGTGTCGTTTATATGGCTATCGTTTGGCAGGTGTTGGCTTTCATCATTGCGTCTTATGTCTTGAATGTACAGTTATTAGTCGATTAAAAAATATAATAATTCAGAACACGATCGTTTAAACAATAATCTATACTATTAATAAAATTCTAAATGTTTATTTATTTATATGTGTGTATAAATATATAGCAATGTCAGAAGTCGCCATTAAAAATGCGTGATAAAAACTTGAATAATTAGACTTACTATCTTAAAAAAAATTTTTTTTTTAATTTTTTTTTTTAATTTTTAAAATTTGGTCTTTGCTCCTTTTATTGATAGAAAAATAGGGTTTACATTACATTTTTCAAGTAGTTATAAGCTTCGAAAGATAGTAAGTCTAATTATTCAAGTTTTTATCACTTTAATACTTTTTTATTTAACAGGTATAATAGCAAAATATTTAATATTTGTTTTGTTTTTAATCGGTTTTCTTTAAAAAAGATTTCAAGAAAATCAACGAATTTTAACTAACTTCGAATATAATAAATATATATAAATTCCAAAAAATCACTTACCTATAAAAAATACTAATCAATGGGTACTTCCATTCTTCATTGTTAAGAATTTATCCATATTCATATTTTATATTCCATCTACTTTTTAAATAAAGGAATTTTTTAAGCAAAGATTAAAAAATACCGCGATTTCAAATTGTCATATCAGATGGTCACAGAGAGGGGGTGTCTCCCTTCCTTCCAATTGAGAACAAAGGTGGCCTAAAAGCGATATAATTAATCCCCCCTTCCTATTTCTGACATGTCTTTGCTGTCAACAAAAGTTAGGCATATGGGTCACCGTACTGAAAAATGATCACATTTCACTCATCAGTTTTGGCCGTATAAAGAAAAAAATCCGCTCTACCAATTTTCCATTTTTTTTTTTATTCTCTTAAAAAAATACATGAGTTTTTTTATTTAATATATTTTATTTCTTCTTTATGGAGTGATTTTTTTTTAATATCTAAATAAATAAATAAATAAATAACATTGAATGAAATAGAAAAAATTGTCGTCAGCGTCCGATATTTACTTGAAAATCGAATCAGAACTTGAGGTTTCACTTAAAAAAAAAACAAAAAAAAAACAAACAAAAAAAACAACGTGCTTTTAAAAAAAAGGTTTTACACTTTGGACTTTACAGATAAATTTGCAAATAACTATTCTTTTTTTTGTTTTAAATTAGATTATTTTATTTAGTGATCTTTTATCTTCAATTTGTGATATATAAAAATTAGGTGAGAAAATTATTTATTTTCATTTGAATAGACATTTCAAAATGGGGGGTGGATTAAAGAAAAAAACGCTTGTCTAGAATGTTATATTCGGTTTATTGGAAAAACCATAAAATTTCACATTGAACCTGAAAATATCGTAAAAATTGAACCAACAGAAAAATTTTGATAGATTTTTAAAGTGAAAAAATTGAAAAAATTTAACTCGTAAAATTCAATTGATTTCATTACGTAAAAAATGGCTGCATGAGCGCGCGCATGCACTTTGTAAACAGTGTTTTTAAAAATATAAAAAATAATATTTCTATTATTTTTTTAAACACCTTTAATAGTTTATTTTGGAAGTATATTCGATAAAGAAATTAAACAACCCACTTTAAAAAGAGAAATTACGAGTTTTTTTTTAAATATTTTATTCGCAGTTTTGTGTTAAGTTATTTATATATATATTCTTCATAAGTTTCGGTTTCGACTCAAGCTGATGCCCCCAGGTCGTATGGATATATTTTTTGATTTTTTAAATCACAACTTTATAATATATAAGAATCAATAGAAAATTGACTCTATGATAATATATACAAAATCCGAATAAATTATTATATTCAAGCGTATTTTATGACCGGGCTACGCCGGGCTACGCCGGACGTCCCGGCTAGCTTAGATAAATGCTTTTGCAGTTTTAACAAAAGAGTGGAGGAGAAATCCTTCACGACTGAGACAATTTTTATTTTTGTACCTTTTCTCTACGTTAAAAAACGACCCTGGTGTCTAACTCTGTCCCGTGGGGAGGCATTGTAAATAGGTACAATAATAGCAGGACGTCTCCATTTATGTTGGACATCTACAGACTGCCAACAGCAATATATTACATATTCCGTTGTGAAATTTCCACAGGTCTCGCTAGTCATTTTATAAAATCAACAACCTTCGGGTCCTGTGGTTCGACAACTGGGCAAATACAAATAATTAAACCTGTCTACCGCCACAACCAGACTTCAATATGGTACATAAACAAACTCGCTTTCTCCCACGGGACTCTCTAATCTTTTGTCCCCGTCCACACATGGATGTACGTTCCTACTACTAACTTCAGCACGCATCCATGAACTCTTTCGACGGGTCTTTCTAATCTTTTATCCATACGCATAAACTCATTCCAGTAATAACTCATTTTCATACAAGTCGTACTAAACAAAGATATTCAATAAAGTTGTTATTAAATGTTAAAATAAGACACCTGTCTTTCCTTTATATATGTGCATCTCTAGGTGTATCAGAATTTTTGTAGGAATTTTTGACACCCCATAACACGAAACTGCGAATAAAATATAAAAATAAAATTGCCGCCATTTTTAAAAAATTTAAACGGAAAATTACCTCCTTTTTAAACTCTCCTGTGTCTTATGACTGTTTTCATCAAATTCCATTTTTTATTTTTTTTAATACATAATTTTCTACCTTATCGATTTTTGTAAGTTCTGGATATAATGAACTTAAAAACACAAGGAATACTTGGATGCCATTGTTTTTATATGAAATTCAGTATTACGATTTCCGAAATTTCGTCCCAATAGTGTAGAAGCGCCTTACTATCATATCCATTTAAATACCCACCCCCAATGAAGAAAAATGTAAAATTTTCACACAATGTTTTCGTTTTTACTATTCCCAAACATGATTTAAATCTTTTTTTACACATAAAATGTATACTTTGGGTCAAAAATATTATATATATATATATATATATATATATATATATATATATATATATATATATATATATATATATATATATATATATATATCAGGGGTGTGATTTCCGTTATAGAAGCATTGGTTTGATTTGAACTCACACCCCTGACATTAATCTCGCGTCGCCAACGCACCGTTCCCGACATTTCAAAATACAACCGCTGAGAGACAACACGCGGATCTTTATTACTGACTTTTCTTTCTCCAGCTTTACAACGTGGCAAGAAAGAAGAAAAAGAAAAAGAAACAAGATACTGAGGATGGAGTTTGACTCCGAAATATATTTAAATTTCAAGCAAGTAAAATGTTTGTTTATTTTCGTAAAATTGCGTTGTAATTTGGCTTTCAAGCGCACTTGATGCGTATTTTATTTTATATATATATATATATATATATATATATTTATTTATACAAACATTAATGGCTACATATGTGCATACATGTTTCTGTAATCACCCGCGTTGGGGGATTACGTCTTAAGGCCAAGAATTACCGTCGAAAGTGATATTTCAACCAAATACATTTTCCTATTTCGTTTGTCAAGTTAGAATGTAACCTGGGTGGGAGTCATAAAAACGGTGAGAGGACAAATGAGATCTTTGAAGATAATAAACATCTTTTTCATTTCCCTTTCCCCCTATCCAACCTATCTTTTGGTTTTTATGGCATAAAGTACTTGAGAATTTAGTTTTTTTGTCTTGGAGTCTGTAAATTAAGAACATTAGCTATGGTCACTAAGTACTGACCGGTGCCTTTCAATCTACATCCATCCACACACATACATGCAACACACCCACAGCACACACATACACAGACATCGCCGCACACACACACTCACGTTAATACATATATTCAAAAGCGAATCTATGCTGTTCGCTTTTATTTTACTCACAGCACACGTACCGAAACTAGGCAATAACTCTAAACTACGCAGGAATAAAGTTAAAATTAAAATAAGGTAAATAAAACAAAACAAAAAAATAAATAAAAATAAATAAAAATAAAAATAAAAACAAATAAACAAACAAAATATGAATAAACATAAAACACGAAAGTTATCTAAACCTCACATGTACATATATATATTAATATATCAATATACTTATAAACGCCTACACTTTGCTACACCCGCGCATATATACACACACACATACAGACATACAGAGACAAATAATGGCATTTTTCTTTACTTCAGTAGCGTGGTAACCCCTTCATATATGAACTAGTATGCTACTACACTCCAGACGGGTATATATATATATATATATATATATATATATATATATATATATATATATATATATATATATACATACACACATACATGCACACATACATACATATATATATACACACATATATATACATACATATATATATACACACATACACACACATACATATATATATATATAACATACATATAAACAACATTCGGACATCCATACATTCTTGTAATCTATATTGTTACAACAATCATATACGAGACA